>NC_090449.1:68741678-69078107 GCF_031143425.1 Pleurodeles waltl
CTGGGGCCGAGATCGGCCTGGGGAGGTTGGCCGCACAGCACCCCTTTTTCCCCTATTAGAATCTGAAATACTTTGTGAAGGTGAATGCATCACTGATCTATTGGAGCGCAATCTGTAAGTGACTGTGACGGGTGGGTTCTTTCTTGTCCTCTCCTGGTGAGATCAGAGTCCATGGTTCTCCCTTTAAATTGCTACGAGTATGTAAATGTGCAAATCTCCTGGAAGCTGCGCCCACTTGACCCAGCACTGTCCACCTTAGTAGTATGTAAAGGTCTTCCAGCATTTTGCCAGGATGATGGACAGCTTACCAAAGGCCCCCCCCATTGCGTTTGCCTTTGGAAAGGATAAATGATTTTAATTCCTGAGCTTGGCGAAGGCAAAGTAAGTGTGTTTACACTGCAATTCCATATTAAAAAATAATCTGAATCCTTTGTGGAGGTAAATGCATTTTTGATCTATTGGAAAGCAATCAGACACTCTCACACCCACTCTTACTCCCACATAGACCCTCTCACACCCAAATAGAAACTCTTAAAGCCACTCTCACACCTATTCTTAGACCCAGAGAAACAGGTCCTGCGGCCAGCTCCAGCTGAGCAGGGCCAAAGGCCACGCGCAGGGTGGGGTTGGATGGTTAGGGTGGTTGGCCGCAGAGACTGGCCGCTGACCAGACCCTGCGGCCAACCCCCACTATGCACAGCCTTTGGCTGTGTGCGGCACAAGTTTAGGTGGTTATAGGGGGTTGGCTGAATGGCCTGGCCACAGGCCAGACCCTGCAGCCAACCCCCGCCAGCCGTGTATGGCAGTGGTTGGATTAACGTATAGTAATGAAAATTAGTTTACGTTAAAAAAAGAAACATAGAAATTCACTGAAAAAAACAAAAGTTACAGGGACATTACAGTTAGGTTCTGAATGTACTCGTACAAACCCTTAGAAATTCATCAGTTATAGTTAAAGTTATTTCAAGTAAATATAACTCGTGCCCCAAGGTAACTATAACTTGCGCCCCCGCTATGCACAGTTATCTGATCAATAATTTTGCTGCAGACATTACAGTGACATTATCAATTATGTTATCAAATATATCATGAGTGCTGTAATTTGTGAATTACCAATGCATGGCGAGGGCGCGAGTTATAGTTACTTGAAATAACGAACTGTAACTTCAATTGCTATGGTTTTGTACATGTAAAATGTGAGCCTAACTATAATGTCCCTGTAACCATTCCTTGTTTTTTTTAACATAAAGTAATCTTCATTACTATAAGTTAATCCAACCACTGTGGCAGCGGTTGGCCAACCCCTATAACCACCCAACCCAGCACTGTACGACCCCCTTCCCAGGCCAATCTTAGCCCTGTGGAATCCATTCCCAGGGCCCAACCTAAAGATTTAATTTTTGGGGTGGAGAGGGGTTACGCAGCCCTCCCCTGGCCGATCACGGCCCTGGGGACCCCATATCCTAGGCCCAGGCCTAAACATATAATTTGTTTTGGGAAAGGGGGCTGCATTGCCCACACCCTTCCCAGGCCGATCTCAGCCCCAAGGACCCCCATCTCCGAGGGCCAGCCTAAACATACTTTTTTGGGGGGAGAGGGGGCCCCAAGGCCCACCTTCTCAAGGTTGATCTCAGCCCGGGAGACCCCATCCCCGGGCCCAACCATGTCAGCTGGGTGCCCCCCAGGGCACCCAGTCACAATGTTAGGACCCCAGGGGAGTCTGAAGGCCCCAGCGGTCCCAGCCGGCTCCACACCTCCTGTGGGAGCCGGCATTGCTGTCACAGAGAGGAAACTGCCCAGGGCCACAGATGCACGCAGTGGGCACCACATCTAGAGACTTATGAAGCATGAGTCACATCTGCAGCTGTGCTCAGCATGGCCCTTGGATCTCTGAATGGGTGATCCCAGTGCTACAAGTCTGCACAGTGGGGGCACCGGCTGGAGATCTGTATAGAATGGGTCTGGATTGCAGAGCTCTAAAGAGGGGCATTCTCCGAGTCCCAGCTTAGCCTGTCCGCACACTGTGATGTACAGGCCATGAGTTCTTTTGCGCCTGCTTACCACCAAACCTATTTAGTATTGACGGTGCAGGCTCCAGAGCTCCCCCACCCCCACGCTGCTTAATTAGTCTAGCTCGCTAACCTTGTTCCAGCAATGTTTTACCAACAAGCCAGCACAAGAAAATCAATATTCCAAACTGCAATTGTTTTACAATTACAGAGACATAAAGAGAATTGGAGGGCCAGTGGGGGGCTGGCTGGTACCCCAGGGGATACATCTGAGGAATCACAGATTACAAGCGATAAGAGTGCCAATCCAGACCTCAAACCCATCTCACTTTCAATGTGACTTTATGTATTTCTGGTTTTGCTAATGGACCAGTTGGCAAGAAGTAAAAACACACAAACGAGGAGCAGACAAAGGCGAACAGACCTGCAGGGAAATTGGGAGCTCTCTGAAAGATTGGTAGGTTCAAGTCAAAGACAGACTAAAGGATGTTGTTAATGCCCTCCTTGTTTCTCATAGTCAGACTTATACCCAGATCACGATACAAAAAGAAAGAAAAGGTGACAGGAGAAGGAGAACGGTAGGAAAACACTGACTAAAGCAAAGAGTAGGGGTGGTAACTCACTAAGGTACTATTGGCAGACATAAATGGGTTTACTACTTTGGGTGTCCCCGTGCCAAGTGTGGTGAAATCCCACTGAATGGTGGAAACTTGGTGTAACAAAGTTTGCTTAGCTTCGAAAGTTTGGGAATGTCCACAATGTTGTATGTTTGCAGGCATTCCAAACATTCACTTCAATCCTTTTCTGTTCCAAGCATGGTCAGATTTTACTGGAGTAACTCCCATTGCAGGATGGAAAGGGGGACTGACCATCTACATATTTGGTCATAGAGCAGGCAGAGTTCTTATTTTTTAATGTGCATTTTCGCAGCGAGTTCCATCCCCCTGTGCTTTATGCCTAGTTAAGTAAACGTACACAAAGTTGGAATAGGAGCCTAGAAGATGTCACTTGACATTCCCAGTAGAACACCTGGAAAGCTGCATCAGCAAAACTTTCAAGGCATGTTTCCACTTTTCACTGCAAATACTGGTAAACACCAACAAATGGTAAATCTGCACTTGTAAATAGGATTTATTTTTATGGGTGCAGGTTTAATATTTTTTTTTGTGAATTGGCCACAATGTCTCATTATGGTTGCTCCCAGAAGAAGCTGTAAGGCAAAACAATGTCCCAAAGAATAGGCCATAACAGTTGAATAGGGCACAACCTGCAAATGATTATGAGCTTCTGCCATAGTCCTTATCAGCGGGATGAACTGCCCCACGTCCAGAACACAATCTAATTACAGGGCTGGATATTTCTGATTCAGACTGCGGCTTGTCTTCCATCGTACCATGAAATGGGCATCTTGGGACATGCCCAGGAATGGATCTGCTCCTTCCTCGCTGGAAGAACCCAAATCATCAACATGCCCCCTACTCTTCTGAAACATGAGAGCAAATCTGCGGAGTCCTGCAAGGTTCCCTGCTCAGTCCGACACTCTTCAACATCTACGTGACTCCTCCGACTGATGTCATATGTGCTCACAATGTAAACATATTCACATATACCTGCAATATGCAACTGATAATGTCCCTCTCAGACAAAACACCCAAAAGGAGAAACAAGTTCAACACATGCATGACCGAATTGGCCAACTGGATGAAATCCAGTTGCCTCAAACTGAACTTAGACAAGAACAAAGTGGTGGTTTTCAGGAAGGACACCTGGCAATGGGACTTCACCTGGTGGCCCACAGACCTCGGACCCACACCTTGCTCCAAGCAAGAAACCTTGGAATCATCATAGACAACGAACTGGACCTGACCATCCAAGTCAACACAGCAGTCTCGTCTGGCTTCAGCATCCTAAGAATGCTGAAGAAAATCTTCAAGAGGCTACTGTACAACACCAGGAAAATGATCAAACCCTCACCGCCAGCAGAATTGATTATGCGAACACCCTGTTTGCAGGGATCACCCACCAGCTCACACGAAGACTACAGACCATCCAAAACGCAGCAGTCACACTACTCCTCAACCCCCACACCAAGCCCACATCAAACCACATCTTAGGAAACTTCACTGGCCCCCGATACACAAGTGTACACACTTCAAACTCCTCACACACACCTACGAAGCACTACACAACCTAGGCCCTACCTACCTGAATAGCTGCATGTATTTCCACCAACCTTCCTGACACCTCCACTCTACTGATCCCTCACTGGCACACATCTCATTTATTCACAAAAGTGGAGCAGGGGCATGCCTTCTCGTACCCGGCTCATAAATCATGGACTGACATCCCACAGCACAACAGAGCCTTCTTCTCTTTTCTTGACTTTTGCAAGCTTATGACCTGGCCTTTTGAGTAAGCTCTTCAGAGCTAGCCTCACACACCATCTATGGAGCACTTGGATACTCGCATGGTTGATTAGTGCACTATAAAAACACACATTACATAACACTTACAGGACCACACTCACAGCAAGATGATCTCTTCCCTCGAGCCAGATGTGGCTTCTTCGATAGGATTAGGTTTTAAGCCCTTGCACAGCTCATTGTTCACCATGCACATGGCTGTGGACTCCCCAAGGTGTGATCTTTTGTGAGGGATGCCATCAAGCAATCCCCTTCTACAACAGGCGGTTCCTCATTCTCTAGGTGGTTTACAGGTCTCCTTAAAACAGTCTTCTATCAGCTGTCCCACCCTGGGAAGGAAACCAGCAATCAAGGATCCTGGCTCTGGAGCACAGGTATTTCTCATCCACACAGCTTTGAGGGTCACAGCACCGCTAACTGAGAATGCAGCAGACTGGCCTGTGTCATCCATCTTTCGATCTACATTCAGGCACATCCTGAAATGTTGTTTATTAGCCCCAGACTGGTCAGTGTGGAGAATATGTGGCTCAAGGTCAACAGGAAGAAGCGGTGGAGCTGGGTGTTTCATGGTGTCAAGTAAGAGTTGTGCTTGCTGGAGTTTTGTAGATGCCAAACCTGTGTTTTGAACTCTGCACCACAAATAAAAGTGGAAGGCTCCATGAAACATTTCTGTTTCAAAGCGACTCTGGCCAGACCAAATGGATACTGATATTTCGTAGGGGAATTTCGACCCTTAGAGGTGCTACCTGCCAAAGTGACCTTACTCTTACATCACGTGACAAATAATTTGTTGCACTGTTAATAGCTCAGGCATCTGCATGAGTGGCTAAAAAAGGGAGAACGTTAGATGTAATACCTGCTCTCCATCACAGTGGGCCTAGTGATGCTGCTTTGAGTGGCAGTTTTCAGAGAGATTTAGATGGAATATAATGTGATTTCCATGGATGCCCTGTGTTCTGATTATCATCCCAGGTATACTCTGGGCCGTATCCTCCGTGTAGCTGGTCCCATGTTGGGTGTGAATACCCCAGAGGGCAACATACATTTTCAGAGCTATTACAGGATTTTTCTGGTGGTGGTGTGCCACTGAGTGGGAGTTTGTCCAAAATATCAGAAACACAAATATAGTGTGACAGAATATTGTCAAAAATATCGAGGACAAGTATATCGTGAAGATCATTTTCTATCAGTAAGTAAAATTGTACTATACATAAATCCACATATATGTACCTTGAAGATATATATATATTCAAGGTACATAGATCTGGAGTTAAGAACAGTGCATTTATACTTACCTGTTTGCACTTACATCTCAATATTCTTGTCCTCAATATATTTGACACGATAATATGTCCACAGGATATTTGTGTTTCCAATATTCTGTCACTGATCCACTGAGTGATGCTGTCATTGCCAGTTGTAAGGTAGGGAGCCACATATCCTTTTTTGCCTTGCCCGATGGCTGCATGTCTTAGTTAGCGTGTGCCTTGGGAAAGTGGATGAGTGGAGTGGCCTTATAAGGAAAGAGCTGGGTGCTATTAGTGAGGGCCAGAGAAATGCTCAATGGTATCCTGGAAGACTTCATGTGGTGGCTAATTGTGCTGTAGAATAATGACCAAAAGATAATGGGCCAGATGTAGCAAAGGGTTTTTCCCATTCTGTGTCAATGGGAAAATGTGTTCCTACATATGGCCCAATATGAGCTTAAGTGGGTGCTTAAGATCAGCCCCAAAGCTTGCATCCCCGGAGAGGATAACAATGAGAAAATAAAAGGCAGGACAGGATATTAAAAATGTTGTGCCACATTTGGTCCTCAAGGAGGTGTCCTACCTGGCTGTAATTTGTGGGTCTTCGTTAAGCCGGTCATTAGTAGTATATTTCAGCGACACTCCAAGGGGCTGCATGTTGGGATGGGGAGCCCTTTAATCGTGGTGACAAGCCCTGTATGTGTAAATAGAACAATTTATCAATAAGGCGGTGTAGGTAGCTGGAGGCAGAATGTTTCTGTTGCTAAGCGTAGGATGCTGCCTTCAGAGAAAGGTATTGGGAAGGAAAGGGAATCAGAAGTTGCAGAGCACATTTTTTTCAATGCTCTGGCTGCATTAGCCCTTGTTACACGCTTCCAAAGCAGTGAAGCACTTTCATGAGTCTCAACCTGCAAGAGAAGGTCTCTACAGAAACAGACAAATGTCAGAAACTAAAATGAAATGGAAAACAACGGAAGGTAGGGAAAAAGGGGAGTTGGGGAAACAGTGTTAGAAGTTTTGGCTTATTTGGGAGGAAGAAAATGAGCAACTATAACATCATAAATTCAATGCTAATTAATAATACCATAAAATATCTTAAGAATGTGTGGTATGGTAAAGATTAATCCGAATTTAATTTGGAACCCGAGGTGTACATGGGAAATTGAGTTAGTCATTCATAGGTATCTTACCAGATGGCCATTCAGGAGATTATTGGTGAGGCAGAGAAGCAGGGGCTGTGGGCCAGCCTGAGCTCTGCTCAACAAGGGTGTCGTCACAGAAAGTCATCCTTTACCGGTGATGCCTTAGGCACACAAGCCAAACCAGAAACACAGACTTCATCCCTCCAGCGCAGAGACACAGAACACACAAAACAGAAGCTGTTAGACGAGAACAAAACCAGAGAAGCAGTGGGCGTCCTGCAGTGACACCAATCCCGAGTCTCTGGCTTTGGGTCCAAAGAGGGCCAGCAATCAATGTGGTTGCCCCTTTGGCAAGGTGTACTTAGAACCAAAGTCACAGCCACACGCACTGATGGTCGCACATGCATATCCCTGGCCTGAACCAAGATTCACCAGCACCAATCACCCCCTCCACTCCCAATTTACACCTAGCCTATCATGTCACTTCAAGCGAGGCAGCAATACAGGACTCTTTCAAGACTATAATGGCATGGCAAGCTTGGAATAATTTTACCAGTGATGAGTGTCGCCGTCCTCCCCCCTCCCACCACCAGCAGCTGCAAATTGAAAAATAAAAATGATAATAAACAATGTTTATTATCATTTTTATTTCTCAAGGGGAGGGCCCGTGAGAATGAAGAGCACGGAGGGGGAGGGATATGCACTTTCCTCAGTGCACATGTGTATTTTGCGGGCCGTCTCAGGCAGCCAAACACACATACGCACTGAGCTCTCTCCAACCCAGCACTGTGTTGCCAGGTTGGAGATAGCAGGCACAGGCTCCCAATTTGCCTGGGAAAGACAAGCCAGGGCACTCAGGCCAATCCTAACGCTGCTCGCATGCTGTCAGCAGCATGAGAGCAGCATTAGGATTGGCCGCAGGGCAGGCTGGGAGCCTGTGCCTGCAGTGAGTGAGGACAGAGGAGCAGCACGGCGGGAAATCAGGTGAGTTTTTTTTTAATTACTTATTTTATTTGTAATGTTGTTTGCTATGTCCCGCCCACCCGCCGCTTTGCCCCAACAGGAGCCGGCCCTGAATTTTAAACTTAGTGTCACTTGTCTATGGTTACCAGCTACCTCCATGCCTCTGGTGTGGCTAGCTTCCTTCCAGCCAGTGGTGTTCCTAGAATAATTCCAAGAATTCTGGGAATTTAAATTTTGGTTCAGATCAGTTGAAACATTTGCACTACAGGCTGCCAGCCGGACACTCAGTAAATGAGGGCACACCTTAAGGAAAATGTGGATTCCAAGCACATCAATAAAGGGAGGTAACAGGCAGGGCCCATGGAATTATGCAGCAGGGGAGGGCCAGATTACGCAGCAGGGTTGATTAAATTATGCAACAGGACAGGCAAATTATACGGCGTAAGGCAGCACATCTTGTGAAAGTATTACTTTATTATTTTGTCATTTTTAGGGTCAAGCGCGCAAGCGCTCTAACTTGCTGTAATCTTTCTGTGGGCTTTTAACCATGCCCACCGCACCCCTATCAGTTTCGTTAGTTCGTGGGCTTGCCTTTTAAAAATCGCTTGATTTTATTTGTGAAAGGCAAGCATACTCCATGCCTTTACCAGTGTTTAGCCCTCCTCCAGTGCACCGGCCAACTACTGAAAACATACGAGGCTCCATGTTTTCAGCACGATTTCTGGACTACTTTTTTTTATTTCCTATGCAGTTTGATCTCGCTGCACATTTGCCGATACATTTGACTACGAGCAAACTTCTTTTTCATTTTGTGTGCTCCGTCCCGCTCATGCCGTGGCGCTTTGAATCGGGTAGGTTATGTAAAATTGTACTACTTTTTATTTCATGTGTCAATAAAGGTCTGGTTAGGAGTTTACAACGCTAATAGCTCTAAGTTGAGCAAATGCGAGACCCATTGCATTGCAAATGCCTGTTGCACTTGCTGACACTGTCAGGGCACTGGTTGCACCTCATTAGTACCGGTTTGACACCCAAATATAGCAATAAGCAACACAGATGTGATCAGTCAACCTTTCCAAAGAGCCTTCCACTGCACAGCAACAACAGTGTTTTTAGTAACTTTTGAACCATTTGCGCTAGAAACTATTTTTATTGTTAAAATTAGGCCTGGGCGGAGGTTTCAGTTCCGCCAGAGGAATCTGAGGAAATCTGGTAGATCTGCATTACTCTTGTTATGTGGAATTACTGATTAATTAAATGTCCACTGCTCTGCCCACAGATTTAAATAATGCATTGGTTTCTAAAGTTTAGAAACCACTGCATACCCCTCTGCGCCCTTGCATACTCTGCAGTAATTAACTTTTAATCACTGTAGGGCATGTAAGGGCGCAGAGTGAGACATGAGTGGTTACTGAACCGTACGCAGAATATGACTCGACGCCCTTCCACAGTCTGCAGTAATTGAAAGTTAATTATTGCAGAGTTTGCAAGGACACCAAGTGGCATTTCACTGCTCTGTTTTCATAGCGCAAAGTGCAACTGCGAGGGTGCATTTTGCTCTATGAAAATAGTGTCAAGTGCCCACTCCGCCAGATTGAGTTATTCCACAGAATGTGGCTAAAGTAATGCCATGTGATTCAGTGAAATCAAACTCCGCCTATTCCGCCCACCACTAGTTAAAATCTGCAGATTATGCAGAAAATGATGGATTATGTGGCAAATGAGGCAAATCTTTATTCATTCGAAAAACACTGCAGCCGCACAATCGCATAATTCCATTGGCCTAGTAACAGGGTAAGGAGGAAAAAACCAGGAAAGAGGAAAATAATGATTTAGAGGATATTGCTGCAGTGCAAATTCATAAATGCAGGCAACCTACCCATAATTCAGTGGTTAGAAGAAGTGAAAGTAAAACAGGGGTTAAAAATGTTAACCCATCACAGCTGCATTTCATAGACCACGGTTTGCAGATTTATGTAGATTTATGATCATGGAGACTGTATTTCCCTACCTTCTGAACTAATGGTAAATGTACTTTACTCCTGAATTGTATTCTTCATATCACTTTGATTATATGTCATAAGAATCAATTATTACAACTTAACATTAGATTGTCACTTTATTCTAAGTTTTTTTTAATTTCCTTGTGCAAACCCTGTTGGAAATTGGATTCAGATGCCAGTCTCAATCAGGCAGCAGTTGGGGTTTGTTATCAAGTACAAGATAATAGTTTTCTTTCTATAACAAAAGGACCACTTTTTGCACTTCCTTGTTGACTCAGCTCATGCATCCTGATGTGTTCCAAATTTAAAAATCAAAACTATAAAGAAGGTGAAAGCAATGTCTCTCTTCAGAGATTGAAGAATCTTCATTCAAGATAAGATCTCTTAATCTCTGCATTAAGCCCCTTTCTTAGGATGCAAGGGGCAAGGTGTTGATAACTCTCTAATAAAAGCTTGGAATAGAAGATATATCTTTTGACCGGCTCCAGGTGTTACGTTAGAGTCCGGCGCCAATAACTTAAGTTGGGTGACAAGAGGTGGTGAAGTAGTTACAAGGAAAAGTTGGTCTATAGGAAAATCACAGTGGAACATAAATTGATGAGAGTTGTTTACAAAGGGCCTGATTCACAAAGTTATTTGCAATAAGGAGTCTTGTAATGGACAGGAATAAGTTTTGTGCACTGGGCCAAATGAACAATGAAGTAGCACTGAGGTATTTTAGCAAACTAGGGGGTGCTTGTCCCAAAAGTCTGGCAGAGTTTGTCAATAAAATTGGCACTTCTTGCTACAAAACAATATTTGTGTTCAAACGGAATATCTTCCAGAGTTCTCCATGAGGTAACAGACTCAGTGTCCAGGTTTCTTCAAGACTGAAAAGAATGGACTTTACGTCAATGGATTTTCAGTATTATTGGTAAACTTTGGCGTGCTTGGTGGTGACCTGTTCCCCTCACATGCTAGTTTTAGGCTTCCGATCTTCTTTGACTGGTGTCAGGATCTGGAAGAGGAAGCCATGAGATCTGTAAGCTTTTCTGTAAGCTTGAGGAGACCCTCAGATCTATTTCCCTCTCTTTTCTACATGATCCTCAGGTCCCTGGTTCAGGTAAAGCAAGAAAAACTTTGTAGTTCCTTGGTAATTGTTTCTGGTGACTTTGTTTGGCCAACTGTGTGTGGTGCCCTCACCATGTGTAGTTTACCGGACAATTTCCCCTGGTTAATCTGATCCTTTCCAGTCTGCCATCGAATACTATTTTGTTTCTGCAAGGGCATATTCAGCAGATGGCTTGCAATATTCCCAGGGTTCTTGGAATGTCCTGAGCCCTTTGAAAAAACAACTGTAAATCATTTGGGATTCCTGGGCTCTGCAATTCAAGCAAATGAACCATAGGATTGGTCGGTCCTGGTTGGCTTGTGCATAGAATTGCACTTTGATCCCATGTTTGCATCACCAGCAGAGGGTGTCAACTTTTTTGTCTTTTTTATTCAGAAATATAAAATAGGGCAATCAGGTAGCATATAGGTCAGTGGCCACAGCAGCGGTGATAGGGTGGTGCTGAGCTAATATGGTCTCACTCTGTGCCCCACACACCTGTATGCACCACCAAGGCTTGGCATTGGCTGAGGTGGGGCTCATCTGGTCTGATCTCCGGCCATGGTCTTCCACTCCTTTAGATACAGCCAGGGCTTGGCATCAGGTGAGGTGGTCTGGTCTAACACCATGGCTCTGCACTCCTGTAGACACCTCCAGGGCTTGGCATCACCTGAGGTGGTGCTTACCTGGCCCGGTGCAGCTCTGCCTCTGCACACCTGTGGACACTGCCAAGGCTTGGCATTGGCTGAGGTAGGGCTCATCTGGTCTGATCTCCGGCCATGGTCTTCCACTCCTTTAGATACAGCCAGGGCTTGGCATCGGTTGAGGTGGTGCTTACCTGGCCCGGTAAAGCTGTGCCTCGGCACACCTGTGGACACTGCCAGGGGTTGGCATCACCTGAGGTGGTGCTTACCTGATCTGGTAAAGCTGTGTCTCTGCACACCTGTATGCACAACCAAGGCTTGGCATTGGCTGAGGTGGGGCTCATCTGGTCTGATCTCTGGCCATGGTCTTCCACTCCTTTAGATACAGCCAGGGCTTGGCATCAGGTGAGGTGGTCTGGTCTAACACCATGGCTCTGCACTCCTGTAGACACCTCCAGGGCTTGACACTGGGTGAGGTGGTGCTGACCTGGTTTAGTCTAAGACCATTACCCTGCAGTCCTGGACACAATGTCAGGGCTTGGCATCGGTTGAGGTGGTGCTTACCTGGCCCGGTAAAGCTGTGCCTCGGCACACCTGTGGACACTGCCAGGGTTTGGCATTGGTTGAGGTGGTGCTCACCTGGCCTGGTAAAGCTGTGCCTCTGCACACCTGTGGACACTGCCAGGGGTTGGCATCACTTGAGGTGGTGCTTACCTGGCCCGGTAAAGCTGTGCCTCGGCACACCTGTGGACACTGCCAGGGGTTGGCATCACGTGAGGTGGTGCTTACCTGGCCCGGTAAAGCTGTGCCTCGGCACACCTGTGGACACTGCCAGGGGTTGGCATCACGTGAGGTGGTGCTTACCTGGCCCGGTAAAGCTGTGCCTCGGCACACCTGTGGACACTGCCAGGGGTTGGCATCACGTGAGGTGGTGCTTACCTGGCCCGGTAAAGCTGTGCCTCTGCACACCTGTGGACACTGCCAGGACTTGGCATCAGCTGAGGTGGTCTGGTCTAAGGCCATGCCTCTGCACACCTGTGGACACTGCCAGGGCTTGGCATCGGCTGAGGTGGTCTGGTCTAAGGCCATGCCTCTGCACACCTGTGGACACTGCCAGGACTTGGCATCAGCTGAGGTGGTCTGGTCTAAGGCCATGCCTCTGCACACCTGTGGACACTGCCAGGACTTGGCATCAGCTGAGGTGGTCTGGTCCAAGGCCATGCCTCTGCACTCCTGTGGACACTGCCAGGGCGTGGCATAGACTGAGGTGGTGCTGACCTGGTCTGGAGTCAGACCTTGACCATTCTCTGCCGCAAACATTGCCGGGGCGTGGGCACTGGTGAGGCAGACTGTAAGGCAGTCACGTTTGCCTGCGGGGGGCTGAAGCCGGGGCCCTTCTCTGCCGCAGACGCCGCCAGGACTCGATCAGCAGCAGATCTCCTCGGGGTGAAATATAACTGCCCGTCAAGGTCCATTACAGAGGCGAAGTGAAACCGACATATTTAGTCGACCGTGAAAGTGGCTTATTGTGAACACGCATTAATTGCAAGACAAGGACGGCATAATGAGCCGCCCCCTTGTGTCTGCGCCTCCTTGTCTGTCCCCGCCGTTTCCTCTTTCGTCTCCCACCACCCCTCTCCCTTCGGCTCCCCCTCATCTCTCCGAGCTCGCGAGGGGTGCCGAGCCCACGTGCGCCCTCAGACCTTCTGTCTCTTGCCGCCTTCAGTTCCCCACTCAGCTGCCTTTCTCTTCCGACTTCTGCAACTCCTGCTTCCCTAGCCCTTTACATTTCTGTATTCTTATCCCTCCCTTCCTTACCGCCCCTCCAAACCCTCACCCCTCTTCATGGCTTCTTTCCCATCCCCTCCTCCCATGGAGGACAACGTCCCTCCACATATGCTCTCATTGTCTCTCCTCTCTTTTTCCTAGCCTCAGCCTCCCTCTGTCTCTGTGCGCCATCATACAGTGAGGGATAGACTGAGAGGGCCCTAGGCTCCTTCTGTCTCCCAGCTGTACTATGCAGTGAGGGGTAGACTGAGAGGGCTCTAGGCTCCTTCTGTATCCCAGCTGTACCCTGCAGTGAGGGACAGACTCAGAGGGCCCTAGGCTCCTTCTGTATCCCAGCTGTACCCTGCAGTGAGGGATTGACTGAGAGTGCCCTATGCTCCTTCTGTATCCCAGCTGTACCCTGCAGTGAGGGATAGACTGAGAGTGCCCTAGGCTCCTTCTGTATCCCAGCTGTACCCTGCAGTGAGGGACAGACTCAGAGGGCCCTAGGCTCCTTCTGTATCCCAGCTGTACCCTGCAGTGAGGGATTGACTGAGAGTGCCCTAGGCTCCTTCTGTATCCCAGCTCTACCCTGCAGTGAGGGATAGACTGCGAGTGCCCTAGCCTCCTTCTGTATCCCAGCTGTACCCTGCAGTGAGGGATAGACTGAGTGGGCCCTAGGCACCTTCTGTATCCCAGCTGTACCCTGCAGTGAGGGATAGATTGAGAGGGCCCTAGGCGTCTGCTCTCTCTGTGCTACATCATACAGTGAGGGACAGACTCAGAGGGCCCGAGGCTCCTTCTGTCTCTCCGCTGCACCCTGCAGTGAGGGATAGATTGAGAGGGCCCTGGGCTCCTTCTGTCTCTCCGCTGCACCACACAGTGAGGGACAGACTCAGAGGGCCCTAGGCTCAGTCTGTCTCTCAGCTGCACCCTGCAGTGAGGGATAGACTGAGAGGGCTCTAGGCGCCTTCTGTCTCTCCGTTGCACCCTGCAGTGAGGGATAGACTCAGAGGGCCCGAGGCTCCGTCTGTCTCTCCGCTGCACCCTGAGGTGAGGGATAGACTGAGAGGGCCCTAGGGTCCTTCTGTTTCCCAGCTGCACCCTGCAGTGAGGGATAGACCGAGAGGGCCCAAGGCGTCTTCTCTCTCTGTGCTACATCATACAGTGAGGGACAGACTCCGAGGGCCCGAGGCTCCTTCTGTCTCTCCGCTGCACCCTGCAGTGAGGGATAGACTCAGAGAGCCCTAGGCGCCTTCTGTCTCTCCGCTGCACCACACAGTGGTGGACAGACTCAGAGGGCCCGAGGCTCCGTCTGTCTCTGTGCTGCATTACACAGGGAGGGAAAGACTCAGGGGGTCTTAGGCGCTTTCTGTCTTCGGGCAGCACCTCGCAGAAATCGATCTACTCGGAGGGTCCTTGGCGCCTTATGTGTCTGTACAGCACCACGAAGTGAAGGAGAGGCACTAGGCTCCCGCAGTCCCTACACTGCGCTATGCAGTGACGGATAGACTTCTTGGCACGCAGCTTCGGACTGCCTCTGACGCTCTGCTCAGAGCCCGAATGCGCCACTGACTGGTACCCTGCTGTGGGTGAGGCTCGGCGGCCCATGCCGAGATCTACCGTCTCGAGGTTAGACGGTGCGGCGAGGACATCGTGATGAGTGTGGGTCCCCCCTGCCGGTCTCCGCCGTGCACTGAGGCTGGAGACGGGCTTCGGGGAGCACGGACCCTTCCCGTCTCCTTACCGCTGGATCATGGGGGCCGATTGTATGGCCTCGGACTCTCTGCGCCTCTACGTCACATCCTGCGACTGAGCTACAGACAAGACTCCCTGCAGAGGGATGGATTACACCGGGGCGAAACGAAAAATGGTGCTGCCCCCTGCAGAATATGATGAGGGGGCCCTAGGCCTCCCATATTTCACAAGGAATTGCCAAAATGATGGGTCCTTGATGTCTCTGAGCTACACTGCAGCCGACAGACTGTCTCTATCTCAGTGTGAGACAGGCTCGATGATGAGTGCTCACTACCTCCGTGACACACTGCAGGGCGACAGACTGTCTCTATCTCAGTGTGAGACAGTCTGAATGATAACTCATCGCTGCATCTATAAGGGGCTGCTTTGGAAACAGACAACTGCCCTGTGTGTCCCTTCTATTTCCATGTTACTCTGTCTCAGGAGGAGCATTAACTGACTGTCTCTGTGCTCCACTGCACCGGAGGGGGGGGGGCAGATGTAGGCAGTGTGTCCTCCTATCCGTCTCTGTGTGACGCAGTGTAAGAGAGACGGACTCGATGATGAGTCCTCCTCTGTATTACATACGCACTGCGGAAAGACGTGTGCGGTGTGTCCTGTCCGTCTCTGCCCCACTCTGCAGTGAGACAAGCCGAGTGAGGAGTCCTCACTGCCTCTGCTCTGTGCTACAATGCAGGGCGACAGACTGCCTCGGTGTGAGACAGGCTCGATGATGAGTCCTCACTACCTCCGTGCTACACTGCAGGGCGAGACTGTCTCTATCTCAGTGTAAGACAAGCTCGATGCTGAGTTCTCACTACCTCCGTGCTACACTGCAGGGCTAGACTGTCTCTATCTCAGTGTGGGACACACTAGATGATGAGTCCTCACACCTCCGTGCTACACTGCAGGGCTAGACTGTCTCTATCTCAGTGTGAGACAGGCTCGATGATGAGTCCTCGCTGCCTCCGTGCTACACTGCAGGGCGAGACTGTCTCTATCCAGTGTGGGACAGGCTCGATGATGAGTCCTCACTCCTCTGTGATACACTGCAGGGCGAGACTGTCTCTACCTCAGTGTGAGACAGGCTCGATGATGAGTCCTCAGTCCTCCGTGCTACACTGCAGGCCTACAGACTGTCTCTATCTTAGTTTGGGACACACTAGATGATGAGTCCTCACTACTCCGTGCTGCACTGCGGGGCGAGACTGTCTCTACCTCAGTGTGGGACAGGGTCGGTGATGAGTTCTCACTGCCTCTATGCTACAGTGCACTGAGGACAGACTGGTGTTAATCGGCTCCACGTCACACTATGCAAGGGAGACAGTCTCGGGGGTGGCTCTGCGTGTCTCTATGTTGGATTCCAGAGGGGACAGAACAGATGCGCTCTGTCCCCTTGTCCGTGGCACTAGTGCCATACCCTGCCCACCTACGTCACTCTAGGCAGTGACATACGGGCTCTGGGAGTTCTGGCTGTCTCTGTGATACACTGCCTAGGGACAGATTGTGTGCCCCCACTGTAGGCAATGAGAGACAGAGTCTGTGAGAACTGACTGTCTCTGTGAACACTGCATGGGGACAAACCTCTGCACTGTCCTAGTTGTCTCTCTGTCAGTCTAGGGCAGTGGGAAACAGACTCTTTGGGTACTGGCTCTCTCTATGGTACACTGCACCAGGACAGACCTCTGCACTGAGTACCCTGGCAATTTCTATGTCACTCTGTGGACAGACATCTTACACTGTCCTATCCGTCTCTAAGCCCCTCTAGGCAGTGGGAGACAGTCGCGATCATGAGTCCTCCCTGTCTCTACGTTTCTGCATGAAGGCAGTGGGAGACACTCTGCGAGTTCTGGCTGTCTCCATGATGCACTGTTTTGGGACAGACCTCTGCAATGTCCTGTCTGTCTCTATGCCACTCTAGGCAGTGGGAGACAGGCTCTGTGGGTGCTGTGTGTCTCTAAGGTACACTGCACGAGGACAGACCTCTGCACTGAGAATCCTATCCATTTCTAAGTC
Organism: Pleurodeles waltl; assembly: GCF_031143425.1. Taxonomy (NCBI): domain Eukaryota; kingdom Metazoa; phylum Chordata; class Amphibia; order Caudata; family Salamandridae; genus Pleurodeles; species Pleurodeles waltl. Next base: position 68,758,720 of record NC_090449.1, read on the forward strand.
ACTTGGTGGACAGACATCTCCACTGCCCTATCTGCCTCTACGTCACTCTAGTCAGCGGGAGACAGTTGCGATCATGAGTCCTCCCAGTCTCTACGTTTCTGCATGGAGACATAGCGTGTGTCCTGTCTGTCTCATCGCCACTCTAGGCAGTGGAAGACGGGCCCTGCGAATCCTGGCTCTCTCTATGCTGCACTGCATGGGGACAGACTTCTGCACTGTCCTATCTGTCTCTGGGCAGTGGGAGACAGTCTGTTAGTTCTGGCTCTCTCTATGGCACACTGCGTGGGGACAGACTTCTGCACTGTCCTATCTGTTTTTGTGACACTCTGGGCAGTGGGAGACAGTCTCCGTTAGTACTGGCTCTCTCTATGGTGCACTGCATGGGGACAGACTTCTGCACTGTCCTATCTGTCTCTGTGACACTCTGGGCAGTGGGAAACAGTCTCCGTTAGTACTGGCTCTCTCTATGCTGCACTGCATGGGGACAGACTTCTGCACTGTCCTATCTGTCTCTGTGACACTCTGGGCAGTGGGAAACAGTCTCCGTTAGTACTGGCTCTATGCTGCACTGCATGGGGACAGACTTCTGCGCTGTCCTATCTGTCTCTGTGACACTCTGGGCAGTGGGAGACAGGCCCTGCGAGTCCTGGCTCTCAATGGTGCACTGCATGGGGATAGACTTCTCCACTGTCCTATCTGCCTGTCACTGTAGGCAGCGGAAGACAGACTCCGGCTGTCTCTGTGATACCCTCCTTTGGGCCAGGCATCCTGTGTTCTGTATCCGACGCTCTAGCCCGCAGGAGACGGCCCCTGTGGGGGTGCTCCTCTCCTGACGGTCTCAGCTGGGCTGCTAAAGGCTGCTCTCCTCTTGGAGTGTGCCGTATGGCCGTGACTGTGGATAATGCGAAGCGCTGTCCCCCCCGTAAGCCCCTGTGATCCGGGGCTCGACACGCTCCCTGGTGGCGACACCCCAGCCCGAGATGGGCTTTGAATTCCGATACTTAACACTGATGGCAAATTGTCCTTTGATGTACTCAGAAATTACTTGGTAAAGTCAATGAATCATAAAATTGGGATGCCTAATGTGAGAGGAATTTTCTTAACATCCGTGAAAAATCACTATGGTTACGGGCTTATCTCCCCAGCCCAGGGATATTTGCACAGCAGACTTTACACCTACGTTATCATAAAATGAACATGCCAATTTCTGCTGCAGCCGGGCTCGCGGCGTCGTGCGGCGCGGCACCTTTACGCGTTTCAATTAAATTTAGATTATTGTATGGGAAACCCTGCGCAGTGACGCACACACGGTTTGTTTCTAGTCGTGTTTTCAGGGGACGGCTGGGCTGAAGGCAGGACCGCTGGTGCGTGAGACCAAGTACCAGATTATACTGAAGACTTAATCAATTTATACCGCACTCGAAAGGAAAATTATGTGGCATATTATGTGACACATTATGTAACATTGTTACCTAGCTACTTTGACATTTCAAAACACCTTCATAAAAACAGAATCCTAATGTTACAGATAATATATTTCTTTAAGAAGAAGGATCCTACACATTCAGGAGATTGCATTTAAAATGCCATTAATTATAGTGCCTTTCATAGGTACACACGACGTTATTTTATTAAAATGTTTTTTTCTGCCTCCCATAGTCAGGTAGTTTGAAAGTACATGCAGTGATGCTCTCAGCAGTAAACAGGCCTACGCTTGCATGTTGTTTCTTACAAAAGGCACACCTCTTTTATTCAACAGTTGCTTTTATAACTTTACTTGAGACACTATGGCCCTCGTTATGAACATGGCGGTCCAGACCGCCAGGCTGGCAGTGGAGGTAATTACCGCACCGGCATGGCTGTCTGGACCGCCATATAAATAACATGGGAGGACCGCCACAGGCGGCCCTCCGCCACCGCCAGGCTACTGCCTCCAGACAGCCTGACGATGGCGGAAATCATTATCCGACAGGGCAGTGCTGCCCTCCGGATAATGATCCCTTTTTCCTCTAGCCTTTCACTTGTGGGTTCCCCCGCCAAGGAAAGGCTGGCAGAAGGGGTACTCCGCCCCCCGTGCACTCCCCCGTCACGCAGGTCACTGCCCGATTTATGGGCAGTGATCTATGCGACGGGTGCTGCTGCACCCGCCGCACAGCAGCATTGACGGCTGGTCCATGTGGAGCCACCGGCAATGTCACGGCCCTGCCCGACTGCCCAGCAGAATGTTCTTTATGCGGACGGCCAGGTCTTTAGGGGGCTGGCGGTCAGTGAAATGACCGCCAGCATGAACACGGCGGTAAACACTGCTGTGTTCATAATGACCCCCTATGTTCTTGCTATAGGGCCCAAGGAAGGACCTCTTTTGAATAGTCTTGTAGAACAGTGTTGCACATTTATTTATTATGTGCCTCACTAAGATGCACTTAGAATGCAAGACATAGGCCCTCATTACGAGTGTGGCGGTCTCAAGACCGCCACACTCGCGATGGCGGTCGGAACGCCACAGACAGGGCGGTCCGACCGCTCTATTATGACCGTGGCGGAGCAGCCACGGTCCAACTGCCGACACCGCCAGGCTGCCACCAGCCTGCAGCCTGGCAGTCTCGGCGGTTGTATCCCTAAGGGCAGCGCTGCCCTGGGGATTACGAGTCACCATCCGCCAGCCTTTCCATGGCGGTTTACCCCATCATGGAAAGGCTGCTGGAATGGGGGTGTCAGGGTGCCCCTGGGGGTCCCTGTACTGCCCATGAACTTGGCATAGACAGTGCAAGGGCCCCCATGCACAGCCCCGTCGCTCATTCCACTGCCCGAATTACGGGCAGTGGAATCCGCGACGGGTGATGCTGCACCCACCGCACCACCACATTGCAGCCGGCTCGATTATGGGCCGGCTGCAATGTTACGGTCCTGTTCCCCACTGGGAAACACTGTTTCCGCCCACCAGGCCAGCGGGAAACTCAAAATAGGGCCAGCGGGTTTAGCCCACATTGGCAGTGTAGTGGCTTTACGAGTTTGGCGGGCAGCCTCCGCCACCCACCAAACTCATAATAAGCGCCTCAGGGCCTGGTTTAAACTTTGGTGGACGGGTTAGTCCGCTGCAAACGTGACGGATATCCCATCCACCATATTATGATGTTCGTATTATATAATGGGATCGTAATAGCCTGGACAGGATATACGTCATGTTTGCGACGGAGTAACCCCATATGCCAAACTGTAAGCCATGCCCTTTGTCCCTTAAAAAGAGTTGCAAAATATTTGGGATTTTTCTAAACATAAAGGGGCAGATTTAATCGCAACACAGTGCAGCATCCAAAATTGATGTGCTGCATTGCACAAGGGAGAAAAAAAAAGAATGCAGAGCCATAGTAATTGAAAATGACTTGCTGCTGCTCACATCCCCTGTACCGGTGCACTAAGAGGCTGCCTAGCACCACGCACAACCTTTTCACCATGTTGCAGAGGTGCATGCATGCTGTCTATTGTAGGATTTGTACTCAAGACATGACCTTTCAGGACAAAATTGTATGTATAGGCTAATTATACACATTCCACACATTGTACGCCTGCTGCACAGTGAAATGTTCTAAGAACAAAAACATTTCTCCTTGTTAACCACTGCTTCAGGAGGCCACGTAGCCAGTTCTGGCTATCTTAGCATATCAGGCATTATACCATAAAGCAATGGGTGTTTGTGCTCCATTCTTGTCATGCCCCCTTGATGCAAGGTGGTGCAAAGCACTATTTGCAAATACAAAAGGGCTAGTTTCCAGTACAAGATACCTTTGAGTCTCCTCGTTTTTATGTTGAGCATACCAGCGCACAAGCGCTGCTTTTCCGACGTGTTGGTATGTATCTGGGCTTTTAACCACACCCACCTCACGCCCATCGCTATCACTCGTTCATGGACTTGCCTTTCAAAAATCCTTGGTTATCATTGGCAAATGCTTTACATTTCTCCCTCCTTAGGGCAGTTTTGTTACCTCCTTGGGGACCGACCCTGTTACATGGATAATTGCACTTTTTCTGATAACTTTAGCTGCAAGCGAACTTCTGTTTCCTTTTGTGTGACTGCTTCACGCTCATGGCCGGCTCGCTTATGTCAACTGTTTTACTTTTTATTTTCAGTTTGTGTGGCAAGAAAAGTCCAGTTAGGAACTTACAATGCTAATAGCTCTAACTAGAGCAAACGCAAGACCCATTGCATTGCAAATGCTTGTTCTTTTTCTCCCTCCTAATCCAGCCCTGCGTCTGGACTTTTGAAGGCACATTTAGAATTCTCAAAAAAGAATAACAACTATTATTAACACCTTCACAATGGCCGGTAGGGCCAGTGTTCTTTGACCAAGCCCACATCCAAAACCTATCCAATTCACAATCCATGATGAACCACCTGGAGGAAAGAATCTCCTAGGGAGAGAAGGTTCACTAACATGCCCAGGAGCCCAAGATTACACCTGTTGACTCAACTGGGATGAAGAGGCTCAAAAGCACCATGGCCACAGGTCATGTCATCATCAAGAGCAAAAAACAACCAATGAGATAGATCAAACATGCTGGCGTCATAGATCACACCAACAACAGGTATGTACCAATGGGACTCAATTCTCCCCCCAGATTTTCTTATCTCCTGGCTTCCACTGCAAACCACACACCACCATTGTATGCATCACCAATCTCAGCATTCCAGACACCAGTTCAGACCAACAGTGAATGGCGGCACACAGGATACTACACAGTCCATAGGGTGGGCCACTGGGAGAATAACATGTTCATTTTTTAATATTGTACGACAGGTACTAAAGAGAATCCACTTCTTTTGATAGATGGAAATACATGATTTTATAGAGTGAAAAAGTTCGTTTCATCCCTAACTAAAGAATTCTTTTTTCTTGAAACTAAGTTTTTTTCCTGAATATTCACCATCTGCAGAAATACCATGAATTAAGCCCACTTGGGCAGATAATTGGCTATTAAGGACATTCTAATACCTATAGAGATTAAGTGAATGCTCCTGACTCGTCGAGGGCTTTGGCTTAGACTATTATTTTTTCTCAGATGTAATTTTAGGGTTATACACACTTCAGTGCAATTTGAGAAGCTTTGAGTGCCTATTAGGACGAGGCAATGAGGGGAGCTGTGATAATGATCCAATTAGTAAAATGAATTTTGAATACAAAGATGAGGCAATCAGCATGGATGAATTATGGGATTGTTGATATTTGGCGACTAGCCATGAGCAAATTGTTGACCATAAAATTAAGAAAAACAACCTATAAAAATTAAGAAAACATACATATATATTTGCTGAAATGTGGATTGCACTGACTTCTGGAGTGCAGGTGTGCTCTTCGCAGCAAGGCACTTGTGAGATATTGGAAGAACACAGCATTCATCTATCTTCACTAACGTCACGGGTGAGGTAGCATAAATATATATATATATATATATATATATATATATATTTATATTTAAAAAAACAAGGGTTACAGGGACGTTATAGTTAGGCTCACATTTTAAGCGTACAAAACCATAGAAATTTACCTGTTATGGTTACAGTTATCTGTAGTAACTATAACTCATGCCCTAAGGTAACTATAACTCATGCCCCTGCCATGCACAGTTTTTTCATCAAAAATGTTAATGCATATATTACATTGATATTATTAATGATACTATGACTGTTCCCCTTCGCTGCGAGCAGAGTGTTTGCTGTGACTTGGCGGCAGCTGTAAAGCTGCAGCCAAGCCACAGCAAACAGCTACGTCCCTGGGGCGGGCACTCCCGGACATAGCAGGAGCTGGCCTTGGGGGATGGCTGTCCCCAGGGCCATTAATGGGTCCTTGAGGGAGGCTGTGTGGCCCCCCTCCAAGAGCAAGCCCCTGCTCTCTATTTGAAGAAAGCCCTGGGGGGGTGGTGGTCCAGACTGAATTTCTTATTAGCCAGAGGACTTGGCTGACCCAGCTGCTTCAACATTATCAAGCATGAGAGCCTGCGCTTGTTTTTTTTTTTTTTTTCCACTGGATCCACGGATCCTCCGCGAATCATGGCAAAAGTTATTAAAAATGCTTTTTAGCCGGTGGGGATTCCTCTGGGTCCCCAGCACTAGAGCTAAGGGATCTGGGTGTCCCTAGGCTGGCCCCATTTATTATTTTTTAATGCATTTTTTGGGGGGGACTCAGCAGGGGCCCAGTCCTAAGATGGCGCCAACACTTCCTGGTTGAAGTGTTGGCAGTGAATCAGAGCTCTGCATTTGCCGTGCACATCCTCCTAATCTTTGCAAAGAGTCCGCAACCTCAGATATACAAATGTGTTTTCCCTTTAATATCTCAAAAACTATTGAATGGTTTCACACCAAATAAGCAAAAGCACAATCTGCCTACCGAAAGCTAGCTTTCTGCTAAATTTGGTTCAATTCCATCTAGCGGTTTGGGCTGTAGTCGTGTTAAAAAGTCCTATGGGAATTAACATGGGAAATGCACATTTATATAACCCCCCTTTTCTTGGCCCCTGTTTGAAAGTTCACCCCAAAACTTTCAGTGCACAGCAAGAATCAACAGCACATTTTTTTCTTGAAAAATTTTGTGAAGATTCATCTGACAGTTCCAAAGATATAGGGAAGTCAAAACACTTTTTCTATGAAAAGATGTTCCTAACTACAACTACATACTATATATATATATATATATATATATATATATATATATATATATATATATAATTAGAGAGAGAGAGAGAGAAAACAGAATTTCTCTTTGGTTTAGAAAAGAGATCAGTACTCCAGCATCGGTTGGTGAAAAAAAGCGTTTATCAGCAGAGGTACTAACATTGTATTATGGCACAATCCTTGTTCACATTAGTAGGGCCGTAAACATTCTACCACATTTAAATATGTTACACCAATCAGTGTGAAGTCACTCACTCCGTGCTACCTAAATAAAACAAAGAAATGACAATACTGAAGTTGTTAAAAATCTCCCATCTTTGAATGGAGAAATCCAGATAAACAACACTTCAATATAAATCAAACACTGGACCATGTGGAGCTCATAATACAAAAATATTGAAAAATAATTGATTAAATATCACATATGTTTGGAAATATAGAAATATGTGAGGAAATCACTACATGTATGTGGCAAAGATGATATTTATTTAATTTTTAATTCTGCATGGTTTACGCATCTTAATAGCTCCTAGTTATGAAAACCTGGATCCAAATATGTTAAATAAATGGGCAAACAATAATCATGAATCTTCCAGAGGTATGTTGAAGATTTTGGTGAAATATGTGGTAAGTGATAGAAACAGCTTTTGGATGAAATAGAGAAATTAGTGAATTGAGAAATCAAGACTAGCGAATAAATATACAAATGAGATGAAGGCACGATTGAAGAAATTAGAAGAAACCATCAAGTTATGGAAGGCGCAAAAATGCAGGTGTGGCAAACTTGATTATGAGAGGGGCCAGATATACATGTTTGCCTTGAAATTTGATAATTTAAGGAAACAGAAATTGACGGAAGTGAATAGATTATGACATGTACCAGCCAGTTCTGTGGTAAGCAGTGAATCTAGCTCGGATTTTGAAACAGATCCAGAAGAAGGTGGTAGTGGGGGTCCAAAGGAAGTTCCTACTGTTGTGGATGAGTTGTTTTTTTTAAGGCAGGACAGAAGATTAAATCTGTGTTCAAGATGACAGGAGCACAAACAATAACAAGAAAAAGAAGGGGGACAAGAGAAAAAGGAGTAGTCAACAGTTTAAAAGCTAACAGAAATGGAAAAGGAAGTAAAAGGGGGCATTACTAATACTATCATAAATTTTACAGATATGCACTAACAAAGGAAGAACAAAGTATTTTAGCAGTGGGATTGTCACACTGTCCAGAAATGGATATGGAGTATACACAAACAAAGACTGATTTGTTTAAATTTAGTAGAAAGTTGAATCATAGAAAATTTTGAAATGCAATCCTGTTCAAGAAAAGATAAACAGCAGTAAGTACTGGACAAGAAAATGTGTTAACAGTAGCCAATTTAGGGCTATTGAAAGAATTGCAGGAATTATAGAAATACATTGTTGGAATAGCTGATGAGATCACAGAGGAAGGAATCACTGAGGAATTTAATCTGGATGTGTATAGAGAAGCCAGTACCAATTTCAAACAGAGCTCCAAATTTATACCAATAATTTCAAGAGATGGAATTGGTATCTTCTACAAATTGGTAATTCAGGAATTTAAAAAACTTGCTGGAACTCTGGAACTTTGAGTAGAAAGAAGAAAGAAAGGAACTACACATGGAAAATTTAAGAAGTTTCATGAACTGATGGAGAAACTGATTAAGAGAACCTATTGTATAATTAGAAATCCAGACAAGGGGGGAAACATTGTCTTATGGCCTAGGCAAATGTATATGACTCAAGCGTATCACCAACTGAACAAGACCACATTTTATGAGAGGGCACCTATGAATGTACTATTTTTAGTGTTGAAGAATATCAGTATATGCAAGTAGACCATCTGAAAACCCCATACTGTACCTAATCCCTAAAATTTATAAAAATAGGGAGAACCCTCCTGGTCATCCAATGATTTCAGCTATAGGGGGTATGTTTGGGAACACCTCAAAATATGTAGATTACTTTCTCACAGAATTTGTAAAAGGCCTACTCTCTTATATACAGAACACCAGTAATTGTTTTAGGAAGATCTTTGATATCACTTTGGAGAACGATTACATTATGTTTACCATAGACGTTATATCTTGATATACAAGCATTAAGCACACACAAAGGATTAGAGCAGCAAGATATTTTCTGAGTACAAGACCATTACGCCTTTGGAAACACACTCTAATGACAGTACAGATGATAAGCATGTGCCTACAAAACAACTAGTTCCTGTTTAATGGGGAGCATTTTAGATAAGAGAGAGGAACAGCGATGGGCACCTGCTTTGCTCCAGCTATGCAAATTTGCATATGGGCTGGTGGAAGTAGCAGGTGCTCCCAATACAATTGTATGATGACTGGTACAACAAGGTGGTTTTGTAGTGTAGATGCATTGATCATGTGTTTGTAATCTGGAGAGGATCGATTGAATGTGTGGAAAAGTTTATTAAAAAGGTCAATGAGAACAGCCTAAATTCAAGATTCACAAGTGAGATAAGTGAGAAACAGGTGACATTTTTCGATATAACGGTTTCTTGGAACAATAGAAAGAGAGTAAAATATTCTAAAAATAACTTCAGGGAACTCCTTACTCCATGCAAGTAGGTTCCACCCACATAGGCTGAAATCTAGTATCCCCTGTGGGGAGTGATTAAGAACAAGGCGGAATTGTAGTGAACAATGGAGTGTGACAAAGCAACAGTTTCCATTATTTTTACAACCACTGCACCCTCGCTGTTTCTCTTCCAGCTAATATTCTATCTTTTAAGATCCTTCTTACGCTGTGAGATCTCCTACTGTTTCTCCTGCAAATACCAACATTTCTTCTCAGATTTCAAACTCATCACATTCAACTCAGACATCTCTCCTGAACTCACACCGATGCGATGTGTGACAAAGCATTGAAAAGCTAACAGAGAGGTCCTAGGAAAGGGGATACTCTAAAGAGTGCATTAGAAATGCAAGAACTAAGAGCCAGCCAAAGGACAGGAGAACAGTTCCTTCATAAACCCAAGGAAAGGAAGGAAAGTCGCTGTTATAGAATGATTACTACATATAGCAAGCAGGAGGGAGCTATTTGATGAATCCTTAAAAAACTGTCATCTAGTTAGACATGATCTGATCATAGGGCAACTACTGCCTAAAAAAACGGGTTTGACTTTCAGGAGAGCTGGGTCAATGAGGGACTGTTTAGTCAAGAGCAGCCCTGAGGAAGTGAAGGGGACAACTTGGCTAGACCAAGCTCAAGAGTTAAAAAAGTGCAGCAAGTGCAAGGCATGCCTCCAGGGTAAAATACCAAGGCCCATATTTATACTTTTTTAGCGCCGCATTTGCGTCACTTTTTGACGCAAAAGCGGTGCAAACTTACAAAATACAACTGTATTTTGTAAGTGTGTGCCGCTTGGCGCTAAAAAAGTCTAAGCACTGGTTCTTTCCGGGCTAGATTGTAACTTACCCCTCTCCGGTCTCCCTTAAGTGCATCTAGCTCCTGTGATAGCATTGCTCCATGCAGCTGTCCACTTTGTGTCAGGCCACGGGAAATTTGACCACATGTATCCTATTTGTTCACACTCTGCAATAACTCATCATAGATACAAGAGCCCAATTTAAGACTGCATGCTTTATTCATAACATTCTCCACAATTCCACTCCCTCCTACCAGTTTGGAAAAAGAAACATTTATGGAACCCAAGGAAGACCAAGAAATGCTGAGACCCACCTGCTGGAACCTGACTTTTTATGCAGCATGAGACAGGCATTCTCTGGTAGTGCAACAAGGCTTTGGAGCTCCCTCCCATTAGTCCTTTGCGCATTCTCTTGTCTGTTCGCATTTAGAAAGACTCTTTAGTTAAGGTCGGGGCTATTGCTTGCACCTCCAAAGTTGCCTTGACCCGTCCTTCTTATTAGGCAATGTTTGTTCTCTCTGCTCTCTTGGGGCCAGATGTATCAAAGGGTTTTACCCATTCTATGTCTATGGGAAATGTGTTGGTACATATGGCCCTTGGTTACTTACTGCTGATTTACAATGGTTAGCTATCTACTTCTGATCCTGTAATGACCCTGTTGGTACAAACTGCATGTTCCTCATTTTCCTGGTGCTAATGAGTTGTTTTATGAAGTTTGTTAACCAGAACTTACTTCTTGCTCTCTTGTAAATCGCTGTAATACGTTTGGGCCAAGTCTGCGTTATATAAAAACCAAAAAGAAAGAAGGAAAATAAAGTTTAAACCCTTGGAACTACAAGCCAGCTCCCTTCTTCCAAGTTGTGTTGTGACGCTACTTTAGGACTCTCTTAGGAGCAGTTTTCAGTGATGCTTCCAGTACTCTCCAGTCTTCTCTCACGTGATCTCTTCCACTTTATGTTCTGCACTTCTAACCTAGCCCTTTCTTCCCTAAATGGGCTCATTTTCACCTCGCGTTAGTAATTCGGCTTTGCCCTACATCAATGTTTTCCGTTTCGAATACTTCACAGATGCATGTGATCAATAATTCAGAATCCCCCCCTGGGAGAAGAGCTGACGAGCGCTGAAAAGCGCCGCTCCCGCCTCGGAGGGTACGGGAGCCTCCGCCTTGTGGCCACGCAGGGCTTCCGTAGCGCACTAATTGATTGGATTTTAGTTCTGTAAAGCAAGAGTGGATGAAGTTTAATGAGGCGCACGGGGCTGTAATGGCAAGAAAGGGGCCCAGGGGACCACAGCGGTGAAGGGCAGCATCTGAGGCTGCTTGTGGTTAGGGGACTCGGCAAACCTTCATTTTCTTTCACCTGGTGGGTGGGAGTGTGGGGAGTAGGTGTGCTTCTACATGCTAAAATGGATCATGCAGGGCTGCCTTCTTCTTAAGGCACATTGGGGCGAATTTACAGAAAAGTGGCGCATCAGCAGAGATGCGCCACTTTTCTTCCGTCACCTAATGACACCATGGTAGCGCAGTATTTACAATACGGCGCACCATGGCACACGTTAGGATAATAGCATCATAATTTATAATGCTATTGTGGTAGTTTGCAAGATTAGTGCCATAAATAATGGTGCTAATCCTGCAAAGTAAAGGGAGGCCCATTGAAAGTAAGGGGCACTTCATTTTTACGCCTGCTCTAAGCAGACGTTAAAAATGACACTAAAAATGGCGCAGTGAAATGTTGTGAATTTCACTGTGCAATTTTTACTAGCCTCGAACCGCCGGAACGTGCCCCCTTGCATACAATAGGCTTGGCACAGGCATAATGTGGCGCAAGGGGTCACAAAGTGGCACAATGCAAGCATTGCCCCACTTTGTAAATATGTCATAGGAGAATGGCCTCCTTAACGCCACATTTGCGTTAAAAAAATTACACTAGTGTGGAGCTAAGAGGCGAAGTGCTTTGTAAATCTGGCTCATGGTAACAGCCAGCGCTCCAAGACGATGAAGAGCCGGCTGTCTTCCTACAGTTGGTTCTTTTGCTTGGAAGATGTTTCTGCAGGAAGTTGCATTTCTTTTTTATTCATCTCTAAAATGGTTGGTGAGGCAGTCCTGCAGGAAGATGATGGCTATCGCCTAGGTATAGCTAGAGCAGTGGCATAACAAAACTTGAGGGGGCCTCAATGCAAAGTACATGGAGGCGGGCCCCCTTCCCAGCCCACCACCTACCACTTTTGCTGAGGGGCCTCCCTGGAGCATCCCCCTGCACTGAGGGGGTACGGGGGCTTATGTTATTCCACTGAGTTAGGGTGGTTTCTGATTCCTTCAATAGGAATTGTCGAGCCCAGACTGCCTGGCCACCATTGTGAACAGGAGCAAAGCAACCCCTGACTCATCCCAAACCTTTTGTGCATCATTAGTGAGGTGGAACTTGTGTTTTCGGGACAGTTCTGAAGAAAACCGAGGATGTCTTCGCCACTGGACATTAGTACTCTCCTTATCTGAGCTGGGGAAGTGGGGTGGGACAGTCCAACAGAATGCCGAAACTATATTCTTTTTTATATTTCTGGTAGTTTGTGATATGGTTATCAGGTAGTTCAGCAGCATTTCTTACACATCTCAGGGATTGTTGGTGTAAAATCTCCACAGGAAGATAAGGTTCCTTTTTTAAGCATGGTTGATGTGGTTGAGGAGAGGGTTCAACAGAAAGGTGAACCTAAGGTATGCATGTCTGTGGTGGGTGGGGTAAAATCTGCACAGGCTGTCAGGGTTTTGTTCTTATGCATGCCTGAGGTGATTTGTGAAACAGTCCAACAGAAAGTTGAGCCTATCTTCCAATGGTCCTCTGGAGTGGTTGGTGACATGGTTCTTAGGAAGCTGAGCCTAACTTCTTAAGCTCTCCTGGAATAATGGTGAGATGACTGGACAGGAAGTTGAGACTGTACACGTTTTTAAGACAGCTCAGGTTTTATCTGTATGCCTGTCAGGGGTGGTTTGTACAGGACCTTTGAGCTGCCTATTTCTAGGTGTTTGCAGGGGTGAGTCTGACATCTTTTCAGGAAATTCGAATTTGTGTTTCAAAGTATACTGGGTTGCTTGTATACAAGTGGACTCACCAAAAAAGCACAGACCTTTCTCTTCATGCCAGAGGTGGTGAGTGAGTGGAGTCTCATAGAGATTAACATTGTTTTGCTCTACATCAGGTGCGGCCCGTCCTTTAGAGCGGAAGGGCCACGCCCCCCACTTTTTGCCCCCATGAAGAGTGTCTGTCAGGCTGAACAAAGGTCAGCCTGACAGACTCTCTTCATGTTCAGGTCAGGCAGCCAGGAGCAGACATGCGTGATTTGCGTAGACTCCTGGCTGCCTGAGCTGAACTTTGCTGGGCTGAAGAGGTCACAGCTCCTATGGGCGTGACCTCCTCGGCTCAGCAACGGTGCCTCAAGGCCCTCCCCTGGGTGACGAGGAAAGCGTCACCCATTGACTTTGCCCTGGGCACTTCAGGTTTAAGCCCTGAAGCGCCCAGTGCGAGTGTCAATCAGTGACACTTCGTCACAGAGTGGGGTGGGGTCAGCAGTCTCACTGACCCCATCCCACTCTGTGACGAGGCTGGGACTGCTGCCTTCCCTCATTGGCTGATCTAAGGTCAGCCAGTGAGGGAAGGCAGCAGTCCCAACCCTCCTGGGACCTCCGAGGCTGAAGGTAAGTGTGTGTGATGTTTTAAAACAAATGTTTGGTGCATGCGTGCATGTTTGAATGTTATGAGTGTTGTTAATGGATGTGCGTGCGTGTGTGTGTGAAAGAATGAGTGTGTGTGATCTTTTAAAATGAATGTTTCGTGCGTGCATGTTTGAATGTTATGAGTGTTAATGGATGGGCGTACGTGCGTGTGTGAAAGAATGAGTGTGTGATCTTTTAAAATAAGTGTTTGGTATGTGCATGCATGTTTGAATGTTATGAGTGTTGTTAATGGATGTGCGTGCGTGCTTGTGTGTGAAATAATGAGTGTGTGTGAACTTTTAAAATGAATGGTGCATGCGTGCATGTTTGAATGTTATGAGTGTTGTTAATGGATGTGCATGCGTGTGTGTGTGAAAGAATGAGTGTGTGTGCTTCCCCCCTGCCTCCCTCCCTCCTAAAGCTGCCGGCCGCCAATGCTCTACAGGCCTGTGGATGTTGATCAGACGGTTCTTTAAAAGGCTGGAGACCTTCTTCTTACAAATGTCAAGGGTAGTGAGTGCTACGGCTCCTGCGGATGTAACTGATATTGTTTTGTATTAGTTCTCAAGACTGATCCTCTGAAATGTTCAGTGTCACTGGCGTATGCGACTAAAGATCTCCTCACAATACCAGAGATCAATTGTACGGTGAGAATGTTTGGTTTGACACATCCTAGGTAACACCAAAGCACGCCTCCTGTGCGGACTCATTCCGGTTGGGATGGCCTTGTGTACAGCTGATGGTAGGTCATTAGGCTTGCTGAGTATGTTGAGACTCCCGTCCTAAGGAAAACAAAGTGTATGGGTTTAAATAATTGAATTATTCTCAGCATTGGCAAGTACTCACACTGTCAAATACATTTTATTCCGTTAATTTGTGTTCACTCTGTCATCTCAGAAAGAGATCAGTCAGATGCAAATCAGTCTTGGCCCTCCTTTAAAAGAGACAACCCATCTTGAATTGATGGAGTTTATCTGCTCTAAATGGGAATCAAAAAAACTCCAGACGTGTTTTAGCCTTCTTGGCCCTCAAAGGTGAGCTGTAGTTTCCGCAAGCTACGGGGCCCACATCTGGTCATACCCTTGCCAATTGGAGTGACTCATTGGGAAAACCAGAAATATTCTTGGAATGTCACAGATGGTCGATGGGAACTTTAAGAAGTCTCCTGGATATCAGCTTTATTCACAGCAAAATTAGATCATCTGTCCCAGATACTGATTTAGTTAACTTTATGTCCAAGCTTTAGTCTTCAATCTCAACTCTTTTGAAGAAAGTTAAGACCCTGTGTCCCAGGTCCATCTTCCAATATCTGCTCTCTACCCATCTGGTATGTTGCTTTATTCCACTAAAAGGATATTTACTGGAGTTAAAAGGTTCAGTCCCATTGCACTGATGGTCTTGAAGTATTTACAAGCAAACACGCCTGTTCTGATGACACATCATTTTAACTGACTTGGTCAAGGTTTAGAAATGTACCCTAACCAATGCTTATTTCATTAAAAATGTCTTTGAATGGAAGGAGAGACCCCATTCCTCCTACCTCCACTTTCATTTTTCCACACCATTTACCACACTTGCTCTGCCTCCCGGTCTTCTGTTCCTCTAGATCAATCATACTTTTGTGTAATACGGCTTTGCCCCACTCAGCTCTTCAAACTCAGGTTCACCTCCTTGTATTCTTGCACTGCTCAGCTGCTTTTAGTGTCCTTTTTTACTGTGATTTTTTAAAACTATTTCTATCCCCCATTTACTACTCTCATGTGTGATTTCCTTTTCTGGCTTATCTGTCTCTTATGTCTGTGATGGCTGCCATTCGGCAGAGTACCCTGTGCCCCACCTGCTAAGTTCACAGTAGATAGACACTGAAAACAGACTACACCTGGCTTCCATTTTAAACTATGCTTCATTCCTCATTCAGTTATTTATTGTAATTTAGATCCTAATATTAAAACAAATATAAGAACTTTTTGTTGATTACACTTTTTTTTCAATTGAAATATTCGGTTGGATACTAGATTTTGTGCAACGTTTTACAAAAATCTAATTTCATTCAACTTTGCATTTATTCAACTTAGATGTTAATCAGTCAGAAGATTTATCGGTCTGGACACTTCAGACTGGGTTTTACCAGCTTGTTGTTAGGTTTAGAGTAAAGGCAGAACCTCATCAGTGCTTAATTTGTTGTTTCCGGTGCTGAGCACCGGTACTTGTTTTTGAGGGCCGGCGATTAGTCTGCTGCCTCAAGCATTGACTGCGAGCAAAAGACAGATATGAGAAAGACGGAGGAAGACAAAAACGAAAAAGTGTCACAATGGGAGAAAGTAGAAAACTGCTAGAGTGAGCTGAAGGGGCAGGGAGTGGCTGTAAATGGATTGAAGAGGCCCGGGGTGGCTTTAGGACTACGCTGCCTCAGTATTCTGTGCTCGCGCATTTAATTGCAGCATCCTCGTGTTAAAGAGGTGGGCTCTGAGCACCGGCACGTTTTTATTTACAAATTAAGCACTGAACCTCATGTTATAAAACAAAAAAACAAGCATAAATAAACATGCTTATATACAGACATATTTCGAGGGGCTTTGGGTCAGCCTTCTTCATCCACTGGTCTTATTCAAATGTCATTCTCATTTTGCTGCCTCCCACCAGAGCAAACAACAAGGAGGAAAGGTTTATCCAACTTCATCGACTGAATCTGCTTCACTGTATATTACATCATTTTATCCTTATGATATGGGTATATCCACCAAAAAGAGTTTACTCAGTAATAGTTGAAGTGGACCAGTGCCTTATTTTTCAAACCTTTTTTCTTTCAAATCTTTAGCAATTTGTAAGGTTGTAGTCATCCTTGTTTTTTTCAACTTTTCTTGTGATATGCATAAAAAGAGTACGCTTTCCTGATAGGAAGCACCCATATTGTTCAGATATCATTAAACACAATGGTTATTATCATCATTTTTTAAATTACATTTTTATTCTAAGCATATGGCTTCAGTGCTTAGATGGCATATTTTTGGGGCATGTGCGATCAAATCTAAACAATAGATAAAAAAATAACCACTGCATCACAATGCCAAGGCCAGACCTATCGGCTATTCCAATTGTCGCTTTTTTTCAATTTGACGTACCCCTTCACAGACATCTTTGCTGTTCCCCTCCTCACAGGTGAGATTCGTTCAAAGTCAGAGGTTTACTTTAGTACAAAGCTGTGCACCTACCTCCCCATCAAATATCCACCACATTGGAGATCTCAGCTGGGCCCTCTGTTGCAGAGCAGTGCTTCAGGCAGTGTGCTCAAAGCTGTCAATGTTTGCACTCTATCTCAGTCTTCCCTGAGTTTTGCACTTGACATATGGAACACTCTTTCTTGAATATTCACATTTTGTTTAGTTTCTTGGGCACTCAAAACTTTTTTACTTTTTATAATACTTTTTTTTTTTTTATTCAAGGTTATTACCCTAATGCATTGCATTTGGGTGTTTGATAGTAGTGCCCAGATGCTCATTAAGCCCTTTATTACTTTAAAAATGTATTTAAAATACATAATTTTAAACATGCTGCAGAAAACATCAGACTGTTTCTGTTAGTGGTGGAAAAGCTTAATTTCATGGGGTAAATTGCACTTGCCTGTGCTAAGTAGGGGATGTATTATGCTCAGGAGTGGGTTCTATACATGCTGTGCCATGGGGCTCAAGATAGCCTCAGCAAAAGGATCCAAAAGGCCAAAACGTGTTTTGGCAGCCAGTTTCTCCTCGAAAAGGGGTCAAGGACTAGCAGTTTAGGGGGGACAGCACCTTTTACAAAGGTCGTATACTGATTTTCATGTGTTTGGTCCCATATTCTAATGATTCAGATGAGCTAAAAATGATGGCTTGGAAGGCAACCTAGAGGAATTCCAATGGTTTGAGAGGAATTGGCCCATCAATTTTTAATATCTGGAAGATAAAACAAGCTACTGGAAAAACATGTTTTCCGATATCCTGACCTCCAGAATTCTATCATTTTGTTAAGATTAACCTTTCCTGCTTTAGGATGTTTGAATATTAGGGTAGTGATGCTCCAGTCTCTCTGGAGGCTTGAATGTCACAATATTGACCCTTGAAATGTAGACTTACAGATATATGATGGCCATAAACTTGACTCCCCAAACATTGTTAAGGCAAGTGATGATTTACTGTTCTTAACTCTGCTGGTGGTATTTTGATAGCTGATATTCTGGACTTCTATATGTGTAGGTTGATATTTCAACAGCAATAATATGATAATTTGTAACACCTCGATATGGGTCTTGGCAATAGCTTTGTTTCCATGATAACACTATTTAAAGGATCAATTAAAGTGTGGAAGCAAAAGTCACAAAAATACAAATTAATAATCTGTGAAAAACAGATTCAGCCCTGCAGAGTCTCCCTTAGCAATGGTTAGCGGAACACGCTTGTAGACAGAAGGCAAGCCACAAATTCATACCTTACGATGCATATATTTTGCAGAGGGCCACTCGGCAGGGAACTGGGGGGGGGGGGGGGCGCCGGGAACGGACTTTATTTATGGTTACTGTTTCTGTGGTTGTACTGTTGTACATACTGTTAAGGTGATTCTTCACCTTTATACAATACTGCGTGAAATAACTGCCCATCAAGAGGATATCCCAAGGTGTTATATGGCTCGGCAAGATATGCCTCCATAGTTGGATGTATGCAATAGATCCTAGAACTGACGCACTAATTCATGGGCACTGGATGCAAATTATTACTGTCAATTGATGTTATGTAATCTGTGAGCTAACGCACTCAAAATAGATGACATATATAGGGAGTGTTGCCTCAGACCGCTCACAATGCAGTAAATGTATGTAAAATGTGCTTGTTTTTCATGTTTGAAATAAAAATAAATAATAAAAAGATTCATGCAAAAAAAAGATGCATACGTTTTGGGTTTTTATCAAATGTCTATTACTTACAATACGCATTAGCGGGTACCTCGTCTGAGATCACGAGAACAAGAGAGAGTGGCCTTCAAATTGTTGCAGATAGGTAAAGTTTGAGCTGAGCAAGCTGTTCATAGCTTTTCACACCTCGGGAGTCAAGTTACAGAAGTGGGTCCATGTGATGGGCACTTCCTGAAGGCAATGTTAGCATGAGCAAGAAAACATGGCTGAAGCGGGTATGGTAACATTGATGCCTCATACGAGTAATACAGGGCTGTGTTCATACACTGCTGAGACTGGAGGATAAGCTAGTTGCAGTATGAGAAAGTGCTTCCCCATTGCAGATAATCAGTTGAACTACAGCCGAGACCTCTGTACTCCCAAGTGATACCAAGCATTGTCCTCATTAAAAAGAGTTTGTAATCAGGAGGGTCAAGAGATTCATATTAGACTTAATTAAAGTCAACATCCTTATTAAGTCTGCCATGATCCTGTGTACTGCTTTCGACAGACGCACACTGTAATATACTGTTAGCGGGAGGGACGTAAATTGCAGGTGGAGCAAGGGGCTGTTAATTTGGGAAGTTGTCACACTCAGAGTAGAATTTACTACCTCTGAAAGCAATCAACAAGCCAGTTATGCTTAAAATTAACAGACCATGAAAGGAACACTCTCGTAATAGTAAATGTTTATAATAAGGATATTGATTAAGGAGTAAATTCAAGGTACTTATGGTGCCAAACACGCTGTTTACTGTAGTACACAGAGTAAAGTTAATAATTTATAATCGTGGGCGGGGGATTTAATGGAAGATATTGTCTAGCTGGATGACATAAGGGTTTCTGGAGAAAAACATACTTAAGGAAAGTTGTTGTGGGGATCCCGCAAGAGATGTTTGTTGTGGCTGGCTTGACCGTCCACAACGTGCTCACTCAGTCACTCATTCCCGGGCAGTCTGAGATCTTTATCCCCCAGCAGAGACCAGTGCAACAAGCAGGTTTTTCCATCAGCAGATGCAAGAACCCTTTGTGCTCAGGGCACTGCCTGCTGCCCTCTATCGGCGGAAGAATGCAACTGCAGCGCGGGAAGGGAGGGCGGAAAGGTCTGAGTTAGCAGAGGGTTTATTCTCCACAGTGCTGCAGCTGTCCCAGAATGTCTCTACGAGGGCCTTCTGGTTGAAGACCCCCAAATGTAGGCCCACCCTCACTCGAGAGAGCCCTTAATCCTACAGTAGTAAACGGCCCTTTTGAACCTGGCCGTCAAGCGATGGGCGATGGTGGCTCGACCTACTTCTACCAGACATTGCCGGAGACCCCACACAGCTCCTTTTCATCTACACGAGCAGATGGGAGGCTTAGAGGTGGCAAAGGCGGATATTTAACCCTAACATTGCAGACATCCGAATCCTGCACCCACAAGAGCCTCCTATGCGGGCATTGATGTCAGAGCTCCCTCCCAGCTGTGTAAAGGAACTACATGAAAAGCATACTGACAGCGGCGTGGGATTATATACACTGAGAAAAACACAGTTCAAGGTTAGTTATGGTTCTACAAACACAAAACTAAAAAAAAACTCAAATGCACCAGTGATGAAGTGCAATGCACAATGCACACAGTAACTCAAGTTCCTTACCATGCTCAGGTCACTCCTTACCTGGTTCCATGTTAAAAAATGTACACACAGCAAAACATGGAGGCATTGTGTACTGCACACCTTAAATGGAGAATTTGAGGGCTTTTTCAGTTTTGTATTTATGGAAATAAAGCCATGTTGGCAGATGATCGTTGCTAATGGTACAAAGTAAACTTTATGGATGAGACCCATGAGGTCTGGGAAGGAGTGTGAACGGCTACGCACTGAGGAATCACACAGAAGGTCCTAAAACATTCAGGGCCTGATTCACAAAGGCAACATACTCTTTTGATAAATAAATTATATTTTTGAGTAAGTTTGCTACTTTTTGGCTGTTCACAAAATTGGAGTGTAAATTTACCACAAAAGTGTAACTCGCATGTCTCCGCCAAGAGTTAGAGCCCGGGGGCTGTTCACAAACTGCAGCAGATATTCGCAAAGGTACTTCGCCCTTTGAGTAATTTACGTCTGCTTTACTCTTACACTTTTGAATAAGTTTACTACTTTTGACTATTAAGAAACTCTGAGTGTAAAGTATTTTCTTTCCACCTTTAAGTTTTTCTCCCAGAAACTGCAAAAAGTATGAAAAGGGCACAAAGTTCTATAAGAGTTTGAGCATCGATCCATCTGGACCACAGCGCTTTACGCAGCTTGGTGAATTTTACTTAAGCATTGCATTGCCCTTGCGACACCCTGCGTGACACAAGGGCAATGCGATCCTTTGATAAATCTAGGTCCGGCTGTGGGTCTGTAGAGGATCAGCGCACCATAAGACCCGCAGCACTATTGGGCCATAGAAGATGGGGAAGCCAGGCCGATTTGAGCTGCTACCTAAATCTCTCAGCACACCTTCTCCCCTGCATCAAAGCCTTAACCTACTCAACAGAATCTGCCCTCGCACTTTACGAGTATGAACTCAAGGCAGGCGTTAAAATGACGCACCCATTAAAATCAGTGGGCCTCTCTGTGCTTTGCTCCGCTAGAGCAACCATTTTTGACGCTAGTGCAGCAAAGCGCCACAACAGCATAAACAATTCTGACCCTGTTGTAAATACGGTGCAACCATGGTGTCAGGTGGGGCAAGGGGGTCGCAAGATCAGGACCGATGCACCACTTTCTCATAAATATGCCCCTTAGTTTTTCTCCTATTCAGTGTCTAGGCTAGCCCTAGACTTTGAAAAGGCACAGTGCCCAGGGCCTGCTAATAGCTCAAGTGATTTTATGTGATAATTTATTCATAGGAAAGTAACAGATATTCACTTTTTCTACAGCTGTGGGTAGCTCTGCCAGGCAGCTGGTGTTAAACATCTGCGTCAATAATAGATACATCTGTATAAATTCTGGGAAAACCTTTACTGGAAGACTGGGTCAAACTCTGACATTATCAAGAGGGAAAATCAATGATTCAGGTTTAGATCGGGGTCGATGTCACACAGCAGTCTGACAATTTTAATAGTGACTTATTTAAGCAGAGGGAGCTCTTCCTGGTGGTATGGATTATCTCATGGAATTAGCTACAAAAGGCTTGGGTGTTGATGTCACTGTAATAAAAATTAAGCTACTTTCTGCTGGGAACAAATATCCAATTTGATAGACGGGGGTGGGTCCAAATTTCTACACCAGTGAGTAAGAGATGTATGAGAGGAAGTGCCTTTCATCAGTTTTGAAAATTGTTCCATGCAAGGTGTGCACGAGGGTCTCTAAGTGGGAACATTAATTGTCTTTTTACTCTAGACTAGATAGACTGGACTTTTTTTGTTTTTTTGCAGTTTTCTATAGCGCGAAGTTGACCCAAAGGTATCACAGTGCTTAACATGATCACCAGTTACATTATAAAAGGACACATTGATTTTTTGTAGGCACAGGGACATTAAATAATTTTGCCCAAAATCACAGGAAGTTTAGCCAATGCCAAGACTTGAGCCTGGTTCCCCAGTTCCAAAGCTGGCAGCACAGGCCATTACCTCACATCCTCCCTCAATGTAACCGTAATGCTTATACATGATGTTGCCCTAATAACGAGAATGGAAATAGCTGTATTATCACTAATTAGGGCCACTGCAAATACTTTTAGTGCTCGCTATCTTCAAGCTAATGCTGTAGTATTTCAGTTGTCAGTTGGGCAGCAAACGCCCATAGAAATTCTTGAAGCGCGTTGATGTTGGTTACAGGGTTTAAGGGCCTATGAGATTCCTATTAGTGGGGAAAGTAACTCGAAATTGACCTTGTAGAGGGTTGTCATGGAGTTGACACGAACTTGTGGCTTTTGGTGACTTTCTTCAGGAAGTATGTTGGGTTGTTGTTTGGCACCTTCCTGGAGATCTATAGGGATAATTGAGTGCTCTGCCTAGCTGAGCTGTCTGTATTTGCAAGCTGTTCAAGTTTTGGAACAATGGAAGTACAGTCCTTAATCTGGAATTAGAGATGCCCGAGGATCTGCATTTGGAGCATACTTATATATGTATTTATGTATGAATGCTTGTATGTATGTGGTATTTATATGGCACACACCCAGTTGAAAGGCAACAGAGCGCTGCACAAGGTCTAAGGCAAAGACAGCCAAATGGGACTTTGTAGGAGCGAAAAGGTGGACCAATACCGTATCATGTTAAAGAGAAGTGTCTTCTGATGGTGTGCTGCCTACTGGTGTGCAAAGAGCCACCGGAGATGGTGAGCTTGTCAGACAGATAGGCAGGGGTGCCAGTCGTGATGGCCTAATAGATGATGCAGCGGGTTTTGGTGCATGCTGGTGGTGAAGTTCCATCAGGATGGATGAGACATGATTATATTTCTTCAGGCCTCTAGTGCGGCATGCTTCTGCATGTAAGATGACCTTCAGAGGGACCAATGTGTAGTCTGGGAGGACATGAAGCAGGGCATTGCCATAATCAAGATGTAAGAGTACTGGTGTGGTACTAATCAGCCATTCTAAAGTCTCTTTTGGGCGGAATTGTTTCGTTTTCTGAGGTAGAGAGCTGTATCAGGTCATCTTACTTTTCTTGGTGATGTGCTCTGCAGCGGCCGCTGTAAACCTCAAGGTTAGGGGTGGACATGGGTTTGGGGCGGGAGAGGGTAACTATGTAGGGATGGTGGGAAAATAAAAATAGAAATATTAGAAGAAAAAAAACCTACCTTCCCAGACACTGCTGACCGCCTCATGCTCCTTTTCTCTTCTGTTGTCCCTGGGACACCAGCACAGGCTCCCTAACAATCCTGGTGCTGCTTTCATGCTAAACTTAGCATGAAAGCAGCATCAAGATTGGCCTGAGCAGCTTGCACTGCCACTCAGGCACAACCCTGGGGTCTGTGCAGTTTCTCCAGCCCAGCTGTTCAACACAACCGGGTTGGGGAAACCTAAGTGCGCATATTTGTTTGGCCGGCCAAAGATGGCTGGCCAAACACACATGCGCACTTAGGTGCACTCTCTCTTCATTCCCTCCCCAGCTCCCATGGCCCAGCCCAAACCCTCCCTGTACATGCTGGTGCCTGAGCCAGCAGCTTTAAAATAAAACAATAATTAAATATTGTTTTATTTTACAGCTCCTGGCTCTTAGCCAGGGGTGCGACCCTCCTATGCAATTGCAAAGTAGCCGTTCCTGGATGTGTTACTTGAGGGTAAGATCATTGTCCAGGGTGAATCAGATAGACTTGGGCCCATATTTATACTTTTTTTTGTGCCACATTTGTTTCATTTTTGACACAAAAGCGGCGCAAACTTACAAAATACAATTATGTTTTGTAAGTTTGTGCCGCTTTTGCGTAAAAAAATGACACAAATGTGGCGCAAAAAAAATCATAAATATGGGCCTTGGTGTTTTTTGAAAGGTAAGCTTTGAATCCCTTCAGGTTCATGTAATTGAGCTAGGGTTTGGACTTGTTTTTTTCTTGTTCTTGGCAAACAGCAGACATTTTGTGTGATCAGGTCAAACTTCAGGCACGTGCTGATCATCCCGGTCATCTTGGTCTGGATGAAGAGCAAGCACTGTTTGATGTCATAGAAGTGCAGAGCACAAAGAGGCCTTCAAATTCAGTTCTATGTCTTTGGCATCTTGGTACATTTGGACATTATTATATATGAACAGAAGCCCAAGAGACTCAATGTAGATGTTGAAGGGGACAGGTAACTTAATGGAACTCTAGTAAACTCCACAAGTGATTTGAATCTTCCAGGACCTGAAGACGCAATGTAAATAGCCTGTTATTGGTTGAATAGGCAGAAGGAGAACCAGTGAATGATGATTTTAGTGAATCCCATTTGAGCCACTACCATGTGGATAAGGGTGTGGTGGTTGACAGTGTCAATGGCAGCTGAGATTTCCTGAAATATCAGGAGACAGGGATCATCTTTATTTGTGGTCAGGCAAGCATAAGCTATGATTGACGTCACAGTCTCCAGGACGCAGGGCGATCTAACGCCAGACTGGTAGTTGTGCAGCAGATTGTTGACATTAAAGTGAACTTGAAGCTGTGCGTAGACTGCTTTTTCAATGATATTGTCAAAAATCTTGAAGTATTCCTGGGGTGGGCATAGGAAATGAAACCTGTCATCAGTTATGCAGCCATAAACAATTAACTTTTGAGCCATGCATAATAATTGGAAACTGGAAATATGTAAGTGGCGATATAAGAAATGCCTTGGTTAAATTACTGCAAAAATGGTTTAGGAATGTGGTCCGGTCTAAGTTGAGGTCAAGGAAATAAAAACATCAGCTCCAGAAAGCCTAATTGGTCCTAATGTTGTCGGGTTTAAGAGTTTGTGTATTTCATAATGCTGTTCCCTTCTACTGTGCAGTTAAGAAACTGCTAAATGATCACTTGCTGGAATGAAGGCAGTGGTGCTTAGGAAACAGATAATGCATGTGAGCATCTACTCCTGGAATAGCTCCACATTCAATCAGTAGTTGTTAGTTTTAGGCATGTAGTTTCCTAAGAAACCTTACTAATGGAAAGGCGAGGTTTGTACCCAAATCTTACACGTGTCACCTGCTTCTGGGCTCTGTAAAAGCTGTGCAGGTGGATGGAGCTTTTAATTTGAATGAAGCAAATTCAAAGTGAAAGTAAGATAAATTACTGTTAAATGAGCACAGAAGAGTAAAACTCTACACCTCTTGGAAATCTGATAAACGCAGGATTTGTAAAGGACGGCAAATCACCCGTGAAGGTCTCAAGGCGCTGAATTGTAGGTAAGGGGAGAATAAGTGATTTACCCAGAATAGCAAAATGTTGAGCTGACGCCGATATTCAAACTTGGTTCTCCCAGCTCAGAGGTCAGCAGCTCAGTCTCTGGTCAGAATCATAGAATGTTCAGCTGACGCTGACAATCAAACCTGGTTCTCCCAGCTCAGAGGTCAGCAGCTCAGTCTCTGGTCAGAATCACAGAATGTTGAGCTGACGCTGACAATCAAACCTGGTTCCCTCAGCTCAGAGGTCAGCAGCTCAGACTCTGGTCAGAATCACAGAATGTTGAGCTGACGCTGACAATCAAACCTGGTTCCCTCAGCTCAGAGGTCAGCAGCTCTGTCTCTGGTCAGAATCATAGAATGTTGAGCTGACGCCGAGATTCAAACCTGGTTCTCCCAGCTCAGAGGTCAGCAGCTCAGTCTCTGGTCAGAATCATAGAATGTTGAGCTGACACCGAGATTCAAACCTGGTTCTCCCAGCTCAGAGGTCAGCAGCTCAGTCTCTGGTCAGAATCATAGAATGTTGAGCTGACGCTGACAATGAAACCTGGTTCCCTCAGCTCAGAGGTCAGCAGCTCAGGCTGTTATGCCACGCCCTCTCGATATAAAGCTGTGGGGGCATAATAGGTAGGAAGAGTGGTAATGAGTTGGGGAAGGTTTAGCCTAGGACAAAATGAACACGCAGAGTGACTCAAAAACATAAAACATCCAGAGAAAACCAATCTATCGGTGTAGAGGGAAGTCAGCGACAGGAAGGCTGGAGACATGGAGACAAGGATGGTGGTGGACGGAGGAGAAGGGGCATATCTTTGTCGGAAAGGTTACTTATGCAAGAACATAACTAAATGAAGGTTCTAAAAAGTAATGAATTCGGCACATAAGATGGCATTAAATGAATTGATAATAAGTTCACTATAGAGACAGTTTAAATATTTACAGAGATATTTATTCACGTGCTCATTGACAGCATTAACTAAAGATAAAGTTGAATGAGGGGAAGCGATAAATAGACCTGAAAACTGGGTTATAAATAGCATGGGAATAAAGACTGAGGTCAAGCGCTTGTTACACGTGTATTCTTAATATCCAGAAAATAAGGTTGGTGGCTGAGCCTAAGACATGAAACATCAAGGGTGGCACAGCAAGAAATTTGATGCCAAGAACTGAATTAACACGGTGAGTAAAGCCACTCATTGATCAGGCATTCAGACTAAGAAAAAGAATTCAACATGTTTGGGACTGAGGCCTAATTTAATGGTGAATGGAGATTGGCTGTTCAATGGCCTATCAGTCGGCATTGAGAAGAGGCGTGTCTTTACGGTCAGGAAGGATGAGACCAGAGGTGAATGGACATGGAGAGTCGGCAAGTGTTACTGCCCTCTCAGTGATCAGTTCAAATCACCATGGAGCGGAGGCAAAGGGCTGGACAGCAATGTAGAATGAGATGAGAAAATGAATGGAGAATGCCAAATTAGGAGTGGGTGGAGCTAGCAGTTTCACTCCCTGGAATTCTGCAGTAACGTAAAAACTCCGTGCGATTCAGTGGAGTTTCATGAATGAGTAGAAATCGGTACACTGTGTCGATTTTCTACTTGAACAGTAGCTTTTCCAACTAGAATGGTCACGACCGCCCGCATTGGGAAAATACCGCTGGGTGCCCTCCTAGTGCCCAACATCATGCTAGGGAACACCAGTTGTCACTCGCACTGGGTAACTTACTGTTGGCAAGCTGTGCATGAGAAAAAGCTCCACCACGTGGAAGAGTATGGAATTTGGCCAGAACTCCCCATTACATGCGTAACTCGGAGTTGCCAAAACTCTGCAAACTCTGCCGGTGGAGCGGAATTTTTCACCCACCACTAATGCCAATGGAGATCAATCATTGAATAGATTGTGACTGAGGCAAAAAGTAAAAATGGGTGTTGAGACTACCCATTTAAGGCCTCATTCATAATCTTATGGTCCAAACATCGGCATCAAAGGAGTGTGTGCCCAAATTAGGCTTACAAGTAGTACAAAAATAATGCACTAATTCCAGGCCCATAATTACCAAGTTAAACTGGTGAAATTTGTGCAGGGAAACACTATAATATTTAGTAGTTTGCTGCAGAGAATGAGAACGGCATGTATTATTGCCACTTTACGGGGGGTAACTCAGAAAGGGGAGGTAATAAAATACAGGGTAAATAATCCAACCGGTGTAACCAGTATTTACTGGCCTTTATTACTACAGAGAGGCAACTCATTGAGAGGTCAATAATGGCCAGTTCAATGGACATGAAGATGATGGCTAGAGTTAGACAACCCGGAAGCACTAGGCCAGGAGATGGATTGGCATGGTGACCAAGACCAAAAATTCAATAGGAATTAGGACTGTTGACAAAATGTGAGAGTCATTATGTAGCAAAGGTATCAGTCTAACCCTATCCGTATGGCTCACCTTTCATTGTGAGATGCAGAGTCAACTTTCCTCTTAGAGACAATGAAAGTGACAAGCACAAGGGCATGGCTAGAAAGCACGTGCCTGTACTTAGGTACAGGGATCCTAAAAAATGGTCCTTTGCCTGGTTTCAGGGGTGCCTTGGGATCCACATTTGAAAGGTTGAAAGAGGAGCAGAGAATTAGGCAGTTATTGATTATGCACAATGTTAATTGTAATACATATATATATATATATATATATATATATATATATATATATATACACACACACACACACATATACGTATATATTCATGAATAAAAACGAAGGTTAAAGTGACATCAGTGAAAATTTCAGTGACAACGTAACTTTTTAAACTCTAAAAACCACTGAAATTCACCAGTTATAGTTATCTTTAGTAGCCATACCTCGTGCCCTAAGGAAACTATAACTCACGCCCCAAGCCATGCTTTATGTATGGTAATAAAATATTACTTTACATTTAAAAAAACCTAGAAATTCACTGAAAAAGTGAAAACCCTCTGGCGCAGCCTTTGTCAAGCTACCTTGGCCCCTGGGGACCCCATCCCCCAGGGGCTTTTTTTTTAGGCTATCGCCCATGGCTCCCTCCTAGATCCACTTTGGGTCCCAGGGACCCCATCCCCTGGGCTTTTGTTTCTTTTAAGATTAGGGTGCACAGCTCTTCTCCCACGCCCCTGTAGGCCACAGGACCCCACCACGGGATCTTCTTGTTTTAAAAAGTGGAGGTGCCATGGCCCCCTCTCAAAGCCTTAGTGACCCCAGGGTCCAAGTCCACCAGGGTCTTGTCACCATTTAAGTGGGTGTCCCAGTGCCCACCCAGGACATCCACCAAACACTACATTGGGGCTGTGTGGGAGCCCCAAGGCCTCCACACCCCAGCCAGCTCCCTGAATGCACCCATCCTGGGTGCTGCAGAAGCGTGCATTGCTCCCGCCTAGTGGGAGCAGCTACTTTTGTTTGTTGGGGGTGGGGGTCCCTGGAGCCTTTAAGGCTCAGGGAGGGAGGCCGAGATGCCACATGCCCCGCTCCCATATATTTAAGTAATGGTCCTGGGCAGTGCCGTAACGAAACTTGAGGGGTCTCCCTGCAAAGTACACGGAGGGGACCCCCTCCAGTCTTACTTGGGAGCTCTCAGGCCTGTGTAATGTGCTGAGGGGACTCCCTAGAGCTCTTCCCCCCACTGCCGGGGCTGCGGGGGCCTTTTTTACACCACTGGCCCTGGGGGATGGGGTCCCCAAGGTCCATAGGTGGCTTTCAGCCCCTGGGGATGGGGTTCCCAGGGCCTATCCAAGGTCGGAAAGGACATTGTTCTCCCCTCTCCTCTTTTTAATCAAATTAGCCCCAGTGGATGTGGTCCCCGAGGCCTTGATAAGGCTGGGGGAAGGGGGTGGCATGCCCCCTGCACTTAAATTAGCATTTGGCCTCCGGGGATGAGGTTCTCTTGGGTGTGCTAAAAACCTTACACCCTCTAAGTAGTAGTGAATGACTCAAAAGTGGGCTTTGGTCTCTTAGAAGCCAGTTTGGTTTCAATACTATATGACTTGGGAGTTTGATCACATCATAAATAGTGTCTCTTCCATATATTGTGCACTTCTGAGGTCTACACTCTCTATGGGGTCACTCACGGACTTACATGGCGTAAGGTACACAAGAGACAAGACAATGACACCTGCTCACCTAGTCCAATGATAATGTAATGTTCTATGCAATAGTTTTCATTTTTACCCGTTATTTGCTTTCGAAGCTTGAATAATGGAAAAAGCGCCATATGTATAATACATCATACATCTGCCAGCCGCCTCTGGGCATGTCTATCAGTAATGCTGGTTGAAGGATCTTTTAATCTGAATAAACCAAATTAAAAGTGAAACTGAGATAAATGACTCTTGCATCAGCAGGAAGGAAGAGGTAGGATGAGTGATAATGAGCGGGAAAGAGGGTTGAGCTGAGGACATAGTTAGCTTGCAGACTTGAATGAAAGATATCTGAAGGCAGGCGTAGAGTCTGGCACCAAGAGGTGGAACAAAGTACTGCAGTCCCTGCTCCTTTCCCAGTGGATCCACAGGAAAGGGAATACATGAATGATGGTTATAAAAAGTAATGATAATTAATTGGGCACATAAGAACAGGTTAAAAAAGCTAATGATTGGCCAATATAGAGGCAACCTAAATATTCACATGGATATTATTTCGGATGTTTATGTTTATTTAAACTAAAATTGAATTTGAATTGTCATATAGAATGTGGGTGAGAGACGAATAGGCCTGGAATCTGGGGGATATGGTGTATGTGGGCATGAACACTCATGTCTAGCGCCCAAGACTTGAATCACCCTTAAACTAAAGCCAAGGGATGCAACCTCAAGAAGATTAAAGCCAAGAACTGAAAGGACCGGGAGGCGAAAGCAGACAATGAGACTGAATAAAATGCTGAATCGCTTGGAGAAGGAAAGCCAAGTGTTCAAGGGTCATGGAGACTGCCTGATCAATGGGCAATTCAGCGGGCTTTGAATTGAGGCAAATAGTTGAACAATCTTGGAGAGTAAAGACAAAAGATGGTGGACCTGGAAGATGAGCCCAGGACTTGGGTAGTCCTGATTCTGCAGCCAAGGGATGACATTTCAAGGAGAGTGAGGTCAAGAACCTTATAGATATGGGGTAAATGAGACTGAATTAGGCCTGGGCAGAGTTTTCGGAGTTCCGCCGTGGGGAACTCTGAAGTGACCAAAAAATTCCACCATGCAACGAAGCGGCAGAGTGTGTTAGGTCAAACCGTTCATGCTGATTTTTAGCACCGGGTGTTTCTCCTGCACTGTAAAATCACAGCAAATGGCACCACACGCAGCGCAAGAGGGTTCTGCTTCTTTTGTGCTGCTCGAGTCATTTTTCCACTCGAGCAGCAGCTTCCTCAACACGAACAGAAGGTTTCTCAACGCGAGCAGTAGTGAATATGTGCAACCGCTCATGTTGAGAAATCTCGCCAGGAGGTGGCCTGGAGTAAGATTTTCCTTACTTGGGCTCGGCAACTGAAGGTTGGCGAGCACAAGCGGGGAAAAAACTCTGTTTCTCTACACAAAATTTTGGGGAACTCTGCACTCTAAACGGAGCACAGAGTGGGAAAAACTCCACAAACTCTGCAAGCGTAGTGGAGTTCACCCTCTTCCCCTAAAATGTTTGAGTAAGAATGAGTGCTAGTGAGAGCAAGTGAGTGAGATAAGAGTGAGCAATAGTGAGTATGTGTGGGTGAGAATCAGTTTGAGTGAGTGAATGTAAGGGAGCATGAGTGAGAATGCACGGTTATGCTTGCCAGTCTACCATAGGTCACTGCATAGTGAAGGTGATTTGTGGGTTACACACAGTGCTTAATTTGAACCATTAGTATCTGGTGCTCGGCACAGCACTTAATTGTCAA
The DNA here is from genome assembly GCF_031143425.1 of Pleurodeles waltl. Taxonomy (NCBI): domain Eukaryota; kingdom Metazoa; phylum Chordata; class Amphibia; order Caudata; family Salamandridae; genus Pleurodeles; species Pleurodeles waltl. The sequence goes on from NC_090449.1 coordinate 68,790,116, forward strand.
CACCGGCACCTATGACGGACGGCCAGACACTGTCTAATTTAGAGATGAGCACAACATCAGTTCTTTATTGATTCAGTAAACATTAAAAATGACTAATATCTGCCACCAAAGCCATTCTTATAGCTTTAGGAGCGTGGGATAGTCTGAATTGTCACACCTGCAGGAGTAGCTCTGTTGGTGTGCCTATTGGCAGCACCGGCAGGGGCAACGATGTGGTGCAGGCTGCAGTGGCCTCTTGACTGGAGCCCTGGTACTTAAACTTTGACAAAGTAAGCTCTGGTTACACAGCCACCCAGGGTACAATGGAGGTAGGTTTTAACATTTGTGGGCACCAATACCACATTTTGAAAACATGGGTCATCTACTGTGGAGCATCAGGTTTCATTGACTTTCTACACCATGAAATTGTCCATTAAAATGCACTGACCCCATATTTTCTCTGGAAGAGAATCCCTAACTCCCCAAACCTTGGGCTTGCCAAAATTCGAGGAAGGTCTTATACACACCACTTTCAAAGACAGCCAGTTGCCACTGTGTGTTTTCTATCTCTCTATATATTTTAATATAGTAATGCTGTTTATTACATTGTTTGCAGTTGTTAAAATGAGCCATAGTTTTATATTCCATAATCATTAATTATGACATAAACCAAGTTAAACTAAAGTGTACAGAATTTAAAAGGCATTGAGGCAGAGCCCAATAAATGAATAGCCACTAAGCAGTGCCAGATTAAACCCTGTGAAGGCCCCGAGGCTGTCGAAATATTGGGCCCCTTTGCAAATCATCTCCTAATACGTTTTTAATTTTACCAACCAACAATTTTAATAAACCAATTTTATTACACAAAACTAAACATTAGTTTGCACCGATTTTGTTTTACAAACTGACAGCTGACAGAAGATGAGCTTTTAAGAGACAACCTGTTCTGTTAATCTGATGTCTATGGTTTATGTACTTTAAGTTGTTAATGGGTACATTACATTAATACCATTTTTTTCTCTATAGAGTCTTTAATTTAAAGTCGTCATTTCTTTGAGTTGATTCATTTGTTTCTATCTTTTGGAAACAATTAAAAAAAGTTTGATTGCAATTTTCTTTACATCAAATCAATATTATTTTGATCTGTTGTTGCGGGCCCCTAAAAGGAGTGGGGCCCATAGGCCAGTGCCTATTTTGCCTATTTGGTAATCCGGCACTGCCACTGAGTAACAGAGAGCTCCTTGTGACTCAATCAGTATGGCTTTCATAAAATATTGAGAGCCAGGAATCACTTACACTGTAGGGAGCAGCACATCAGCAAAGCAGGGCGGTGGCCGCGGCCCACCCCTCCACACGGGCACCTGTTGCCCTCTTGTTGCGCGGCTCACACCTGGATGCATCATCAGGCCACCACAGTGTGTCCTCAGGCAAGATACACAGACAGTTTCAATGGCCCTGCCATGATATTAATGTCATACCATATTTCTGTATATGATATTCTGACATACCATCCAATGCTTTTCCTTGTGCCTCACTGTGTGATTGTCAGACGTGCCTGAAGAACACTGCAGACTGACGTGGAGGCAGGCATGGAAAGCCTGCAAGATCAAAGCTCAGATGCTGCAGCGAACGATTGTCCATAAAGAGAGTGGTGCAGAGTTGGAAGGGCTGCAGAGATTGTATGGCATTTGGCACACTCGGCATTGGGCAACAAGCATTGGCAAAGCCAATAGGTTTTGCCTATGTGATCTATTGAATTTGTCAATTTTTGAGACATATTGCACATGTTAAAAGACATATATAAAAGTAAAACTACAAAATGTGTTTGTTTGCAGTTTCATATAGAGCGAACTATGCAGCTCACAAAAAAAGGCTTTATTGGGGAAATAAACGTAGCAGTAGAGCAATGGCATTAGCATGAAAAAAATGCTCATGTGCGAGCAAGTCAACAAACAGTGGGAGGAGGGTGAGAGTGGAACGGGACAAACCACAGAGCAGGGAGTGGGCAAGCAGTGACCAGATGCGGGCAGGTGATATGGGAGTTGGGAGCAAGCAACAAGGACTGTCTTTACAATTGAAAATCAAACTGAGTGCTTTGGAGTGCTGTAGTTTAAAATAAAACAATGAAGAAAGGGGAGGCAACACAAACAGATAAAGCAATGGCAGGTGTTGGTGGATGGATCAAGCAATAAAAGAATGCAGAAGTCATGGGAAGGGGTTTGCATTAAGAACTAAGAGTAGGACCATGCAATTTTGAGACGCAAACTTCTAGCGAATCCCACCTGCCAGCAATTTCCTGTTAATTTACATTGGCCCCCTCTTAATTCCAAAGTGTGGCAACAACACAAATTAAACATTTCCACCCTCTTCTGGGCTAATTTTGCACACAGAGCATTTGCTGTTGTTTTATTTAAGGGCACAAAAGTTGGTTTTCAGACAGGACACTGCCCTGGCATCTCTGTACTTCGGCACCCCTGAGCACTGTGCCGTTGGTAGCCCTAGCCCCTACTCCAGCAGTGTGGTGTTCCTCTGTTTTTGTGGACCAGTGTGGCCGTTATCCACCCTTACAGAAGCGTTATCAGACAATTCCCCATATTTTGTGTAGGAGAAGTGTGGAGGCATAAGTCCCACCCAAACACATTCCCAGATCTCCCTGTGCTTAGAGGATTTGCAAACCTGCCACAAAAGCGTTGGACAGGAGTAACAGTCCCTGAAAAGTTAATTTTTCTTGTTTTGATGTTTGCTGTCTGCCCCTGCACACAGGACAGGGGTCAGAGAACAGCCTCAGTGAAAAGACCGAGAAGCCAGTGATTCCCGAGCACTCCCCTTTTTGTTGTGTGCTGAAAATCAAAATAAAAAAGCAAAAGGTTACTGCAGAGAAAAGAGGTGTTTGTGAACAAAGAAGCCATGCAGCCCCCAGACTTTTTGAGCACCGGGGAGGAGAGAAGACGGCCTGCAAAGATAAGACGGTCTGCATACGCACTTGTATGAGGTGCTAGCTAGCCTGCGTATGCACTTGTATGAGGTGCTAGCTAGCAAAATAAAACAAAGAAGAGTGAGAAGCTAGTGGAAGGATACTGGCCACTAGCCAGTGACAAGTGACTGGAAGGAGTATTTGGTCCTGACACACAATGGCATGGACGACAAAGCAGAGAGCAGAAAGTGAAAGCAGATGATATGCTGGCCAATCAGAAGCACGTACATTAGAGAGCTATTGGACTAAGTCAATGGTAAGTTCAGGTAAGTAAGGGGTAGGTTCTAAGCCCCTTTTAAAAAAAAAATTATCAAAAAAAGATTTTGCAAGCACATCACACAAGGGCACACATGCAGGGGAAACCTAAAAATGGCACTGGGCCCAGCTAGTGTAGACCAAGTAGTTGGACCAAGTACAAAGCATGTATGACAGGGAATGCTTGTGACCTGAGAAGTTGGTAGACTGCCTTTCAGAAAAAAAGACATAGGTACTTCATTGCTGCTTTTATATTTTAACTATTTTGTACCCAGGCATCTGATTCCTTTAATTTTAACTCCTACCTCTGGAATTGTCTCAAATCACCTGGAGTTTCAAAGATCCTTAAAGACTTGACTGTTCCTCCTCCTACATGGTCACATCTCAACATCTACTGGAACCTGCAAGTATCCTTAAAGTGGGGAACCTGTTCACCCCGCTACCTCAACACCTGACAACATCTTTGAGAGAGAACCTTGCTTCTCCTTGCTAGCATCCTGTCCATAGCATGAACATGTATGTACTGGAAGAGATATATAGTTACACTCTGAATTCCCCTATTAATCTTCTATTCATTGACATTCTTTCATTCAACACCAGCAGTGACATGAATGGAGCATAAGGTCCTGATAGCTCTCAAGGACCACACCAAGGGCAGGCATGTGCTGTGTAAATGCTCAACGCAATACAATATCTTCATGTCCTTAGGTCTGTTCCAAGGACTTATATTGAGGCTTGTTGCACGCTCCTATCCCCTAGCACTTATGGGTGATGTATGAGCTGAATCTGTAAAGCGCTACATTCAGCCTGAATTCCACTCCTAATCCACAGACACTTCCAGCCCCACAGCTTCCTTTACCTATGATCTCTTGCACCGACTTGAACAGAGACCTTTTGAGACTCTAAAGGCTTCTCTTGTGATACTCTAGAGGCATCCTGTTGCAAATGGCCCTTTCTGCAGGGTTATCCCCGAATGTTTATCTTTCTTCTCCTATTTTTCTGACCCTCTTTTTATTGGCCTTAGGCCTCTGGGCACTTTACCACTGCTAAGCAGTGCTGAAGTGCATGTGCTCTCTCCTCTAAAACTTGCTTTGATTGGCTTACACCTTTTTTGAATATTTAATTTACCTGTAAGACCCTTGTAAGTGGTATACTATATACCCAGGGCATCTAAATTAAATGCTGCTAGTGGGCCTGCAGCACTGATTGTGCCACCCACAGATGTAGCCTTTCAAACTTGTCTCAGGCCTTCCACTGCAGTGCCTACATGCAGTTTACTGCCACACTGGATTGGAAAGTAAAACGACTTGCCAAGGCCTAATCTCCCCTTTCACTACACCTAAGTCATCCCAAAGGTAGGCCCTAGATAGTCCTATGGACAGGGTGCCTTGTATGTAAAAGGTAGGACATTTATTTACTTTCTATGTTTTACATGTCCTAGTAGTGGCAAACAGACTATTTCGTTTTTCACTATTGTGAGGGCTCCTTCTCTAATAGGTTGGCATTGGGAATTCTCTTATATATGTCTTAGTTGTAATTTCTGATCTATGAGTAGTATGTCTGGGATGGTAGTGAGAAATCCTGCTTACTGGTGTAGTTGGAGTTTAAATTACTATTTTTGATATGCCACTTATAGAAAGTGGGCATTTCTCTGTGCTTATAACTCTAGTGCTATACTGCCTGACTGCAATCCACGTCGAGGGCAGAGTGACAGCTACACTTGTGCATACTTTCCAGACATACTTTCCAGACAACCGACACACAGGAGAGGCTGGGTGTCACAGAAGTGGCATCTGCATCCTGATAGTCATCCTGGGCAGGCGAAAGGGAGGGTAGTTCACACCTTACATGTCAATTGGCTGTGTCCTGTCCTCACACAATGGGCCGATTACCCCCTACTGATGTCTGGAGACAGGGCTGGGTTGGACAGGAGCTATGTTTCACTTGAAAGATTTCCTTTGAAGTTACCCCCTGAACAAAGACATTTTTGAGTATAAGTACATGGGCTCTGACTCCATGAGCAGAGAGCACTTTGGAACTGGGACTGAACATCTGTCAGAAGGACTGCTGGATTGCACAAAGGACTTATCTGGGCTACTCTTCTGCTGTTGCCCTGCTGCTGCTGGGTGGCATGAAGTACTCACTAGATTGCTTTTCTGTTAGTTGCCCTGCTGCTGCCAGCTGCTCCCTGACTTTGTCTTCAACAGAAATACCAGCCTGCCAGGAGGAACTGCCATATTGCCTGTTTGCTTGTGTGATGGCCTACCTGCCCCATGGTGCCCCTCAAAATGTCTCCAGGATCCCCGATCATGGGGCGCACTGTATCCTGCTCATTGGTTTCTCCCTCAAACAGCACGTGTAAAGGGCTCCAGCCTTCCACTACCTGCCCGAGAGAATTATCGCCTGGTCAGCACTGCCCATGACAGTTTTGTGGGAGGCAGAGGTGGTTTCAGGAGAGCTGCAGCCCTGTGTATCATTGTTTAGCGTGGGGTGTAACCAGCAAGTTGGATTGTATGGCTGTATCAGCACTTGGTAAGCACCTTATTCTTGTTTCGCAGGTTGCACACTCTGCTGCTTAAAGGGTGCGTCAAGCGCTTTGACTTCCCCAACTAGGAGCAAAGATTGGCGTAGCCCGGCCCGTGACGAAGCATTGTCCTGGCAGCGAGAGGCGCTATACCGGCTTCGCCCTGCTCTTGTGGGCAGCTGCTTTGTACATTTCTCGGAAGCCGTCCCGTGCATTGACGGATCTCCGTTCTCTTGGAGGCATCATTCACAATGCATCCGGTGCCCGGAGAGAGTGGTGCAGCCCGGCACAGTGATGAAGCGTTGCCCCGACAACGAGAGAAGCAATAGCAGCTGCGCCGTGCACTAGTGGGCAGCTGCGCCGTGCATTTCCGTCCTACGCGTTCACGGGTATCCGTTCTCCTGGAGGCATCACTTCACAGCGGTCCGTGAGGCCCTGGAGGGCCCCGTACAGGCTGCCATGGGCCTGATCATTTCTGAAAAGCTGTCTCATTCAGCTGCTGCTGCAAACCGTCATAGGCAGCTGCCTTGTTGCAAATGCACGCGGGGGACTCAGCGAGGTCTCCCCACCGAAGTAGGCAATGTGTGTCCCTCACCCCCCCCCCCCCCCCTTGTTGGCACATACCTAGGAGGAGAGAGAGTCCGGTTTGCCGTGGCGGTAGCAGGACGGGGTATAAATCCTCGACGGAGTCCCCGATCTTGTGGATGCAATAAATTACCGTATTGCAGGTAATAGGCATGCAGGTGCTGCTATACCCTATGTTTGATGCCTAAATTACCCATTAACCATCAGTAGGAGTGCAGGTGTGCTGCACCCTGTGTGTTTATGACAGTATCTGGAGATTTATGTGTTTTACTCACTACATGATTCATTACTTGCCCTAAATGTTATTGGTTATCTCTTTAATCCTTTCAATGTTCAGGATAAGGGGCATTATATCACATGCATACTATGGTGCACAACGTTTTGCCTTATCTTGTCAGGATAATGAGTGTTCCCTCAGGGTTTGCTTCATGTGCACAGATATAACTGGCATATAATTTGGGGCTGTTATGCAGTATGTTGAACATTTACAAGGTATACATTGTGCTTATGTCGGTTTGGTCTATGACATATGTAAATAATTGCGTTCTTATGCACAGTGCTTATGATCTATATTGTGTTGATCTATGAGATATATTTACAATATAAGAAACTTATTTTCCTATAACCTTGTGTGGAGTCTCTTTTGTGGTGTATTTATTGTGTAGCTGGTGTGTGTTGCACATACACTTTACACATGGCCTCTGAGGACAAGCCTGACTGTTCTGTGCTAAGCTTCCAGGGGTGAGCCCAAGTTATCTTTGGTATGTAACTTACTCGCCCTGACCAGAGTGGGGGTTTCTGCCTGGCGGAGGGTCATACCCTAGCCAACCAGAAACCCCGTTTCTAACGAGAGCCCCTGCCCACTGTAACCAAGCAAACATGTAAAACCAAAGGCAACCTAAGGGGTAACTAAAAATGAACATGGCTGCTGTAGATGTACTGTAAAGTACTTCCTGTAACAGAAAACAATTGAAAAATCTCTTGTCTCCTCACCCCCCTGCCCTGATTACGAGTTAGGGATAAATTCCGCTCCCTTCAGAAAATGGAAGTTCAGCAGGGATTTGAATTTTGAGTAATGCTGTAATTACCACATTAAGCCAATTGTCCCCTAGCAAATTTAGGCACGGCTAACTTGTAGAAAATTACCAGGAAAAAGTGAGGGAAAACCTCTGGTTCACATTTTCCAGAAGATAACTCCGACTCTGAATAGGAGGTCTTTTCGACAAATGGCGATGACAGCTCCACTGCTTAATTTAAGCCGCTGGTTTCCGGTGTGGAGCACCGGCACTTATTTTTGAGGGTCGGCACTTATTTTTGTGCTTCAAGCATTTACTGTAAGCAAAAAACTCATATGGGAAAGACAGAGGAAGAGAAAAACGATAAAGTGTCTCAAAGGGAGACAGCAGAAAGCTGCAAGAGTGAGCTGAATGGGCCAGGAGTGCCTGTAAATGGATTAAAGTGGCCTGAGATGGCTTCAGGATTTAGCTACCTCAGCATCCCAGGCTCGCACATTTAATTGCAGCAGCCCCATGTTTCAGAGGAGAGCTCTGGGCACCAGCACGTTTTTAATTTACAAATTAAGCACTGAACAGCTCCCAGGGATATTGATATTACCGGAGGTGCAGATTACATCCAAGTATCTGAAATGATGTCCAGCACTGTGGCAATAGTGGAGTTCAATTTGTATGGTACAGTGGGGGAGGATGGCTCAGAAACCAGTACCTTCGGCATCTCTACAGGTGCTGAAGAAAGAGGATGAGACTGCGAAAGGTTCCAAAAGGAACAAATAAAGGGAAGCATTAGTCTGGAACCAAGGGAGAAGTTAGGGGAGATGGTTGGAGATGATGGAGCGCGAGAGGAAAACAGAGAATATGTTGCACATGGCAACTTTGAACACTTAGACTGGTCTAAATACTGTTGTACTTAGGAGTCTGTACATCTCACTCTAGTGGTTTGAATCTATTGTCCACTTCGAGGACCAGTACTTTTTCTTCGGAGACCAGTACTCTTTCTTCAGACACAAATACTTTCTCTCCGGAGACTAGTATTTTGATCTTCAGACATAACTACTTTCAGTATAGAGACATTGGTGATAAAAAACCAGTACGTTCTCTTCGGAGACCAGTACTTTTTCTTCAGACACCAGTACTTTCTCTATGGAAACCATAGATTTCTTTTTGGAGACCAATACTTCCTCTTCTGAGATCAGTACATCCTCTTTACAGACCAATATTTCTCTTTGAAGAACAGTACCTTCTTTTGCAAGACCAGTACTTTCTCTTCAAAGATCGTACATTCTCTTCAGAGGTCACTACTTTGTCTTCGGATACCAGTACTTGGTCTTCAGAGACCGGTACACTCTCTTCAAGACCAGTACATTCTCTTCAGAGATCAGTATTTTCTCTTTGGAGACCAGAACTCTCAATGGGTTAAACATCTTGAAGGCTTAGGAAACAGTATCTTACCCAATGATGCTTCAACATTTTAACAACATTTTTAAAATTTTACTCATATATTTTTTAAGCTATAGTAATGGAAATTTTTACATATGTATATTAAATCTTATATTTCTCAGCTACAGTTCTCAGCTACTTCGCCTATGTATGTATTGTCCTGGTGGAAGCATAATTCAGTCTGAATGAACCAAAGTGCTGCTGTGTGAGCAGACATGAATAAAAATACACATTCTGGTTGCAGACTGAGACAGAGATCAGGAGCAGAATAATCCCGAGGGAGACTGACAATGAATTTGTAAAGAGGGTGAAACGGGGACAGAATGAGCAGGAACACTGACTTAAGATGGATTGGTTTTGGAAGGACTCTGTGCAGGACGGCTAAAGGGGAAGAAACAAGGACAGCAGAAAGGCAGATGGAGGAGTAGGTGCTAAGGGCCATATGTACAAAGTCATTTTGAGGCTGCGTAGCCTGACAATTGCAAAATGACTTTTTATTTTGCATTAAACTAATTTTGCTTTTTGGAAAATGGTTACCAAATTCCAAAATGGATTTAGAAACAGAAAAAAAATCACTATTCGGAAGAGGCATATTTGAGGAAGTCCCTTCTAAACTGCAATCCGCAATGCAGTGTATCAATGTAAAAAACTGAAAAATGACTGACTCCTGAGTTGGGATGATAACCCACTCATAAATGGGAAGTGGTCCCCTTGGGACACCGTTTCCTTTCTGATCGTGAACAAAAAAGTTTGTTGTGTAATAGGAAGTGGTCGAGTGACCACTGCCTAGTCTCAAACTTTTCCCCAAAATATGTTTTTGTTAAATTGTTAAATGTAGCCCCATTTATTGAAAAAAATCAGGAGGTTTAAATTATATATGTTTATATTTAATAATAAGCACTCAAAGACATGATGGCATGCTGCCCCTGTAGGTGACTATCCATGTGATGTTCACCAATCAGAGCAAGTTTTTGACTTACCTCATGAACAGTCATGAGGGAGTTCGAATTGCAAGCTACTCCAAATTGGAATTTTGTGAACTATTACTTAGGTCAGTTTGCAAAATGTCATTCCATTTGCAAAAAAGAGTTAGGCGCATTTTCTGACCACTTTATGCAAATTGAATTTGAAATCTCCTGGCCGTAAATTTTTTGTTGGAGTGATGATTATATAAGTAATACACTGGGCACAAAATAGAGCAAGAAAATAAATTAATGGTCAGATACTTTAAAGATTTGTGTGGCCACTTATTGAGCTTTTTTAGTGAGAGTGTCAAATAAAAATAAGTTTGAATGAGAGCACGACGTGGATAGAATTTGAAACTGAGGATGATAGTGGTATAGACTTGAACACTGAGAACAAGTACTCAGTAGACACAAATACTGTTGCTACAGTTCAGTGGGCCTGGAAGATGAGTCCGAGACATGCAACATCAGAAGACTGACGCTAAGGGATGAAATGAAAAAGAGATTGAGACGGAGAGGTGAAACGACATGGACTGTAAAGCCACTCATAGACCAGGCATTGAGTTCAAAAGACTTTGGAATGGAGGTTATGGTGTAATAGGGCATGGAGACTGCACACTCCAAAGGCAATTCAGTGGGCAAAGAAACTGGGCCAATAATTCATTGAGAATGAATCAACTAGATTATTTGACATGGCAACTGATGCCAATCATTGATACTGAGACCGGAAGTTGAATAGGCTTCCAGGAAAAAGACTAAGGACTAGATTTGCTTAGGGTCTTGGGGGCACTCGCACAATGCTGCACAATTTTGCCTTTTAGCCACAGTCCTTCTTAATAGTAAGTAAATTGACGTAATGTGCTGATTGATTTGCCACAAGAGCACTAGTGCAAATTGTTAGTGAGTGATCCAACAAAAATTGAAGGTGCATGGAGTTTGCTCACTCAGTGACTAATTAAGCAGAGATGGAGACGTGGCCAATGGATGAAGTATCATGGAGAGTGATGCCAAAACATGAGGAGACATTGAGAGTGAGCCTTAGACCTCAACAATCACGATATCTATTTTTCCTCATCAGACTTCGAGTCAGAGCAAGCAAAAGAAAACACAAAATGGGAACCGAGGAGGAAAGAAAGCCAGTAAAGAAAGCAGATATATAAAAGAACCTGAAGAAGTAGGGAGTCTCTGATGTTGGATGAAAGAGATGTGAGATGGAATCAAAAACACCCAGCCTTGGAATCAGGCATCCCTGATATTCAGTAGCACCAATCGTGAACTTTGCTTAATACTTTTGGCCCCAGCACACATTCTTTTACAAATTAAGCACTGCCTATAGCTCTAACCTCTGGTGTGGTAGGGAATGGGCGAGTGGCCAACAGGATTGTGGTCTCTACCATTACTCAGTGTTTCAAGCCCCTCTATTTCTCTCTCATTTTGACCTTATATTGACTTAGACATTGACCTTTTGAGAGTCAAACTGCTTCAATATTTATATCCTAAAGGCTGAGCCACAGAGAGTGGGAAGGCATGAATACTGATCCTGAATTTAATATGCATGGAGGCGACTGAGCGCATGAAATAAAAACATATGGGCTGGAGGCCAGGAACATTTAATTAGACAAAGAAGAAGACTGCTTAAGCATTGAGAGAGAAGTCAAGAGTGCATAAGACACAGAAAGTAGTATTAGAGCATGATTTAGGGAGGGAGAAGAGCAGCCTAGCAGCAACATTTTAAGCCAGCTGCAATTTCTTTGTGATAGATTTATTAGCACCCAACTATAAAATTTAACAGTTATCCAAACGGGACAATATAACTGACTGGATGATGGTTTGGCGAGTGCGAGAGTAAAAAAAAACAAAATTGGCTTGAGGCATCTCAGAAGACCAAAACATGTGCCAATCACCGATTAGGCTTGGGCCTCAAAGTCCAGGGAGTTATTCATCCAACTCCAAGGTTTTTAATGCAAGACTTGGGTTTGGGGGGCAGCCCAAAAGAAGAGGGCCACCAGTGGACATCCCAAGAGAGAGTATGTTTGCCTAGGAGAAGAATCTCAGTCTTAATTTCATTAAGGCGAAGACCATTGTTCATCATCCATTCAGCCACCATAAGTATACATTTTTTAAATTTGGCTCTGTTTTGCGAAGGATTGTCTGAAATAGAAAGTAGAAACTGAGAATTGCCTGCAAGTGATATCAACATAAGCCCAACAGATTTTACCACTTGAGCTAAAGGCTGAACATATATCTTAAACAATGTTGGGCTTAATGATGAACCCTGAGGGATGCTGTACTAGAGCACATGGGGTGGAGAGCTGTACTGAGGAGAAATAATCTGGAAAGAGCGCTTGGAAAAAAAGGAGGCAAAGAGAGCGTAGTGCCTCCTATGCCAATGTTCTGCAAGCAAGCAAACAAGATTTGATGAGGCACTGTATCAAATGCGGCACTAAGGTTAAGTAGGATCAAGGCTGATGATCTGCCTTTGTCCAGAGAGCTACGGAGGTGATCAGAGACAGCCAAGAGTGGAGATTCTGTGCTGTGCATAGGTCACAAGCTGTTTTGAGATCTAACCAAGATGCAATTATCCTCTAAGAAACTAGTTAGAATGCTTTTGGCATACCGCTACAAAAATAACTTTAGCAAGAAAGGGTAGGCGGGAGTTAGGGCAGAAGTTTGTAGGCCAGAAGTATCTAGAGATGATTTCTTAAGGAGCGGAATTACTTTAGCATGCTTTCAAGGACCTGGTACACAGGCGGTAGACAAAGAGAGACTGACCAGTTCAAGACTGGGAGAAAAAAGCTGGTCCTGAAGTTTGATAAAAATATCTGGTTTAAGAGGGTCATCTAGAGAGCCAGATTTCACTTGGCTTTAGAGAGTGCGGAAAGTAGACAGGCCTAGTGGAGGAAACAAGCTGAGCAGGGCTGTTGAAGCCATGTCCACTATCTGTGTCACAGCTCTCAAAGCCATGTCTGCTGCCGGCATCCCGGCCTCCACCCTGGCCACATAGCAGGCTGGGGGAAAGTGTAAATAGATGTCCTCGATCTTATTTGATAAGCAGTGCTTAGTTTGTAAATAAAAACGTGCCGGTGCCCAGCGCTCTCCTCTGAAACTCGTGGCCGCTGCAATTAACTGTGCGAGCTCGGAATACTGAGGCAGCGTAATCCTGAAGCCATCCCGGGCCTCGTCAATCCATTTAAAGCTCCTCCCTGTCCCTTCAGCTCACCCTTGCAGCTTTCTACTTTCTCCCTTTGTGGCGCTCTTTTGTTTTTCTCTTCATCCATTTTTCCCATATGTGTCTTTTGCTCACAGTAAATACTTGAGGCAGAAGAATAAGCCCCGGCCCTCAAAAATAAGTGCCGGTGCTGAGCACCGGAAATAACAAGCACAAATTAAGCACTGTTGATAAGTAGTTAGCTAATTTATCACAGTGTGCGCTAGAGGCTACAGTCTGGTCATCTGGGAGCCAAGGTTTAGCAAGGCTGTTCACCAAGCTGAACATTTCTTTAGCCAGTTTCTTATTGCTGTTTATTGTACTAGCATAGTGTTCTGCCATAGATTTCATAATTGATTTGTGGTAAGATTTAATAGATGATCTATAGGCAACTTTCAGAGTGGGACTATATGATCCTCTCCAGGAGTGTTCGAAAGTCTTACAATGTTTTTTATCTGCGATAAGGGTCTCAGTGCACCAGGGGCCACCAAATCTCTTCTTCACAGAGACCCGCCTAGCTGGAATAAAGGTATCCAAGGTCGAGGTAAGCCAAAGATCCAAAGTGGAGTTAGCATTCTCAGCACTGGGTGGCAGCTGAGGGCAACTGGCGTTGATGAGCTGGCCAAATTTTTGTAGATTGAGCTTCTGTCACAGATGCTTAAAAAATATTCTGAGGACGATATACTCTCCTTACACGGAAGGGAAAGGGTTGAAGAGATCAGAAAGTGATCTGTCCACAGCATAGATAAGGGAGCTGCAACTTGTAAGGTGTTAAAATTAGAAAACACCTGGTCAAGAAGATGTCCTTCAGAATATGTCGCACCTCCCACAAGTTAAATTAGCTGCAGAGCAGCAAGATCGTCAATGAACCTGGTGATATCGCTATCCTAGATGGACTCTAGATGGAGAATGAGTTCCCCAAAGGTGTTAACATTTGTCAGTTTGATGACCAGAGGTGTAATGAAGTTTATTAAACGTCCTTGAAAGCTTTGGAGGGACCAGGGGGGTGATAGATTGACAGGACAGAGAAAGAAAAGCTTTTAGTCAGGGAGATGGTGAATAGAGCACTTTCCCAATCAGTAATAGCACACTGCAACAGCCTACAGGGGTACACAACTTTATAAATCATGGCAATGCCACCACCTCTGCCACTCATTCCATCAAAGTTCTTTAAGTGGGAGCCAGAGGAAAGTGCCAAAATAGGTTCTGCAGCTGAGAACTGGCCCAGCCAGGTCTCTGTAAGCAATAGAACATCCAGAGCCTTATCGAGAATGAGATAAAAAATGTCGGCATGGTGTTTCACCAGGAACTGGCAATTAGTTTGATAGAGCTTGCATTCCATGGGCTTAAGATGGGGGTGTAGATGACTGGTGAGCTTGAAAGGAAACCTTGCCGGTTCACCCAGCTGGACAGATGTTAAAACCATTGAAACTGCATGTAAACTTAGGTTTCTCTAAGGTCCAATTATGAGTAGAGCAGGGCTGCGTAGGAACTCTGAGTGTATGGAGTTCAAAGGAAGACTAAACCAGCAAATAGGAGAAAAGCAGAAAAGGGAAAATGAATGAGGAAGAGAATGGAAAGAAAACCGTGACAAAGTAAGAACGCACAGATGAATAGGAACCTGCATGTGAGACAAAGTGACAGGAAGTGTAGGGAGGTGGAATAAAGAGGCAGGAGGTGGAACCAATACCAGGCAGCTTTGTCATTCAATGATGTATTCCCAAGAAAATCATTGGTCCATTCCACTTTTTGGTTTTACAAAGCAAGCACTGCTGTTATCTGAAACGTGGAAGATATGTTCTTCTTCCTGTCACTGCACCTGCAGAATTATAATTAACTTTGTTAGCAGCAATCTCAGACATTTTTCACACAACATGTAGAAGGTGTAAACTTCAGTGATGGGAAAGTAGCAACTTAGCTCACCACTGAAGCTGTTCAAGTGTGAGGCACAAACATTTTCTGTGTTGCAGGGATGTGTGCTAGCCAGAGCTGCAAACTGGTACAGGCTCTGGTGCTGAGAACAGTTAGTGAGAAGAGTTCACTAAGTCTGATGAGCAGACTCCCTGCCCTTGTCTCAGTCCTGTAACTAACCTGTTAGAGCAGCAACTAGCCTTTAAAGCTTGAAGACACACCACATTTGACTCTGGGTAGGAAATCTCTAGCCTTTGAGCAGTGCAGACACTGCATTTCACCCCAGTGATGATGACAGTGTGTTAGTGAGAGAAACTTCCAACCTCTTGGGAGTACAGACACTGCATTAGACCTCAGTGATGAAGACAGTGTGTTAGTGAGAGAAGCTCCCAGCCTCTGAGGAGTGCAGACACTGGATTAGACCCCTCTAATGAAGATGGTATGTTAGTGAGAAAAGCTCCCAGCCTCTGAAGTATGCAGACACTGCATTAGAACACAATGATGAAGACAGTGTGTGTTAGAAATGTGGTCTTTGGTTGCCAGTCAGGTTACACCCCTGTCCAAGGAAAGACCCTCACTATAGTCAGGGCAAAGGAGAAACACACCTGGTTAATCCTCACTCACCCCCTTGGTAGCTTGGCACGAGCAGGCAGGCTTAATTCAGAAGCAATGTGTAAAGTATTTGTACCAACACACAGTAATACAATGAAAACACTACAAAATGGACACCATACCAGTTTTGAAAAATAGGCAATAATTATCTAAACCAAACAAGACCAAAACAACAAAAAACCAACATACACAAGTTAAAATATGAATTTCCAATAGAATAAGAGTCTTACTCCATAGAAAATGATGGAAAAAATGATTTTGCACAAAGTACCTGGTTTGCGTCAAAATAAAGCCGCACGGGCGAGCGTGCATCAGAAAAGTCAGTGATGCGTTTATCCTCTGGTCTGCTGGTCATTGCGTCGTTTTTCTCCCTCATAAGAGAGCAATGCGTCGATTTCTGGAGTGGGCACCTCAGACCCGCGCAGAGTCCGGATGACTTTGACACCCAGGGACGATGCATGGAAAATCCCGTCGCACGGTGTTGGAAAACCGCGCTGCGTGGGGTTTGCATCGTTAGCAGCTGCAAGCGGGTCTTGCGCATCGTTTCTCCTGCCACGATGCGTCGATCTCTCAGCCACGTTGCAGGTGGAGCATCGATTTCAGCCGCAAAGCCGGCGGTGCGTTGTTTATCAGCAGCGTTGCAGATGTTGCGTGGATTTTCAGCTGTTGTTCTGCCAACTCCACCTTTCAAGGGCCCAGGGACAGGATAGGGCACCAGTTGGCAGGGCAGGAGTTTCAGCAGAGAGCCCAGGTGCTGGCAGAGGAAATCTTTGATGGCCCTGAAAATTCAAAACAGGAGGCAAGCTCAGTCCAAGCCCTTGGAGATTCTTCTCAAGCAGAAATGCACAACAAAGTCCAGTCTTTTTCCCCTTTCACAGGCAGAAACAGCAACTGCAGGATAGCCCAACAAAGCACAGTCACAGGCAGGGGCAGCACTTCTCCACAGCTCTTCAGCTCTTCTCCTTGGCAAAGGTTCCTCTTGAATCCAGACGTGATCTAATTTTCAGGGGATTTGGATCCAATATTTATATCCCTTTCTGCCTTTGAAGTTTGTAAACTTCAAAGGGAAGTCTCTCTTGTTTGCAAGATTATGCCTTACCCAGGCCAGGCCCCAGACACACACCAGGGGGTTGGAGACTGCATTGTGAGAGGGCAGGCACAGCCCATTCAGGTGTAAGTGACCACTTCTCCCTCCACTCTAACACAGATGGCCATCAGGATATGCAGGCTACACCCCAGCTCCCTTTGTCTCACTATCTAGAGGGGATTCACAAACAGGCCAACTGTCAAACTGACCCAGACAGAGAATCCACAAACAGGCAGAGTCACAAAATGGTTTAAGCAAGAAAATTCCTACTTTCTGAAAGTGGCATTTTCAAACTAATAATCTAAAAACCAACTTCACTAAAATATGTATTTTTAAATTGTGAGTTCAGAGACCCCAAACTCCACATTTCTATCTGCTCTCAAATAGTATCTGCACTTTAATGATATTTAAAGGCAGCCCCATGCTAACCTATGAGTGAGATAGCCCTTGCAACAGTGAAAACTGAATTAAGCAATATTTCACTGTTAGGACATGTAACACACATCAGTACATGTCCCACCTTTAACATACACTGCACCCTGCCCAGGGGGCTACCTAGGGCCTACCTTACGGGTGCCATATTTGTATAAAAAGGAAAGGTTTAGGCCTGGCAAGTGGGTACACTTGCCAAGTCGAATTGGCAGTTTAAAACTGCACACACAGACACTGCAGAGACAGGTCTGAGCCATGTTTACAGGGCTACTAATGTGGGTGACAAAACCAGTGCTGCAGGCCCACTAGTAGCATTTGATTTACAGGCCCTGGGCACCTCTAGTGCATTCTACTAGGGACTTACTAGTAAATCAAATATGCCAATCATGGATAGCCAATTACACATACATTTTACACAGGATCACATGCACTTTAGCACTGGTTAGCAGTGGTAAACTACCCAGAGTATCAAAAACAGCAAAAACAGACTCCAGCACACCTCAACTACCTGGAAAGCAGAGGCAAAAAGTTAGGGGAGACCACCCCAAGGATGCCAAGTCTAACAGTGTGTTAGTGAGAGATGCTCCCAGCCCCTGAGGAGTGCAAACACTGCATTTGACCCCAGTGATGAAGACAGTGTTAGTGAGAGAAGCTCCCAGCCTTTGAAGAGTACAGGCTCTGCACTAGACCCCAGTGATGAAGATATTATGTTAGTGAAAGAAGCTCTTAGATTCAGGGGCATGTAGACACTGCATCCGACTCTGTGTAAGAAGCTCCCAGCCTCTGAGGAGTGCAGACACTGCATTAGACCCTATTGATGAAGATGGTATGTTAGTGAACGAACCTCCCAACTTCCAAGGAGTGCAGACACTGGATTTGACCCAATTAATGTGTGTTAGTGAGACCCAGCCTCTGAGGAGTGCAGACACTGGATTAGACCCCAGTGATGAAGACAGTATGTTAGTGAAAGAACCTCCCAGCTTCTAAGGAATGCAGACACTGCATTTGACCCCATTGATGAAGACAGTGTGTTAGTGAGACCCAGCCTCTGAGGAGTGCAGACACTGGATTAGAACCCAGTGATGAAGACAGTATGTTAGTGAGAGAAGCTCCCAGCCTCTGAGGTATGCACACACTGCATTAGAACACAGTGATGAAGTCAGTATATTAGTGAGAGAAGCTCCCAGCCTCTGGGGAGTGCATAAAGACAGTATGTTAGTGAGAGTGCATTTGATCCCAGTGATGAGGTTCTGAGGAGTGCAGACACTGCATTTGATCCCAGTGATGAAGACAGTGTTAGTCAGAGAAGCTTCCCGCCTCTGAGGAGTGCAGACACTGGATTAGGCCCCAGTGATGAAGACGGTATGTTAGTGAGAGAAGCTCCCAGCCTCTGAGGTATGCAGACACTGCATTTGACCCCATTGATGAAGACAGTGTGTTAGTGAGAGAAGCTCCCAGCCTCTGAGGAGTGCAGACACTGGATTAGACCCCAGGGATGAAGACGGTATGTTAGTGAGAGAAGCTCCCAGCCTCGAGGTATGCACCCACTGCATTAGAACACAGTGATGAAGTCAGTATATTAGTGGGAGAAGCTCCCAGCCTCTGGGGAGTGCATAAAGACAGTATGTTAGTGAGAGAAGCTCCCAACCTTTGAGGAGTGCACACACTGCATTAGACCCCAGTGATGAAGACAGTATGTCAGTGAGAGAAGCTCCCAGACTCTGAGGTGTGCAGACACTGCATGGTACCTCCTTTCCCTTTGTGTTCTCTTGTTCCATTTGGCCCCACAACCCCCATCCCATGGCTCCTTCATACTCTTGTAGCCGCATTTATGAGATTCTGTTTGGAGACCTGCATCTCCAAGTAAAATATTTGCAACACAGAACTGGCCAATGAGATCCACCCCCCACTCATGCAGCTAAATTGGGTGGATTGGTGGCACACACAATTACTGTTAACATACTTTGTGAACAGACCACTGTAGCTGTAAGGTCTCGAGCTGATATTTCTGATTGGTAGAGCACTGAGTGTATGTTTTTGTATTCCTAAAGCACAAACCTAGCTCGCTAGCAATGGAGCACTGTACGGGGGCGGCCCCAGAGGGGTTTCAAGGTAGGCGGGAACTGAGGGAGAGGAATTGTGGGATGTCAGCCTATCATAGGTAGGCAAAGCAAAGGATAATATTTTGAATGATGTAAGTGGTTGGCCAATGAGAGAATCTCCATGCATCTTATGTTAGCTCCAGCTTCACATTATCTTTCACCCACAAACTCACACATTCAGGGAACGCTTTTCAGGTAAGAGCAACCATTTCAGGACAAACGTAGTCAACATTAAGGTGCCAGGCCTCTTGGGTAGCTCAGCTCTTTCTTCAGCAGTGCCTACTTTGTAAAAAATAAATAAATAAATCAATGCAGACGCCCAAAGTTTTCTTTTTTTTCTCTTTTCTCTCGCTTGCACTGTGACAGAGACTAATGATGAAAAATGAGCCCGGGTCCAGAGAAATGAGTGCCGGCAACAAGCAGCTGCAACCACCAGCACAAATTAAGCACTGCTCTTAGCTCTAGAGATCTTTGTGTATGTGGACTTCCTTCTACACTGTAGTACTCATATGAAAGAGACACAGACACACAGCACTGAAAGCATATACTGTAGTATCCTGTTTTATTCCATGTTTTTCTACAATCCATGCAGGAAACAGAAATAACACCCATGTATTACTGCAAGTGACAATAATGGAGCACAGCTTCAGGCTGCCATGAAATCGAGTCCCCCGGGGGCCACCTGGGCATTCCAGGCATTTTGTTCCATGTGTTTTTTGTTCTGTAATTCCTATCCTTTCCAGCCATCTCCATTGTAAAGTCAATTAACAAATATTACAGAGATTAGCTCGTCATATTGGACTGGGAGAGACCCCAGTGGAGGGCTTTATTGCTTTTGTAAAAATAACACACCATAAAAGTCTTTTGGCATTGTAAAAGCTGTAACAAGGATTTTGTCCACTTTAGCCATTTAGAAAGTGTGATAGATAGATACAGTTTATATTACAAGAGGTGCATAATCCCTGTCCTTCAAAGATGGACACTTGATGGTCAAGGAACAGCAGTGCATTCTGGGAAGAGGACGCCAGTCTTGGGTACAGGTGACAATTTACAGTTAGCTGTTCTGATGTTCTGGGCTCTGGTTCCTAGAGGGAATAATATTGCCATCTTATACTTGAGCCCAATGCCCAACATTGTGTAAAAGGAGTAAATCAAAGCAAACTTTTCAGGATATCCAGATAGGATATGTATACATACAAAGAATTTTTACGGGAATCATTTAGCTAGTCAATGGTCATCCTTAAAACCTGGCATGGATGTGGTTTATGTACCCATGGTGCATTAGAGGGGTGACAGCCTACTCTGCATCTTACCTATGGTCCACAGCAACCACTGGGGTTCCAATTTTCATTTCATTTCACCCATTTTTTCCTACCTTTAAGATGACCTAATTTGAAGAACATGTAGGATCTCCTGGAAATTCTGAGGGAACTCTAAACCTCCATTGAAATCTATGACATTTAGTGATGTAATTTTTATTTCAAGAGATCATTTTAACATTTTTCCATCTGGCCAAGAATTACGATTGTGCAACTGAGAAGGACCTTAATGATAGAACTAAATCCGGCTTATACAGATGTATGATCACTTCCTTCTTTTAAAAGGACCCTTAAATCATTGTTTCAGTTCTGTAAATATGTACTGTTCCAGTTAAAAGTATAGAGAAGTTCCATTAGGAAATTCTGAATGGGCAGAATTATCATTAACATCAGGGATTTCTTCATAGAATTGCTTCCATTATGAGTTAATCCCGAATATAATAGGGAGTTACTGCCCAGACCAGGTTTTACTGGGTGGAATTCTGAACATTATTCTGAACCTCTACCAGTTGTGAAAGGCCCTCTCTCTTTTCATATGACCTCGCTTGCAGGTTTGATCTATAACTTGGGTTCAGGGCCTTTAACAACCCAGCATAACTCTTGCCAGCGGTTAAGATGCTATAATTGTTTTCCAGCATTGCCTTTTCTCACTTGAAACTTTGGCCTGCACTCAGGACTTTTATTTTATTTTTGAGGTCTGATATAGTGCAGACCATGTCACTTTGTTGACAGAGTGCTTCATGTAGCTGTTCTATTAGTTTCATACCTTCATAATTAATAAAGAAGCAAAGTTATTTATGGGCTCATATTTTGTAATTGTTTTTCAGGTAGCAAGAGATGGTCGATTAGAGCTCATAGGTTATTCCTCACTCAATGACGAAGACTGTATGCTAACAATCTTTCAATTTCCCTTTAAGGCAGGGTATGAGGTCGTTGTTGCGGGTGCTAACTTGTAACACATTTTAAGGACTTGGCTTGGAAAGGAGAGTTGTAAGCACCTTTTCCCAGTCCCTGCATGCCCCAATCTGCCTTTTAAACCTTTCACTAGTGTGTAAGTGTTAAATACAAGTTGTGCAATGCACTGGTGAAATATTAGTTCTCTTTCCCACCCATTGTAACTGTTATATGTCTGTTGAATGCAATCAGCTGCCCTTTAATGGTGATCAACCATGTCCTTAAAGTCCCCATGCACACTGACAATGGCAGAGCGATCTTCTTGATTCACCACCTATTGTGTTTTACTTGTTTCAGAGATGCTGCAGATCATCATAAGGGGGAAGGACAGGTGAATCAGGAGCATCATGAGATGAAGGAGCCATGGGCTATTATAACAGGAAGCAAAAGAGTGAATTGTTACGATGGAAGCCATGTGACGTCATGAGAGGGAAGCACAAGTTAATCACGGTGGTGGAAGCCATAGACGCCAGGAGAGGGAGTCTTGAGTGAATCATGGGGATGGAGCCATGAGCCACCATGAAAGGGAAGGATGAGGGAATCATCGAGGTGGGAGGCATGGCCGTCATAAAAGTGAAGGATACGTGAATCATGAAGATGGAGCCATAGGGTGTCATGAAGGAGAAGGATGAGTGAATCATGGAAGTGGGAGCCATGGGCTGTCATGTAAAAGAAAGATAAGTGAAATATGCCAGGGGCCATCATGAAAAGAAAGGGTGTGTGAATCATGGAGCGCGGAGCCAGAAGTCATCATGAACGGGAAAGATGAGTGAATCTTGAATGTGGGAGCCAAAGACCATTATGAGAGTGAACGATGAGCGAAGCATGGGGGTGAGAGCCTTGGGCCATAATGACAGGGAAGGTTGAGTTAATCACATGAAAGGGGAGGATGAGTGAATCATGGAACTGGGAGATGAGAAGGCTGCCCAAGACATGACCACAGTGGGCACTGAGCTTGGCAAGCAGACCCAGTCTCTTGGCCAGGGACAGACAGACGAAAACGGGGTTCCGTTCACAGTTTCCTTGCATTTTTCATTGACCCATACTGCTTACACAGTTTACTTAGCCACCCAAAAGTACAACTATTCTGACTATGCACAACAAACACTCTAATCTTTTTCTGGCCATGGTTCACACAGTATCTTTTATGGGATAACAAGTCGTCATCTAGCTGGTTGTGTGGTAATTACCCGATTGTTTCGTAGCAGAAATAGATACTCTTTCAGGGTGCCAGGTCAGATGTGGCAAATTGGGGAAACATCTACTGACTTCCCCCTGTAAAGGCCAGGATAAACTGTGGCAGCCACAGTTCAACACACCAGGAACAACCCATGGTGGCGGAATAGCTCAGAAGAACATGTGGCACACATGGGCACCATTACCATCATCATGGAGTGGTGTAGGACTGTGTAGAATTCCTATACCAGTTGATGGCAGACACACTTTTCCCACCAAGGGTTTTGGGTCTCATTGTGCATTAAAAGATGTACATGAGAGATGTCCCTGGTCATGATGGGCCAGAGAATCCATGAGAATGGGCCTCTGCTATAGTTCTGAACCAATCAGATAACGCCAATGGACCTTCTCACTGATCCACTTTGATTATCATTGTGGATTAATGCATCTGGTGACTACACTCAACTCACCTCCTACAGTGTCAGCTTTGATTACTCAAACTTGCTACCACAGGTGAGCGAAGGAAGCTATTGTGTCCTAGTTAGGCCTCTATATTCCGAGCACACAGAACCTAGGTCAGTGGTTCCCAACCTGTGGTTCGTGGACCCCGGAGGGTCCGCAAAGCCTCCGCAGGGGGTCCACAACTTCTCAGAAAATTAAATAATATTAACAGTTTAGGTCCCCAGCTTTCAGTAATGACTCAGTAGGGGGTCCCCAGATACCAAAAATGATTCAGTGGGGGTCCCCAAGTTCCATTAATAATAAAGTGGGGGTCCACAGATGTCAAAAGGTTGGGAACCACTGACTTAGGCTGTTGTTGCAGTACTAGATATTCTCCATTTACAGCCTGAACTTTTGAGAAGATGATTCAAGATGATAGGGAGGGAGTGGAATCGGAAATTTTCTGGAGCCCAGAATTGAAGGAGGGGCTCTCCAAAACTTTGTGAGGCTGGCTCCTTGATGAGTAAGATTAAATGACTTTCGTAGCGAGTCTGCAGCACTTTTCCAAAATTTACTTGACTATAGCAGATAGCAACTACTTACCCAGAATTCGTCTAAAAAGAAGGAACTCCAGTAAAATGTATTCCTGCGACTTCCCTTCCTATTAGAGGACAAGACTGGACTCCAGCAACGTATATCTATGGGCATCGACAGGAGTGTAACAAAACTTCAGGGGGCCCCAATGCAAAGTATCTTGAGGGAGCCCCCTCTCCCCTGGACCAGTTAGGGGCCTGCAGCCTGTGCACAGTGTATTGTGCTCAGGGAGCCCCCTGGAGATCAGGCTCCCGCGCACCTTGGGGCCTTTGTTACACCACCGAGCATCGATTCACCACAAAACCTAGGATAGTGGAAGTCATATCCCATGCCCACTGACTTTCAGTGGCTTGGGTGTGGTATCGGAATATCGTGGCCTAAATATTATCAGACAAAGATATTGTGTCTTGAATGGTGCTTTCAAAAATATCAAGTCGGAGTAAATAGCAAAAAATCTACATCCATTGGAGAAATACTATTGTGAACAAAGTGTAGGGCACGCGATTTATGTCAGAGGACTCTTGTTATTGGTGTTCTGGCATATAACCATGATATGATGGCGTTCATTCCCCAGTGCATTCTTAGCACCACACCAGGCTTCTAGTTTCTGTTGAACGGGCTAGAGAACGAGCAGCAAGTAGAAACTTCAGAAAGTGAAGCAGACTCTTTCAGGCCTGTTTGATATATGTTCCTGCTACTGCCTTTATGATCTATGAGACCAGTGATAGCAAGAGAGTGCCAAGGATACCAAAGGACAGATGCTACCCAAGCTACCCTAAATTAATCCTGATGTTTATTCACATCAGTCTACCTGTTGGGGTCATTGTTTCTATGTGTCAGCAATGCATCTTTCCCTCTAACTTTTATTTCAATATCCTTCTTATTAGGTCTGACATTTACCAAGATCTTTCGATTTTGAGGTCTGGAATTAACCAAGAATGTTTAGTTTTACTAAAATCATATTTCTAACACGCTTACCTGTAGGGGCTTTCAGCCAGGCGTCTTCATTCATTGATCAGTTATTGTGTGATTGACAGTTTTCTTCCACCTACTACAGTATACAGCATGGGGCTGTGGGTCGGCCCACGTCAGTGATTGGCTAACTTCACCGTGAGTGATGACAATATGCACCATGAGCACATCCATACACAAAGCAGCTCCCTTCCACCGACTACTATCGAATGTGTTTTTGAGGAAAAAAAAGTTGTTTTTTAGCCAGTGTTGTTTTTGTTCAAGATTGACAAGGTCCTGACAGTTTCCTTAACAATAAAGTTTTACAAAAAACATTGTGAAACAAAACAAGCATTGACAAAACCGAAAGGCTGGCAACCAAATGCCAAACCTACTAGCTTTGGCATTTTAATTCATGTGGCGTGAAATTCTAAATTTTCGTTTGGGCTACGACTAAGTTTGTGTTTCATATAACTTTTCAAAGAGTGTCTAATAGTTTCGACATTTTACAACTTTCAATAAAAGCTTCTTCTCTCGGAGCGTGCGGATGGAAGATTTACCATAGAAGGAAACCCAAGGTTCCCCAACAAGTGTCTGCAGATGCTCTGGTACCCTGATTGTCTGTTACACAGCGAATGAATGATAAGTGGCCAATAAATACAATTAAAACACGCATTTAATTAGCCCTATTTGGTACTAACTCGTTTGACGAAATAAGTTTCATTTTTGAAACAATATTTGTTTTTTGTATGCAGTATCGTGATCTGTAGTCTGCTTTACCGTTAGTGTAATTTTTATTGACATAATATTTGTGGCTGCTTTTATTATGCTGTGTCTAATTATCGTTGGTCTTGTGGGAGCGTAATAAAGCATGTATGCATATTAAATAAATAACTAAATAAATAAAGTGTTTCCTGAAAGTCTTGACCCCATCCACACCCCCCTCCGGTCCAGCCTTCTGTCTCCTATGCGCTTTGGTGTGCAACGCTGGCCAGGCGCTCACTTTTTGTCCTGGTCAACGTTCCGATGAAACAGGTCCTGGATTATCCTCCATTTTGGCTACAGAAATGAAAGAGACAAAGGACAAGACAACAGCAACAGGCGCTCTACGTGTAGCCCAAAATCCTACAGAGGCACGAATTGGCAGTCTGGAAAGTGAAAACTGACGTCAGAGACATTGGCCTCTTGTTGCTTCATGGCCTCAGGGCGACGCAACATCTTGGAAGGCTGGAGAGAGTTCACCACTCAGGGTCGGGCCCTCTGTGCCAGAGGGTAAAAGGGGTGTTAAACGGATGGTTCAGATTTTGAAAAGTATAATTATAGTCTCTAGTTGAAACAACCCGAGGGAACAACTGGAAAGTATCCCCAGGAATCAGGGTTTACTACATACATGCCACCTCTTCCCAGACTGCACTGTAGCAGCTGTTGCATGTGTGGTCTTTGGCTGGTAAATCTCGGAGGGATGTTTGCCCTGCCACTTATCCTGTGTGGAGGAAGCTTGAACTTCTTCCTGGCGAATCTGAGTGTACTAGAAGCTTGCACGGTGGCTGATGTCCATGGCCTAAGGAACATTGCACTGCCACTGGCCTTGTGTGTTGACCCGAGGTCACTTCTCACTTCTGCTAATCTCAACTTGATGTTCACGAGGAAAGCTTTTACTTCTGTTGCCACTGCCACACGTGGAATTTTGTCTAAATACCCAGAAGTGTGCAAAGGAACACAATTTTTTACCCCTTTTTTAGCTCCTCATCCCTCAGGCTCCTACTCGTTCTTGCATTAAACCGTGTGTGGTGTCTGCACCTCATGGCACTAGGCAGGGCACCTCCTATCTAGTGGTTCAGCATAGACCTTGACCATGAAGGTGGCTGATCTAGCTTTGATAGGAGTTAGGGTTGTGAGTGACCACAGAGTGATGGAAGGAGGGTTGTTAGTATTCCTTGAAGCGGGAAACATTCAACAGTTCAAAGGTGTTGTATGTACAAGAAGATATATCTCAGCCTTAGTCGTAAAAACTCTGAACAAAGTTTCTTCTGAAAATAAATTAAGTAAATAAACAAACAACAAAAAGACACACAATTTGGCAGACGTTGACAAAGATCCCTTATAAGTAAACCATGCAGTTAACAAAATGGTGAAGCTGCAACCACCTCCTGGTGGTGGAAGGGCAGCTTTGAGTTTGGTGAATTTTGACCACCAAGGTTTGGTTTCATAGACAAATGTGTCATCATCTCTGTGCACACCGCGGAGGGCCAGGACGCGGACACACCAGATGCTAATATTGCAGATTGAGGCGATGCGTAATTTTTTTGCTTAAACCCCAACAAGGATAAACCAAGTGAGGATGAAGCCCAAGACGGGCAAGTCCAAGCCTACAGCCACCCACCATCTCCATCAAACCTGGCAAGGCTGTGTGGTCAGGACCATGGAAGACAAGGGTTTTGCTCTCTGGCCCCCTTCCTGACTTCACACCTCACCCGGCCCCTCCCAGCAATACTCTTAAACGCTGATCACAAATTCGGGATTCGTGTAGGAGAAGCCATCAAATTCATTCTGATCCAAGTTCATGATGAAGAGCTTGTCCGTCGGTGTCAGATCCACTGGCTGTCGGGTAAACTCCTTGTCAAAGTTGGAGGTGTCTCGTTTGTCCTTCTGTGAAACCAGAAAAAAAGGCAAACATAAAAATGTGGCGATAAAGCTCACAGGAGATGTAGCAAACTGACAAAGCACTGATAATCTGCAAAACTATTCAGCATTAAATACAACATTTACCGATTACATCGGCACTGGCTCCCAGTGGAACAGCACATCAAATGTAAAGCTCTGACTGGCTTTTAGAGCCTTTCATGTTGAGGCCCCACACTACTTGTTAATAAGACTGTCCCCTTATGCCCAAGAGGGGGTGCTTAGATCCACCAACAGCCAACTTCTACGGATTCCCAAGTTTCTGAAGTCCCATCATGCAGGCAGCTGTTTTTCTGTTCATACTGCTAAACTTTGGAACAATCTCCCACCCGACCTGCCCAGGGTAGAATATCCGACAACCTTCAAAAAAACAACTCAAAACCTGGCTTTTTGATAAAGTATAACTGTTGGTTAAGTTGGGTGCCTTCACTGGTTGCTTGAGCATCGGAACGCTTCTGTTTGGAGCAGCTGTGTCCTTTATCAAGTGTTGTTTCATTAATTAATTAATTAATTCATTCATTCATTCAATGACCCTTCCTCTTTAGACAGGACTCACAGTTATGTAGATCACAGTGCAGAAAGGGGTGTAGCTTGGTCAATAATATTAGGGGTGTGTGAGTCAGAGATTTGAGAACACGCAACATGGTGTACCCAACTAAAATAGATAGGTCCAGCTAGGGCAGCTGCACCGCTAATAGGCAGGTTTAGGAACATTAGTTTAGAGTTATTTAGAAAAGCAGGGCTAGTCAGCACCTGGCCACAGTGACATAGACTGCACGTCTTGGTCTACTCTAGTCTAGTTCCTATGCACAGCAGTGTGGGGGAAGGTGGCCAATGGAGAGCAGGCCTGACATCAGCATACACCTAACATGAGCAGACCAGGCCTGGGGAGGGCAGCGAGAGCTGACCTTGCAGTAGCCCAGTCCTGCAAGGGTCAGAGAGAGCAGCCTATGTCAAAGCTGTGATGTAGTATAAAAAAGCTGCAGACTCTCTAGCAACATGAATGACAGAAGGCACCCAAAACTCCAACCCAGCACTGTGTTGCCACGTTGGAGACAGCAGGCAGAGGCTCCCACTCTGCCTTGGAGCGACAAGCCATAGCACTCCGGCCTATCCTAACGCTACTTTCATGCTGCCAGTAGCATGAAAATCATTACATACAACAATGCCCTAACGGGGAAAGATCGACAAATTAATTCTATATCATAAAACAACATAGGTGAAAACAAAAAAACTATTTATTCATATAAATATATATATTCTTTTATTTACTTATACATAGATATCAATTTAATATATTCATCCTATATGGACAACCCATCTAGTAAAACAACACACCAAAGGACAGAAAGTGTGAGGAAAAAGTGCTCGTGATAGATAGAAAGAAGAATACATATTCCAATGAATCAAAAACCTATCCAAAAAACATTAAAAACAGTTGGTTGGTTCTTTTCTGTTTGCTGCATTAACTCCATTCCAAATCCTCAGAGAGTCTAAATCAATTCCTTTAATCCTCCAAAGATCCTCTGCAGAAACCAATCCAGACTATGATATATCCGTTGACGTTTCGACCCCTCTATACCTTGGGCCAAATCGCTCCACAATGGGTCTTCTTCAGGACTAGTACGATGGGAGTCCCTTAAATATATCCTCAGACTTCTTCACTTCTTTTACTTGTCTACTTATGAGGAGATCATATCTAATTTTAAAATATTATTCCTCCTCAGTCTTCTGAAGGCTCACACGTGAATGAAGAGTGCATTGGAATTGATTGGTGACCTGGTATATGAGGAGGAATGATATTTTAAAATTAGATTTGATTCTGGCAAAATGCATTGCAGTTGTAGGGAGAGGGTCCAAATTTACAGTATTCATGCCGTCCCCAGTCAAAATCAGATCGTCAATGAAAGTGATGCTTTTATCAAAAGCCTCCTCAATAAAATTATAATTTCCTACTGTTAGACTTTTCATCCTTGGCGTGGTCTCCCTTAACTTTTTGCCTCTGTTCCCCAGTTTGTTGATGTGTGCTGGACTCTGATTTTACAGTTTTTGTTACTCTGGGCACTTTACCACTGCTAACCAGTGCTAAAGTGCAAGTGCTCCTTTACAAAATGTGTATGTAATTAGCTTATCCATGATTGGCATATTTGATTTACTAGTAAGTCCCTAGTAAAGTGCACTGGAAGTACCAGGGCCTGTAAATCAAATGCTACTAGTGAGCCTGCAGCACTGGTTGTGCCACCCACATAAGTAGCTCTGTAATCATGTCTCAGACCTATCACTGCAGTGTCTGTGTCTGCAGTTTTAACTGTAAATTCGACTTGGCAAGTGTACCCACTGGCCAGGCCTAAACCTTCCCTTTTCTTACATGTCAGACACCCCTAAGGTAGGCCCTAGGTAGCCCCAAGGGCAGGGTGCAGTGTATGGTTAAGGTAGGACATATAGTAATGTGTTTTATATGTCCTGACAGTGAAATATTGCTAAATTCGTTTTTCACTGTTGCAAGGCCTGTCCCTCTCATAGGTTATCATGGGGGCTACCTTTAAATCTGATTAAAGTGTAGATTCCCTTTGGGAGCGGATGAACATGTGGAGTTTGGGGTCTCTGAGCTCACAATTTAAAAATACATCTTTTAGTAAAGTTGATTTCAAGATTGTGTGTTTGAAAATGCCACTTTTAGAAAGTGAGCATTTTCTTGCTTATACCATTTCTGTGACTCTGTCTGTTTG
Organism: Pleurodeles waltl; assembly: GCF_031143425.1. NCBI lineage: Eukaryota > Metazoa > Chordata > Amphibia > Caudata > Salamandridae > Pleurodeles > Pleurodeles waltl. Next base: position 68,820,049 of record NC_090449.1, read on the forward strand.
TGGATTCCCCGTCTGGATCAGTTTGACAGTTGGGCTGGTTGCACCTCACACTAGACAGTGACACAAAGGGAGCTGGGGAGTAGCCTTCCTATCCTGATGAGCCATCTGTGCTAGGAGGGAGGGGAGGAGTGGTCACTCACACCTGAAAGGGCTATGCCTGCCCTCACGCCAATCACCTGGTGAGTGTCTGGGGCCTGGCCTGGCCAAGGCAGGACTTCACATTCAAAAGAGACTTTACTTTGAAGTAGGCCTACTTCAAAGGAGAAATTGGGTATATGAAGGGCACCCAAAACCACAGACTTTAGAATACTTCTGCAACCAAGAGGAACCTCTGCCTGGAGAAGAGCTGAGGAAGAAGAGCTGCCCTGCCTGTGACTGTGCTTTGTGGAGCTATCCTGCAGTTGCTGCTTCTGTCAGAGTGAGAGGGCAAAGACTGGACTTTGTGTGCCTTCCATCTTGAGAAGAACTCTCCAAGGGCTTGATTTAGAGCTTGCCTCCTGTTGTTTGAAATCTCACGGACAGCAAAGACTTCTCTCTGCCAGCACCTGGAGTCTATGGAGAGACTCCTACTCTGCCCTGTGGTGCCCATCCAGTTCTTGGGACCCTGAAAGGAGAAGCTGACAGCCTAAAAGGAGGAAATCCACGCACAGAGCACCGTGCGGGGAAAAGAAACGACCCGCCGCCAGCTCCGCGGCTGAAAATCGACGCTCGCCGGAAACGCGATCGAAGAATAGATGCACGGAGCTGGAGAAACGACGTGCGGCATCGCTGACGGCGGCTGGGAGATCGCAACCCGTGCTGCGTGGTTTTGCGGATCATCGTACGGCTGGATTTCTGACACAAGCACCGCTGGGCGTGTAAAAACAACGCAAGGCCTGCCCGGATCAGAGAGTGCTGACTGGAGTGACGCATCGCTCTCCTGCGGAGAGAAGAAACAACGCGCCCGACCCGACAAAAGGAGAAACAACGCAAGGTCTCGCTAGTGAGTGAAAGCGACGCATCGCAAGCCCTTTTTGACGCACACTCGTCCAGGTGGGGTTATTTTTGACGCACCCAAGGTACATTTTCACGCTAACAGTGTTAGCGTGTGTTTAAAACTACATAAAGACTCTTTTTTCTTTTTAATTGATAACTTGTATTGTGGATTTGTGTTGTTTTGGTCTTGTTTTGTTTAGATAAATATTTCCTATTTTTCTAAACCTGTGTTGTGTCATTTTGTAGTCTTTTCATTAAGTTACTGTGTGTGTTGGTACAAATACTTTACACCTAGCACTCTGAAGTTAAGCCTACTGCTCTGCCAAGCTACCAAGGAGGTAAGCAGGGGTTAGCTAAGGGTGATTCTCTTTGACCCTGACTGGAGTGAGGGTTCTTGCTTGAACAGGGGGTAACCTGACTGTCAACCAAAGACCCCATTTCTAACACCTACCAATAACAATGCAAACCTGGGCACCCCCAAAACATCTGGGCATGCTCCACAGATGGTTCTGCACATTGTGGCACAAATGTTTAGAACATTTCATCCCATAAATGCGGTTTAATTTTTTGAGATTGAAATAACCCAAGCATAAGGACATTAGTTGTTGCTGCTGTTTGAATTATGCAGTGTGCTTCTCACCTACATACCTAGACCTTTCCAACCTGGCGCCACCGAACTTCAGTCCTTCCTTACCATATCTAGTAATAACTGCAGAGGCTCACTCAGATATACATTTTCAGCCCCACTGAGCAGGGCAAGGATTACTTTACTTTTGGGAGCTAATTACAAAAAAGCCCTTGATAGGACAAACACACTTTGGGGCATATTTATACTCTGTTTGCGCCGAATGTGCGTCAAAAATTTTGACGCACATTCGGCGCAAACCGTGCACCATATTTAAACTTTGATGCCCGAGCCCGCGTTTTTTAAAGCCTGGGTCAGGGCAGGCGTTAAGGGACCTGTGGGCTCATGTCCATGGTCTCTCACCATGGAAGGAGTCCAGAGGTGCCCTTCCCTGCCCCCAGGGACACCTTCTGACACCCTCACCCACACCTGGAGGACACCCATGGATGGGGGGACCCATCCCAGGTAAGTACAGTTAAGTTGAGGTAAGTGTTTTTTTGTATTTTTTTAAAGTGGCATAGGGGGGCCTAATTTGGGCCCCCCTACATGCCACAGTGCCCAAGGGCCATGCCCAGGGGACAGAAGTCCCATTGGCATGGCCCTTGGGCTAGGGGGCATGACTCCTGTCTTTGCTAAGACAGGTGTCATTTCAATGGGGGTTGTGTGTCAAAAAATGGCACAAGTCCGGTTTGAGGCATGATTTTTGCCTCAAACCTGACTTGCACCTTTTTTTGATGCACAACCCCCATTTTCCCCTACGACGGCGCTGGCTGGTTTGAGTCATTTTTTTTACTCAGACCAGTCTGCAGCGCCGGGTAATGTAATTCCTTAAATAAGGTGCCCAAATGGCGCGTAGGAATGGCATTAGCCGGCGGTAACATTTTTGACGCAAACCAGCGCCGGTTTGCGTCAAAAGTTTTAAATATGGGCCTTTATTTTTCATTTTAGGGGCCTCCCAATCACAATGAATTTCTTATTCAAGGAAGGTCCTGTCTTGGTGGCCATCTAGAGACAACCACTATCTGTGTTCTGCTTACCATTGAGAGACCTATTGACTTCAAATTTACTTAGAGCAAAAGGTGGCTTTGATGAAGAGGACAGGTTAGACTGTATCTTGATTACATTGGCAGCTGGTTGGGCGTTTATAGGGCACTTGCCACTACATTAACATCCTTTATTTATTTATGTATTTTTGCAATTTTATATAGGGCCTGATTACAACTTTGGAGGAGGTGTTAATCCGTCCCAAATGTGAGGGATATACCACCGGCCGTATTACGAGTTCCATAGGATATAATGGACCCGTAATACGGCTGGTGGTATATCCGTCACTTTACCGTCACTTTTGGGACGGATTAACACCTCCTCCAAAGTTGTAATCAGGCCCATAGTGCGAACTCGATTGACTGTAAGGGAGCTCTTTCCATGAGTACCATTATATTCCATAATACGTAATATAAATAAACAATCAGCTTACCTCTGCAGTCGATCTTCTTCTTGGCACACCCGCTGCCTGACTCTTTGCAATCCACCTGTACTGAACTGTCTGGCTGAGCTGAAGATGAGGAATTCATGTCGGACGGGCAATGTGAAACTAAGCACCGTGCACCTCAGCCCATGAAAGCACTGCTTTCAGTAAACAGCCAAACAGCGGTGTGAGAATGGGCGGGGACTGGCAACCACAGCGCTCCATCCAAGACTGATAGGGCTGTGTCTTTGTTTCCAGAACTCCCCGACAGCGATGACTAAGGAAGCCTGAACTGCGCATGTCAGACTCACCATAAGCAAAATACGGGTTAACCTGACATGCGCAGTTCAGTTGAACAGCCCTAGCTGGTCGCCAATAAAGAAGGCCTACTAGTAAGAATAGTACACCTACTGTGCTGTGGTGGCATAAATATTGTGGATGTGGGTATAATTGCTCACTGTTAAGGTGTCAACGCCCCTGTGGAGAAACTGCCCCGGGTTCCTTATAGTCTAAATGAATTATCCTACTATTTCTCACTCGGAAACCTGTATTTTGGAGCTATTTAGTATTAAGTGGATGCAAGGATCCTTGTACCAGAGTTATAAGTGTGAGTCTCACTTGTCAATCCCTTTTAAAATTCACTTAAATAAAAAGTAACGTTTGCTATGGAATTTGTGCTGAGAGGAGAAAGGTTTTCTTGTACAGGGGCTCACGGTGAAGGCAACCAATGGCTGAAGAAGGCTGAATCATTGCCACATGTTCTATGCCCTGGTGGGAGGAAGCAAAATGTGAACGACGGCTGAACAGACCAATGGATGAATGACTGAAAGTTGGAGGATGCTGTTGGGAGTATGGCGTAATAGGTGTCGGTGGCAGCAAAATAAAAACATATGGAGAATGCTCTTAAACTGGCCAGTGAAACAGAAAAAGAAAAACTAACTATAAAATCGAATGGCATTAACATAGGCCATACCATAGAGTTTAAATGGATTACATTTTTTTTAATCAGTATTCCAAATAGTAATGTTGTCAAAGGCACAGATTTTCTGCCTGTGTGAAACACACAGAGAAATTACATAATATAGGTATTCCCTTAGCTATGGATGAGTGCATCCCTAGGACCCAATGTGAACTGTGATAGAAATGGGACACCTGTCATAATGAAGGAATATTTGGGGTTGAAGTGATGAAAGGGGTTACTGATAGAATAACAAGTTGGTGCACTCCTCAAGTACCACTGATGGTTGCGCACAAAGGGACTTGACCATGTATGAAGGAGATACATTTGTTGCTTACTGGACAATAGGATCTTATTCTGAAAAAAATGATTTATCTTGTAAAAACTCAGTAAGTGTACACTAAGGGTAGAAAATTACAGCAATAATGCATTATTTGAATCTAGTAGCTATATATATAGAAATACTGCCTTTGGAAGATGAGTATGCCGTCTAAGCATGCTTACTTAAAATTTCTTATGAATTAATTCTTGTTTTAGTTTCTTTCAGTGCTGCATTTCATATTACTCCTTGCATGCTCTCAACATACAAACCACAAGGAAAATATATTGCAGACAGGCTTTAGACCTAACACTACTATGCACTAAAAATGGCACATTTGAATTAGAAATTGATGAAATGAGTATACCACAACAAGTGTTTTTGTGTGCTTTACAGGCATTTGTTAGAGGAGGAGGTAGCCAACAAGCTTACTCTCTGGCAATGAGAAAACAGAAAAGACACAAAGAATGTAAAGCACGCTTTTTAATGTTAAAGCTTATATTTTTAACATTAATAACAGGCAAGAGAAATACTAACTCATAGTGTTTGAAAACATACAATGAAAGGAATAGTATGATACCCTCCTTCAAAGAAAATAAATATTCTCAGAGGAAAAAGGGATACTTATGAATAGGGTATGAATTTAAATTAAACAAAATCCAACACATTGAAAGGCACCACACATACGGAATAAGGACATCTTGGAGACCTTTTATTTTATTACTTAATATTGTCTGCCCAAGATCCCAAAGGAGACTGATAAATCAATGGCAAATGTCTAAAAAAAAGTAATATTTGAAAATCCTGAAATGGGCAGAACTGTAATTTAATTAATCCCGAAGTATACAAAAAGTGATGGGTGGAATGGTTGAATTAATCTCAGCCACGGGTAGTTCCTTGGAGCTGCACCACACAGTCCATCATTATTTTGCATTTCATGTCAGTTCAGCTTTAATCCAGTTACATGGAAATCAGCCCTAACCCAGCTCTACTAGCTCCACAGAGTCCAGCTGGATATGCCAGGCCCGGGTCCTCCCAGAACTGGAAGACAAGCAACCCAAGCCCGGTTTCGCAACTATTTGGTATCTTCGGTAGAGTGCAGCTTGGTTCCAATGCCACAGTGAGCATAAGCCCCAAGTCTTGTCACCCCTCCTTTCACTTAGGAGTGGACATCGTGCTGAAGAACACAAAACAGTGCATGTGGAATGCTTGAATTAATCACAGCCACTGGTAATTTCTCGGGCCACATCCCAATCCATTGTTATTCAACCCACCTAGCCACCTCAGTTTGGAACCAGCCATATTCACACCAATCTTGGCCCTGCTCCAATAAGAGCAGCCCGGCCTTAACTGCCAAGCCAGTTCCTCCACCTGCTGCAACAGAAGCACCCAAGAGCAGTCTCACCCTGACCGGGGCTCTTCATTTGGGTGTTGCTGGGTTCAAGTGACGCAATGAGCACGGGACCCAAGTCTGGGCTCACCCGACACACTTAGGTTGCTGCACTGAATTATTTAAAAAAAAAGTGATGAGATTAGTTCACGCATTTCTTCCATCACCTTTCTGCTTTTGCAGTAGACACCTTAATTGAAGAGGGTATGCCTTGATGACAAGACCTGAGTCACAACCATTTTGAGGCTGCTTGAAGTCCCATCTGGAGGGGACTTGGCCTGGCGTCGAGACTTTTCTTAATGGGGCAGGACCCAGGCTGATTTGCAGTGTGTGAAAAATAATCATCTGGAAACCGACCTGTAGTAATCACCAGTGGCTATGATTAACTCAAGCATTCCTTCCATCGCCTTGTGTTTGCATCTACTCCTGTCAATCCAAAGGAAACAGGAGTGGCACTCAGAGTAAAAAGAAATGTCAAACTTTAGGACCAGAGAGCTTTACAGTTAAATTCTGTAAAAGGATCAAACGCGTATTATTGCAGAGGGTAAGAACATTTTTCCAGTGAATGATGGATACAGGATGAATGCAAGAAAGAGAGACACAATTATGTCTGTCTTTGTTGTATAGGATGAATAACTCATCATTGAGTGTCATAGCAACTGATATCTCCTTTTAATGCTGATTCTTAAAGCTGATTATAAAACCTTGGCTACAAATATTGCTGGAAAGCCAATAAGAAGTGGCAATCTCAGTTATCAACAATATTTTCTCATAGGGCTATAAAATCTACAACAGTCCAATTGCTTATAATACAGAACAGGTAGCAGTTACATTAGTCGACATTGAAAAGCGTACATCTTCGCCTTCCAGAATTCTTATGGGGCAGTCCAGAAGATATAGGCTTCTCCAATGGCACTTTACAAAACTATAAGGACTTCATGAAGAACCAACAGCATCCGTTTCAGTTAGTCGAAGTTTGAGACTGCGGTTTAATATTCAACATCTAACTTGCGAAGGATGCCCATGATTGACAACATTGCTTACAGTGTACTTAGGCAAGCAAATTAAGACAATCCATCACTCATCACTCCTGTAACTTTTAACATCATCACCAATTTAAAATCGTTTCAAGATGATGACTCAGGAGTAATGACTACTGATGCAGTAACAACTTTACCTACAATATTTTAAAAAGCTATACATCTCTCTCCTTTTGTGGCTGCTTGGTCCATATGGGGTTTGTTGGTTCCTAGGGCACTTTTGGAAGGTGATGTGGGATCTGTCGTCTGTTTCTAAGGAGTTTCTGATATTAGTTTTTGGGGTGGTAGTAGGGGTGGGATCATCACTATTAGGAGGGACATTGGAATTATTTCATCCTTGAACCAATGTGGACAGACTGTGGCGGTCATTCTGACCGCGGCGGTCGGCGGTCGCCGCCCGCCAAGCGGGAACCACCAGAAGACCGTACCGCGGTCGAAAGACCGCGGCGGTCATTCTGGGTTTCCCACTGGGCTGGCGGGCGACCGCCGAAAGTCCGCCCGCCAGCCCAGTGGGAAACAGCCTTCCCACGAGGACGCCGGCTCAGAATGGAGCCGGCGGAGTGGGAAGGTGCGACGGGTGCAGTTGCACCCGTCGCGAATTTCAGTGTCTGCAGAGCAGACACTGAAATTCTTTGTGGGGCCCTCTTACGGGGGCCCCTGCAGTGCCCATGCCATTGGCATGGGCACTGCAGGGGCCCCCAGGGGCCCCACGGCACCCCATACCGCCATCCTGTTCATGGCGGGCGAACCGCCAGGAACAGGATGGCGGTAAGCGGTGTCAGAATCCCCATGGCGGCGCAGCAAGCTGCGCCGCCATGGCGGATTCCCATGGGCAGCGTAAAGTCGGCGGTACACCGCCGGCTTTCCGCTTCTGGCCGCGGCTGTACCGCCGCAGTCAGAATGCCCGGCGGTGTACCGCCAGCCTGTTGGCGGTGCTACCGCCAACCTCCGCCATGGCGGTAATTACCGCCAGGGTCAGAATCACCCCCTGTGTCTTTACAATACTCATCTTTCTCACTGGGACAAACCTAATGAATATTTGTAGACTCTTAACATTTCTCTAATCTGTATGCTAAAGGGTTTGAGATGGTTTGCTCTTGCCACCTCCCCTTTTATATATATTTGTGCAAATGCAGTGAAAATAAATGTGACTATTACTACAGTGTAAAATTTAAATACACATTTATTGTCACATCAAGTACACATATATGTACTTAGTCAACAAGATATGACAGGACCGCCATTCCAAGATGCTTTTACAGCATTAACGGGTAAGGAATATTAAGGGATCCTGGGACATAAGCTTTGGTGTTGGAGGACAGGTACCACAAGCAGGGATAATGCACATTTTGACTTCTGTGGGCCTCCTTAATCATTTTTGGAACCCGAAAGCACCAACGGAACCATCATTGGAACCCAGGGATCCCACCTGATTCATTACTGGAAGCCTTTGACCCCAGCCTAAGAATTTTTGAAGATTTGAACCACACACAATGCAACAATAATACAGAAAGAAGCACTCATCAATCATATTTACAAATGGTGAAACATTTTATTTAATTCACAAACAAATATTCAAAATACAATTTTAATTTTAATCTGAAGGTTGGAGCTTGTTTAATTTCAATCGAGGCAACTCATCGCCCATATTATATTCTGTTTGATGCACTTGCACTGCTCTTATGCAGCAGGGGCTGCCTCAAATCTCAAGGAAGGGGGCGACGACGATGGGGAAATAAATAATAAAAAAACAAAAACTTACCTTGCTGCCACTGCCTCGCTTCTCTGCTCTACTGGTGTCCCAGCAGTCCTTGGGACACCAGCACAGGCTCCCCATGCAATCCTGGTGCTGCTTTCATGCTATGCCTAGGAAGAGAGCAGCATCAGGATTGGACTGAGCGGCTTGGTCTGCCACTCAGACAGTGCACTGGGGTCTGTGCAGTTTCTCCAACAGGTGGGTTGGAGAAACCTAAGTGTGCAAGTTAATTTGGCCGGCCTAAGACAGCCGGCCAAACTGACATGCGTACTTAGTGCACTCCACTCCTCCTCCTCCCTCCCACCTTTTATGGCCCATCCCCATCCTATCTGCACATGCTGGGTGAGCCAGAAGATACAAAACTATAATCAAATATCATTTTATCTTACGGCTGCTGGCTCTTAGCCAGGGAGGCAACGCTCTTCCGCAATTGCAGAGGAGCTTCTCCGGCTCTTATGAATCAATCTGAGGATACTAACTTAATTTTTGGCCACCAGTGTGAAATTCCATCACATTTACAGTACATTGTACGGTTTTCAATTTTGCTTCTGTATGTATATACATGTTAATCTTTTAATATTATTTAAATTTCTAAGGGTCCCTGGACCACCGATTAGGAACGTCTGTTCTAGTATATTAAGGACCCAGTGATCAGTGGGTGACACCCATTGTTGCAGAAATAGGTCAAATAGTTGATCAAACTCTAAAAACAAGTGTAAACTAGGAGTGCTAAGGACTTCAACATTTCCTACATATTAGTTCTCAGTATGTCATAGGTTTCATACTTACCTTTTTCGCCCATTACACCAGCTTTTTAGCAGGCATTTTCAAAGATAAATCTGTTGATGTGATGACAAATTATTCTCTCTATATATGGTATATTTGCCATGACCACTTTTAGCAGAGAACTCTCGCTCCTTACCAAAACTGACGATGGATCAAGCAAAGTTTCACAGACCATGGTCTGTGATACTTCGATGAATCAATGGAAATATCACCCAGGGTGGATTCTATATGACCACTGCTTTCCTGGCAGATTTTCCATTACAGCAATACTCAAAGTCAGGTCATAGGCCAAGACTGGCAGCAAGAGAACGGTAGGGATGGAGATGTATGTATCTGTTAAGATATGACCTGAGAGAGGGAAATAGATCCATGGCTCCACTGATCAAGATGGGGTCATTCCTCCACTGGTCAAGATGGATTAATCGCTTCACTGCTCAAGTTATAGCCTTTGCGTCACTGATCAAGCTAGAGACATCACTTCACTGTGCAATATGTATCGTTTACATCACTGGTCAAGATACAGCCATCTCTCCACTGACAAATTGTAGCTTTCGCTTCATTGGTCAAGATAGAACCATCGTTCTACTAGTCAAGGTATAGTTTTCCCTTTCTTGGTCAAGATGGAGCCATTTCTCCACTGGTCAAGGTATAGCCTTCGCTCCATTGGTCAAGATAGAGCTATCGCTCCACTGGTCAAGATAGATCCATTGCTTCACTTGGCAAGGTATAGCCTTGATTCCATTGGTCAAGATAGAGCCTTCGCTCCATTGTCAAGACAGAGCCATCATTCCACTGGTCAAGACAAAGCAACTACTCCAGTGATGATCACAGAGCCATTCCTCAAGTATTAGGAACAGACACATTGCTCTGCTGACAGAGACAGGGCCAATGATCGATAGTTCAAGGGAGGGCCTGTGCTCTACTGTTTAAGACAGAGGGCCTGATTACTACCATGGCAGATGGGATACTCCATCCGCCATATTACAAGTTATGTTATATCCTATAGAACTTGTAAAATGGTCAGCGGGGTAGCTGTCACTTTTGTGACGGAGTATCCCATCCTCCAAGGTCATAATCAGGCCCAGAGTCATCAGTCCGCTGCTCAAGACTTTTGTTGACCCTCCTGGGAGAATCAGTGGAGCTATAAGTGGAAACGAGGAATCACAGAGAAGGTCAGTTTGTCATTGGTGAATAATATTCACAGGATTATGAGGTAAGAGGAGACTTTTTCATGTATTCATTCAATTACAAGAACAATACTTGGGGCAGCATCACCCAGTGACCGGCTGTACCTCGCTGTCGATTAGAGATGGCTAAGCAAACAAATAGGTGTATAGTTTACGTATAGTTTACGTGAAGTGCACAAGGTCAGATGAGGACAGGTGATGCCCCTCTCTCTTAGCCAAAATTCTAAAGAGGTTCACCCTTTATTATAATCCAGAGCAGTGGTTCTTAACCTTTTGACTTCTGTGGATCCCCACTTAATCATTACTGGAATCCAGGGCCCCCCACTGATTCATTACTGGAAGCCAGGGACCCCGGTCTAAGCGCTGTCAATGATCTGAACCACAAAACAATGCACACAAATGCAGAAATAGCATTCATCAAACAAATCCACAAATTAAAACATATTTTAATTAATTCACACAAAAAATAGAAAAACACACATTTTAGTTTTAAAGCATCTAAATGTAATGCCAAGGGGTCCCCAAATCAAAGGTTAAGAACCACTGATGTAGAGGCAAGATGTTGCTTTACACCCACCAAAAAATGCTGGATTTGTGTGGACGCGTATCCTATCAGCAATATTTGCTGTGCGCCCTCTCAGCTCCCCGTGTTCACTGCAGAGAGAACTTCATCCTTTAAAGAGGTGGGACTTGTGGTGTGGCCACAAAGCACCAGAGCCACTGACACCCCAGCGTTATCTCTCAAACAAGCATTTGCAATGCAACATGTCTTGCGTTTGCTCGAGTTAGAGCTATTAGCTTTGTAAATTCCTAACTGGACTTTTCTTGCCACATAAATTGAAAATGAAAAGTAAAACAGTTGACATAAGCGAGCTGCTGCCATGAGCATGAGCGCAAAGGAGCAACACAAAAGGAAAAAGAAGTTTGCTCGCAGTCAAACATATCAGCAATCGTGCAATTATCCTTGTAACAGGATCCATGGCCAAGGCGGTAACAAAACCTCCCCAAGGAGGGACAAACGTAAAGCAGTTACCAATGATAATGAAGGATTTTTGAAAGACAAGCACATGAACGAGTGATAGTGATGGGCGTGCAGTGGGCATGCTTAAAAGCCCACAGATGGATTACAACAGGCCAAAGCACTTGCGAGCTCGACTACAGGCAACTACAAATTCCAGTCACTTAGAGAAAAAGACCGATTTAAATTACCTAGGAGGTGTCCCAGGGTCGTTTAAAAATATTTCCACTTTGTTACTTCTAAACTCCATAATCCCTTCATATGTTGAAAAAACTTTGTTACTTAAATAAAATAAACGTTGGTTCTAAAATGTTATTTCCACATTTCTGTGTGTCGTTGTGTCTTTTGTATTTGTTGTTGTTGTAAAGCACTCATGCAATTAGGAGATACCTTCAGAGCTATAAAACATAAAATGACAGCAGAAATAATGCATTTTTCACTTAATTTTACTGCAGGCCTATGTCTTCATATGGGCCTTGATATCCGCTTGGTGTCTTTCAGATATCCAAGACGTGTCCATAAAGCATGCAGCATTTTGAAACCGTAGGCTCACATAGCAAAGTGTGTAGGGCTGTGATGTCACTTTCTGTCACTTCGCATCAGGGACGCTAATCAGCCCGCCCACTTATGTTTTTTGGGACTTGTGCTGATGGTCTGAGGGTTGAGTAAAACAGATGTATATGGACACAGGTATCTTTGGTTGGCATTGCCAGGGGCATAGCTTTAGGCCCCTAACCCCACTATGTGTGCGCCTTAACCTATGGCGCCTCGTGGAGGTAGTTATGGAACTAGCAACAACATTTTTTATGCTAGTTTGGCCCTTTGCCGGATTGGCATCAAATATGTTGACGCTAATCCTGCAAAGCACATAGGAGGCCCATTGAAAACAATGGGAGCCTCATTTTAATGCCAGCTCTGAGCAGGCATTAAAAATGCAGATAAAAATGACGCAAAGAAATCTTTTAGATTTCTTTGTGCCATTGTTCAGCCCCCCTAACGGGGGAATGCTCCCTTGCATACATTATGACTGGCGCAGGCACAATGTGACGCAAGGGGTTACACTTTGTAAATCTGATGCATTGATTTTTTTCTAGTTGGGCCACATTAGCGTGAAAAAAATAACGCTAATGTTGCCCAAGGAGGCGCTAGGGGCTCTTAAATTTGCCCCAATGTGTTTTAACATCATGAGCCAGTGTGGTTGTTGGAAAATCTGCACCTCACACAACCTGCCCCCGCATTCTTAATGAGCAAGCCACGCCCCTGGGCATTGCAGTGATTAGTTTGTAACTGCATGTGCGGGGGCCGAAGGATTTGCTCAGAAACCCTTGGCTGGGGCTATTGAATGTTGGAGTGCTGAATACCAAAGCTGAATAGTCGCAATTCCACCTCATGACACTCCCTGTCCCTTTATCTCCCTATTACTGGTTCTTCTTCATCCCTGCTTTCTCCCTGTGGCATAGTTTTCCATTTTTCTCATCCTCCTTCTTCCACTCTTGCCTGTTTTCTTCTCTTACTGAGTGCCGGCGAGCCCTACCTGCAAGCACCTCCTCAAATTAAACACTGGTGTTAGCACACCAAGGGCATGGCGCCTGGTTATTGTGTGAGAAATTTCTACCTAGCAAAATATGGTGTCCTAAATATCGAGGACCAAAATATCAATAAGGTTAATTAAGAGTTTCTGTACTTCACCACACCTATAAGTACCTGGACACATTTATAACAATGAGGTATGTAGAAACAGGGTTAGGAATAGTAAGTCTATACGTATCTATATATATTTTATCTTCTCGATTGGCCCTTGATATTTAGGCTACGATATTTTGGCAGGTCACTTTTCCCCACACAATATCCTGGTATACAATCACAACATCAAAACGGTAATAGCATATAATTCAGTGTTGAGACAGAGCTGAACCACAAATGCACAAAATCACATGAATACCTTTTCGTGGTGGTACTAAACTTCACCATCGCAGACATAGGGCATGGAAAAATAAGCAAGCTTTAAAGAGGTTAATAATGCAGTAGATTCCAATAATGTAGCGGCCATATTATATACCACCAAGAACGCAATAGATTTTACGAATACCGCGCTTCCGTTCTACCAACCCAATACGTTTTGGGATTTCTGGTCCAAGTTCGCCACAATGCTACCAATGGACTAAGGTTTTAGATTATAGTTGTTTCTTGAGGCAACCAATGAGCTGAAATATGGTGCCCCCGATTACATGGAGTCGCCTGCGTCAAACCAAGAGAAAGGATGAAAATGGATGGCTGCATAACCTGGAAGTGGAAAAGGAAGTGACGAAACAAGCTCCTCCCCAAATATAGCCACATGGATACAAAGGAGAGGTGAAACAGCAACCACACTATCCGCATGTAGGGAGCGATGGTGTTAGTGATGACAAAGAGATGAAGATGCTGAAAGTAAGGCCAGAAGAACTACACTGACTGGGTCACTTAGACCCATGAGTGGGTGCTGAAATGGGTGCGAGTAGCATTTGATCTCAGAAACTGAGCACAAACTTCAATGGTACATACCAACAGTGTGTAGCTGGCAGTACCTGCCTGCAGTGTGCCAGATATCATGGGTTATTGTTATCTGCACTTGGGTGCTTTGCACATATTAATTATCACGCATTGGTATTTGGCATAGATTTAGACCTTGGCAAGGGTGAGGCAGTAGGTGCTAATATTTACTACTGAGCCCCCATATACAAGGTGGTGGAGGAGGTGGGAATCGCCCCAAAAAGCTAGAGATATAACTGACTGCACCGATACCAATGGCCAGCCAACTCCCTATCCACTCAATTTGTATATGGCCTAGTGGCACAGCAAGGTGACAGAGAGGTGTGATGGCTTTCAATCAGTGATAACACCTCACTCCCTGAGACAATTTGAATGAACTCCAGTGGTGATGAGATGGCTTCTTTCACCATAATACACAATCATAATCCATAAGATTACTTTCCCACTGCTGATAGGAGAAATATCCCTAATACACATTTTTTTATGAAAAAGTATGAAAATTGTGCATAGGGTAATGGAGCACTGGCTCTGTGTTGAACAGTGGAGCATGGGTGTGTCACCTTTCATGTAGGCCCTATATAAAGTTAACTCCACTAACCAAGCCATGATTGCAGCACTTGAGGCTGAGAAGGCGTTTGACTAGGCTGCAGGCTTGACAATCCAAGAAGGCAAAACCTACAATGAGGTTAAGCTACAAGCAAGCTCGGATAAGCGCGTCCTTTCAGTGGGAAACTCTTAATCGGAGTGATTGGCCTGCAGCCATAGGCCACTACTTATAGGCTTGCCCTGCGATGACTTCCTCATTTCTTCACACTGGTGTGCCTCACATGTGTTACTGGGGACTTGTAACCCTATTTGAATGCAGCCGTCCCATTAGGAATGATTTTGCCACTTCTCAGCCTTAATGTCAGGTAACTATTCCCCAGGTCATCCTGTGTCCTGATGAGTCCCTCGTATCCTTAGTAGGGTTGAAACGCGTCAACATTTAGAAAGACAGAACCTGCTATTGCTTATCCCAAGAGGGGAATTGCCCTGTGGACACATTTGTATAATTATCAATTGTGGCTGTCTTTCTTCATGTACCAATACACCAAAAATTGTAAAAACATAGATTCCAATTCTTAAATTTTGTGTTTTTTCGCTTAGAATGGACTTTATTATTATCTTGGTTTTGTCACCAATGTAATCCTCGTGTGTTTGGTAAGCAAAAATAAAAGTACCTTTTGGATATATGTGACAGGTTTGTTTATTTCATGTTAAAGTAGATGTTTATGGTTGGCATGTCTTAAGTTTCGAGTAGGTGTGTATTGGGACGAAAAGGAAAAGAGATAGTTAGGGTTGAGCCGATTTACTGGTTTTAATACAAGTGTCAACAGTTTGCATATTTCCCTTTTCTTACCAACTGGGTTGATTACAGAATACTAAAGAGGGATATCCCAGGGCCAATAGGAAAACGCTCAGATAGCAAAATCAGGGCTTTTTCTATTGGTGTGAGGGAGCATTAATAGAAGGCGATCTGAAAAATATTACAGTAGTCCACAGTACTGAATAGTTGTGCGATGTTGAGTGCTTTAGCTGTGTTAAATGAGATTTGTTGATGTGCCTTGTATCTGCTTGTAGCTGGACACGAGAAGCACTAGCAGTGTTGGTTATGAAGATTTCCAATTTCATCAGTGGGCTGAAAAACACACCAAGGTTTCGAGTTCAAGAAGAACATTTCAAAGAGTCTTGGAAAAAGTGGCTAGAGTTAGAGAGAGTTTGGAGCTGATGAATAGAGGACCTCCTGTATAGTGGAGTCCAGCATCAGTGACCGTAGTGTCATCCAACATCAAATGACAGTCTGTCGGTTGAGATACATTGCTGACAGTGGGGTCTAAAAGTGGGAAAGGAGAAAAAGACTTGAGCATTGTTTTCAAATGCTGGAAAAAATTTAATTGATTAAGGTGTTGCAGAGTGAAAATAAGAGAAGGCCTAGGACAGAGCCCTGTAGTAAGCAACTAAGCAACTGGACGTATGTTACTGGTGTTGAAGTTCTGAGGCCCAGGGACCTGGGAAAGAGATGTCAAAGAGGTGTGAGGTCAACTAGCAGTACACTAGGCCTGGGAGACCCAATGCGTCTAGAAAAAGAGTGTAGGGCTGGAAGATCCACCATGCATACAGCACCAAATAGGTTTAAAACTAGAAGGATGTAAGTGGATTGAGGTAGGCAGAGATGATGGAGGTGGATTGATGGGAAAGTGGTGTTTCTCTGATGTGAAGGGTATGAAAACCGGTTAGGTGTGGATTTAGTATGCTGTCTGAAGAAAGGTAGACAGTAAGGCGAAAGCCCTCTGGGCAGTGAGTCCCTTGAGAGTTTGGAGTAGTGCGGAGAAAATGTTGACGCATGAAAATGAAGTGATGACCAGATGGGTACAGGTTGTCAGCAAGTCTGGAGTGGATAGTAAGATAGATATAAGTATGAGGTCCAGGGACTATCCTGGAGTTGTGTTGGTGTGAGGTGTGTATTGGCCAATGAGTGAGTAGAAATGTGTGATAATAGGATGTGTTGCAGTTAAAGAAAGATGTAGAGGGTATGTATGAGTCAAAGATGATGTCAGGTTTATCACACGTGTCAAATTGTGTCAGGAGGCACTACTATCTTTGCTTTAAGGGGGAACTAAAGTGGTATTTGAAAGAGGATGGGAGCATAGGTCTTGTGGAATGTGGAGTGCGGGAGGTCACGAGTGACTTGTTGAGGAGAATGCCTACTTCCCTACCTATGGTTCTGGGTTGTGTCCATGAAAAGTGGCATGGTCAAGGTGAAGGGCTGTAGGAGTGGCTGAGACACTGGGGTTGATACAGGTTTTAGTAATGGCAGTGAGGTGCGATGAGAGTGGTGTGAAACAGTGATGAAGGTTGTTTGTTGCAGGCTGAGAGAGCGTTCCATAAACAGCTTATGGTGTGAACTCAGAGCTTTGATGTTTAGTCTCAGTGGGTAGACAAGATGGCATGGTTGATTTAAGGCTGGGTTGTTTTTGTGCACACATGATAATGTTGGGGGGGTAGATGGTGGAGTGTTAGTATATGGTACAGGGGGCAGAGTCTGGCTATATAAGCCTGAAGTTCTGTTGAATACCAGACATACAAGGAAGGATGAGAAGATTTGGGTAGAAGAATGGTGACGGAAACATTGTAAGAGCATTGTGGAGCAGGCAGTAGAGGCTTTGAGGATAGACCATGTGCAGGCAATCATGCAAACATAAGATGTTCAGCTAGTAGCAAATAAACACCCGGATGACGTGGAGCAAGAAACAACTGAGATCAAAGTGTAAATTAGCATGAAAACTAATCACATCAAGGTGATATATATGGGTTCTAAATGACATAAGGGTGCAATGTGACTTCTGAGCAGACATATAGACTCATTTCAGGTCAGATATTCTGAAAAGTTATCATGCCATGACACTTGCAGATTTATAGTCAATTGCACCAGTAAACATTAGAAACTAGTATTCTGGTATTTTCCTGCAGCCATGTCATGTTTCCCGTGATAGTTTCATTTTAGTGGTGTTTACGTGTTATAACTGCTGTGATGCTTCGTAGGTCAGGGGAATCGCCTTTCTACGTACCCCAAGTGTCAGTATAAAACTGTAGTACTCTGAACGCTGGGGGTTTCACCCCTTTCTTGCCTTGCACCGGATTCAAGCTAGCCTGGCTGATGAAGCGTGATACCCTGAAACCGTTCCCGGGATGCTTGTTTCCGGTCCAGAGAGGACCTGGCCTGGCAGTTCGGGCTGGACTGTTCCCATGTGGAGGAGGGTCAAGACTGATTTACATATGGCTGGGTCCAAAATGGGGTGGCATGGTGGGCACAAAAAGTATGGGTTGGGATGTGGCCAGAGCAATTGCCAGTGGATGAGATTAATTCAAGAATTCCATCCATCACCTTGTTGTTTTTGCATTCCTCAATTTTGGGCACCTCCAGGAAGCATAGCAGCCCACAGTTAAGGATATGCATGTATGGAGTGTATGCCAGCAGGCGTCATGCACCTCTACCAGACGTGTCAGGCTATTGTAACTAGCTTTGAGTCAGGGATGCCTATTTACGGCCATCCAACACAGCTTCATATATTGAACTCATGTCAAGCCCCGACTCCAGATCCTGCCATTCTACTCCTGTGTCAGTATCAAACCATCCCATGGGCCAGGGCAATGGGGCTACCAGGTATTAGTTATACTTAAATTTTACCTGCACCTAGTCCACCTTGATCGAGTGTCAGTTGCAATTTGTCTATGGCCACTCTTTTCCTTCCCATGCCCAAATCTGAGAGTATAGTGTGCAGTTCTATGAAGAAACAAAAAAAAAACAGGCAATCTACACCAGAATAGGACAGGTCTGTGTAGGGCTGTCATTGTTTTATAAATGTTACATCTATTAGATTTATTTTTTACTATTATAAAGCTTAATTCTTAGATATATATTTCATTTTTTTGGGCTCCCACCGACAGGGTTATTGGCTGGATACTCGTCTTTGCCACTGTTAATCAGATGCAGCAGGCAGAGGCTGGATTTCTCCCACTTCATGTTTATTTCAGAAACATTGCCAAATTCAGTTAAGGTTCTGCCACGGCTCCTCCATTAGGGCGGAGGAGCGTCGCTCCACTGATTATAATGCTGCAAAGCTGAAAATTAAAATGGTAATAAAATTAATTTATTACCATTTTATTTTTCACTGCTCCCAAGCCTGGTGTCAGGGAGGGCGGGGCCATTGCTGCTGATTTGCCGCAACAGGGAGGGGTAGTTGGCACTTCAGTTTAAAGTGTGCACGTCACTTTGGCCAGCTGTCTTGCAATGGCCGGCCTGACATGCGCACTTTAAACCTGTCCAACATGAGCTCTCTTAGACAGCTGGGTGGAGAACAGGCACAGGCCTGAGGGAGGGTTGAGCAACCCCTATCCAACCAATCTTGGTGCTTCTCTCATGCTGCTCATCATTATCAGCAGCATGAGAGCAGCAGCTGGAGCAGTTAAGGGTGTTGGCTATGAAAAAAAAAAGCACATGCTTTCCGACAGACTGAAGAACACCAAGTAGAACTGGAAGAGACGAGCCAGTGGATAAGTATTTACATTTTAATGTTATAACCCACACACAGGCACTGTGAGAAACTCACACTGCCTTCGGCCTCAACTCCAGAGCTCTCAGTCGTGGTCTGTTTATTGTGAGCCATGATTCAGAGCTTTGGGGCTGACACTAAAGCATTCTCAACGTCTCAGAGTGCCAGTCAGTGGGTCAAAATGATTGATTTTTTTGTCTCACCTCTTATGCCTGCCACCAGCTGCCACTGTTCGAGTTCCAATGAGTTCCTGCGAATCCCACCATGAGTTTAGTAGATGCAGTAAAGTACCCTCTGCATAGATTACTAAGGATATTGACCACCTGTAACTATGGGTTCTGAAGAGGCACAATAATGGCCCCATGACCATAGTGAGCAATATAGGGGATGGCTTGGATCCCAGGCTGACGCCTCTGCCCACTGCCTAGATATAACATGTACTCTGTGCACACTTGATGTCAGCTTCAAGAACAAAAGACTTATCTATGTTGGTAGCTCTGTACCCAATCCAGTTCCTTAAGGGCTGCAAACAGGTATGGCCATTGAAGGGTATCAAAGGAATATACGTCGGAACAACGCATGCTGGAACCACGCATACCTGAATAACGCGGTCGGAAAAATGACTGCATTGTTACCACTAATGCCTTTATCACGAATGCCTTAACAACGAGTTTTTGTTGTAAAGGCATGCGTGAAATGGCATGCATGATTCCAGCATGCGACCCTCCACCCCGCCCCTAAAACTATTGCGACCCCCCACTGTCCCGCCCCTAAAACCTAAAACTACCCCGGTTCCCCACCCCTAAAACTACCCCGAACCCCAACCTCGCCCCAAAAAAACTAAAACTACCCTGACACCCCACCCTGACCCTAAAACCTAAAAATACCCCCACCCATAAAAAACTAAAATTACCCCGATCCCCCACTCCACCCCTAAAAACCTAAAACTACCCTGACCCCATCCTTAAAACCTAAACAACCCCAACCCCCACCCCTAAAAACTAAAATTACCCCGACCCCCAACCCTGCCCCAAAACTACAGTGATCCCCCACACCTAAAACCTAAACTACCCCAACCCCGCCCCTAAAACTTCCCCCACCCCATCCCACCCCTAAAAACTATAATTACCCGGACACCCCCACCCTGCCCCTAAAACTGCTGTGACCCCCCACCCCGCCTCTAAAACCTAAAACTACTTTGACCCCCCACCCCGCCCCTAAAACTACCCCGACCCCCCTACCCAGCCCCTAAATCTACCATGACCCCCCACCCCGCCCCTAAAAACAAAAAATGTCCTGAACCCCCAACCATAAAACTACCACAACCCCCGCCCCTAAAACCTAAAACTACCCTGCCTCTAAAAACCTAAACTACCCCAACCCCCCACCCCTAAAACCTAAAAGTACCCTGACCCCCACCCCGTCCCTAAAACTACCCCGACCCCCCACCCCCACATTAAAACCTAAAATTACCCCAACACCCCACCCTGCCCTTAAAAACTACCCACCCCTAAAACTACCCACCAACCCTACCCCAGCCCCACTTACCTGACCGTATCCTCTCCGACCCGGAGTCTGTTTTCCTCTGCCTTAACCAATCACGTTCATTGCTCGGACATGTGTGGTTAAGGCAGAGGAAAACAGGGTCGTTGGTCAGTAAAGAGTTGTTCCGCTTTCGTGGACAATGGCCATCACTGTTCAGCCGTCGTTGTTTAGGCTGCTTCCCGTATCAAAGACATTTCTCTATATGTAGTGATGCCACTTGCCCCAGCCCATCTGCAGGGGGCATAGCCATAATGCCGGACAGCTACTGCGGGCTGTAAAAGGAATTCCGGCCTGGCACAGAGCTATTTTGGCCAGGGGGTAATCGAGCGAGGAGCAGGGGCAACAGTCTGTTGCCTAATACCTTTACCAGCATCTTACGGTCTAGTCTGCTTGAAGCATAGATAATGCGTGATCCGAATTGACATCCAGTGGACCAGGGCCTGGTTTCGGCAGTACCACCATGATCGCTGTTCTTGCAGGCTGTGGTAGGCACCCCATCTGCTTCACATGCTCATACATGGTCAAGATACGCGGTACTAATTGGGAGAGGGATGTAGCATAGAATTCTACCGGAAGCCTGTCTGAGATGGGCGCTTTACGACTGGCCGGCTGACCAATGGCGTCCTTATTTTAGTCGGGCTCAGGGGGTCACCCAAGGTGTCACGTTGTGGGTATAGATGGGACCGTCATCAAGTGCAAGTGTCTCTCAATTTGTGGGGCTTCTTGGGAGGTGAGACTCTCTCCCCTGGTTCATAAAGAAAGAAAGAGCATTATCCTGTTGAATAAAGAGACGCCACTTCTACACAGCATGCACATAAACTAAATCCAACTTTTGTTCCCTCAGCTGAGTGCAGCTTCAAAAACAGAACAAGAAAATGAAGGTATTGCTGCCTGGAGCCGAGCAGAACTTTACAGATGCTTCCCTCTGAGAATAGCTAACCTGGCACTGGCCATGCTCTGGGCGACATTTTCTTTTTTTCTGCAGCTCGTTCTAAGATGATTTTGTTACTCAATGGATTTATTTGATTGAATCCGCAGTTTGCTTTATAATAATTTTATAAATTATCAATCTTTCTCGCACTTTTTGCTTTTGAATCACACTTGGTTTTAATAACATTTTACACTAGTGTCAGACTGATCAATGGTGCGTTTGTGCCTCTTGAAACGCAGGTTAATTGAAGAAAGGGCACTAATTCAGCTCCTAAAGCCTTTTCAGTAAAACTAGGGTAATTAGGTTGCTATGCATGGTTTTCATAAGAAGCCTCTATTGTTTAAACCCTGCTATGACATAGCAACACTTGAAAACAAAACTCGTTCCCCATTGTTGCTACATCATAAAGGCCTTCCAGGCCAGGCTGGCGGGCTCTCTGAAAGGGGATCTGCCACCCCTGCATGTCTGCTTTGAGTGACTGCAGAAAGCACAGCTGGAAGGTAGGCAGGGAAGGTGGTGGGTTTTGAGTAAGGATGGCAGGTTTTTCACATTTGGGTCAGGGAGGAGATACCCTGTCTAGCAGTTGTAAGCACGGCCAGATGATTTGGTGGCCATACTCAATGTAACATTATAGATGGGTAACTGTGTGTTGGAGGATGTTTTTCACCTTGGGGTACTTCTGAGTGACATTATAGCAGTGCTTAATTTGTGCTTGTTGTTTCCGGTGCAGAGTACCGGCACTTATTTTTTAGGCCGGCACTTATTTTTCTGCCTCATGCATTTACTGTGAGCAAAAGACACATGTGGGAAAGACAGAGGAAGAGAAAAACGAAAACGCGTCACAAAGTGAGAGAGCAGAAAGCTGCAAGAGTGAGCTGAAGGGGCAGGGAGTGGCTTTTTTTGGATTGAAGAGGCCCGAGATGGCTTCAGGATTACGCTGCCTCAGTATTCCGTGTTCCCACATTTATTTGCAGCAGCCGCGTGTTTAAGAGGAGGACTTGGGGCACTGCCACGTTTTTATTTACAAATTAAGCACCGCATTATAGATAATATGAGTTTTGTCTTGTCTATTTGATGTCACTCAGAACACCAATGTAACTCACATTTGCCCATCTATAATTCTTTATATAATTTTAATTTGTGGATTCCTGGCTCTAACTGAGTTAACTGGTCTCAATTTCTCGCTCTCACAAATGTTTCTTAACGGGCGAACTGTTTTTTCTCGACTTTACTTATTTTCCCTTTCTACACAGTGCAGTTCAATTTCAGTTGAGTGTGTTGGGTGAGGAATATTCGGCTTAATACCGATTTACGTTGGCTATTTAATTAATGCACCAACTTACTACAATTGTCGCTTGGATCACTCATAGCAACCTCATCAGGTCATTCGTCTGTATATCTTTCTACATTTATTACAAATTTTAATAACTTCATGGATGCAATAATGCAACCTTATGTTTTAAACTGAATACCTTTAAAATGAGGTTAAGGGACAGAAACTCCAGAAAAAAAGATGAAAACTAAAGCACAGGAAAAACAGATGAAGACCTCAATGAAGGGGCTACAGTTGGAAAGAGCAGCGGAAATACTGCCAATCGGCACCGTATGATACGCGAGCTCGCGGCAGCAGGCAGGGTCTGTGCTCCACACTCCTGCGCATGCCAGCGACACAAATGTCACGGGTGGAAATTTACACTAAATGGGAAAATTCTTTGATTTGTGATTTTTTCCATCTATTCTGGAATTCTCTGAAAATTCCTAGGTAATTTGATAAAAACCTGAGTAGTCAAATGTCATGCACAATTTTTCTCTTGCTTCTGCACAGTATACCAAAACAATCCCTCTGTTTACATTCATTTGAGGTTCACACATCAAAGCTTTCCCCAAGGATACACATATTCAGCAGGCTCAGGAAGCAATCACTCAGGCACAGGCTTCTGAGCTGTCCACAAATACTCAGATTTAGGACAGTAAAGCTGTACTACAGGTTAACAAATCTCATTGGCTCAGGCTTCGGGCAGCAAAGCCATCCCTCTGGCTACACACATTTACAGCTCAGGCTTCAAAGAGCAAAGCTACACAAGCCTCATAGACTCGGGCTTCGGAAAACTGTCCAGGCTGATGTTTATTTGCAGTTATAAATGACTAACTGTGGAGTACCACACTGGCGGCCAACCTACACAGGCAACATAAATATGTCACAATCTGCTTTAAAAGAGCAAAAACATATTGATAAAGGACATGCATTGAGCTCTGCTTTGAAAAGCAGTTTTCAAGCCTGTACAACGAACAGAAACACTAGGCTTTGGGAAGCGGTAGCAGATGGGGTGGTGGTTTACCACGTATAGAAAGGTTAGCACTGGTGCTACCCATTCTGGTCTCGTGCAGCTAGATGAACTCACCAATCAGCCCTCTGTCTTGTTGGCAGCCATCTTGGAAATGGGCCAAACTAATGGTGCAAGACAAGCCCAGCTTTCTGCTACAATACTACAATGCATACATATTTACACACTTTTCTGTGAAATAAATGTACTTTATGAGCGTAATCTCAACATAGCTGCAAAATGTACTGGTCGTATAGTTCCTATTTTATTTCATGGACACTACACCTCCTCCTTAGCATCCACGAAGGTGGGCACAATGCCCAGGGCTCTTCCAGTGTTCAGAGAGCAGCAGATGAGGGCTGTGTGTGGTTACTGCACTCAGGAATGGAAGCTGAAAATCACTGAGGTGTAAAAACATCCCTCATGCAGCATTACCTTTGTTCTTCAGTAGGTCTTCAAGGCCGCGAGTCAGAACAGACAGCTAAACGTGGAAAACTGACACCTTTCTTGGGCTGAAAAAAAGGCCTTGACATATGTAGGGAACTGGGTTTTTGTTGTAGTACCCCTCCCCCCCACCAACACACACAAGTTTTGCCTGGTATTTGATACAACTTTGACTCAAGTGCACTGGGTCCCTGTCAACCAGGTCCCCCAAACCTGTGTTCTTACTCCCTAAACTGTAAAATTGTTTCCCCAAATGACAAACCTTTTAGCATCCTCTGTAAGTCCCGCGTACATGGTACCCCTGGTACCCCTGTAGTGCTAAAGAGAGTCCCTAAGGGCTGCAGAACTCATTATGTCACCCAAAGGGACCCCTCACCAAGCGCATGCCAGGCTGCCTTGCAGGCCGTGTGTCTTGGTGCAGATAAAAGTGAAAACACAACATGTCACCCATGGGCCGCTGAGGGTGTACTGCTGGTGCTGCCTTAGACCTTGCCCACTACTCACTTTAACTCCTGGAGATTGGTCTTGTCAGTCACTGTACTCTACCTGTTTGCAGAACTTGTTTTACCTCCCATAAGATAACATTGCAGAACTCTATTTTTCTCTGATGCCTAAACATATATAAAGATACTTGCTATTTTTATAAATTGGTGTGGATCTCCTTCTTGAGTCGTGTATGTCATTTATTGACTATTGTGTGTATTTGTAGATGTCTTGCACTCCTCTGCGTTATGCCTAAGGCTGCTCGGGTGCCATGTCCACTCACTGAGGAACCCCTTGACCCTTTACATGGTATTCACATACCACATAAAGGGCCATCTTTCTACAACATAGAAGGACTACACTTTTTCTTGGCGACCAGTTCAAAGCCAACATTAAGATACTGACAGAAGAAGCGTTCTGCGTCTAGAGGGTCTCAAAATGGATATTGTTGCTGTTAAGATAGGCAAAATATATACAATCAACCTTTGTGAAAAGCTGCCAAGAGGCCCCATGTCAAGTGTGTCACCCTCAAAAAGTACTTCCTTTTTCAACCACAGCGCTTCACATGTAGTTTCCCTTTTAGCATTGTAAGCACTGGAATCTAACCCCGTCCCTTACAATCTGCTCTAAAGTTAAAAGCCAGGACTAGCTGAAGGTGTCACACACAATATGGAGATATCTGCATTAAGCAGATATACTGGGGCTTTAGAAACCCATCCAGATCTCGATTCTTTCGTTACTCAAAGCTAAGGAGATATGAAACACATGATGTGACTTAAAGCAATATTTATGTTCAGTGCAGCAGCTCTCTCCCGAATATGGGAAGTTTGCAATTTGTACTCACTCGCAACCGAGTATTCCACAAAAATAATTCATGGCAAGGAGAGAGCTATCTCATTGCGTCTAGATCTAACTACATACAGGCTACACACATCTCTGTAGTAAATGAGTTAACCCTTTCATATGCATCGCTAACTGAAATTGTTATAAATATACTAAATACAAGTCTATGCAGAACATGGTTTAATCTAGTAGGCTTTTTCACTTTAGATTAAAATCTGTGGCTTGAGGATACACACAGATCTCTACCACAGGTCCATTTATGCACTGAGTTTACTGAGAGATTGCAATGTCTCTTCTGCAAGCTGTTTGTGGTTCTCAGCAGTTTGCTTAATAACCCAATGGACTATCTGATGTGGCTTGGAACTGAAGACCTTCACATAGACACTGTATATGTTTCTACTTTTGTCTTCAAATTTTCCTTCCCCCCCCCATTTTGCCATTTCTCTCTTTTCCTTTGTTTTTATGATTTTTATTTTTTCTGGTTTCTCTCTTTTCATTTCTTTCTTCTTACGTTATTAATTTCTGTTGCACTTCTCTAACTCTGTGATTTGTTGTCATCCTGTAGCTTCTTTCCCCTCTCATCTGTTGCATCTTTTCTGTGAGGTATTTCCCTTCATATGTTTTTAGGTCTTGTCTATTTAGCGCATGCAGTGCATGCGCGGTCTCTTCGAGACATGCTGTAGCTGCTCTGTGGGCTTTATCACGGCCATCGCTTACTATTTGTTCCTTTGTCTGCCTTTCTAAATTCCTTTTCATTGGTGAAACGCTGCAGTGTGTCCCACCTATGGGTGTGTTTTTCACTTTCATGGCTACTGCCCTTATTACATGTCCCCCTACTCTTGTGTTTATTTATGGTTTGTTTGGCACACTATTTTTTTCTTTGAATTGGTCCTGTGCCGTCGAAAGGACACGCTCACCTGATCCTCTACGCGTGCACCAGAAGGGAGTTCAACCATTTCCAGTAAGGGTAAGCATTTGTAATTTTCTTTCTGTTCCATATTTTCTTTTGATTCACCAGTGTTTAATTTTATTTGTTCTGATGGGCATGCTTCTTTGTTTTAATGTTATTTTTTTTAGATTTTCTGTTTTATTGTTATTTGTTTTGATCACCATGGTTTTTGTAGGCAAGGGGTAGAGATGATGCAGAGACTCAAACCCTGTACCCCAGTCCTAAATTCCGCAGCTCTGTATATTACACCACACCCTCTCAGACTGATAACTTGTTTAGCTTTCACAGTGTTTAGACACCACATGCCAACCACTAATAGGCACATCCCAATTCTGTGAAGCACACATGGGCTGGCTATAGTAACCACAATGCTTCAATCCTAAACCCCAGAACACATTAGGAGTCCGTCCGCTCATCCTTAACTACTAGCGATCCCACGCTGTTGAGAGGATGCATTCACATGCATTCACTTGATCCTGTACAAGTGCACATGAAGGGAGTTCAACCATTGCCATGACGGATCGGTATTTGTAATTTTGTTTCTGTTACATATTTTGTTTTGATTCAATGGCGTTTAATTTTATTTGTTCGACTAGGGATGTTTTGTTTTAATTTTATTTGTTCCGCTCAGCATGTTTTTGCAGGCACAGAGAGAGCCAACGCTAAGACTCGAACCCGGTTCCCTATTCCTAAAGTTGGCAGCTCTGTATTTTATGCCACACCCTCTCAGACCACTAACTTGTTTAGCTTTCAGTGTTTAGACACCACATGCAGACTTAACAGCCAATAGGCACATCCCAAATCTGTGCAACACACATAGATTGGCTTTGGCGACCCTGGTGCTCCAATCCTAAACTCTCAAACACATTATGAGCTCATCCCGCTCTTCCTTAAATACTAGTGTCTGTTCAGCCATCGGAATGGCTACAAAAGCTCCAGTGTGACCTGGACGGTGACGCAACGAGCACTCACACATTGCAGTTGTGATTGATTGACTGTCAGCCTGGATAATGTGCTGCTTGGCTAAACACCAACAAGGTCCAAAAGGTGAGAATTATTAGCTATGCCAATGCTTGTTCACTTTTCCTGTCCACATTGTATAGCAATGTCAGTTTTCTGCAGTTGCTTGTAATCTTTTTTCTCTCTCCTGGTTTTGAAATTACTTCTGATTGTCACTCCCTAACTACTCCCCTTCAATGTCCTATGCTGTGATTGACCCCTGCTACAATTTTTCCTCTTATTTCTCACTCCTCTTTTCCCCATACCTCCCCTTGTGCACAGCCATAGGTGAAGTGCAGTATGGTGCATGTAATCCAGGTTCATGAAATTATACAATAAATCGGTAGCTATGGCATAGCAATCGCACATCCAGAACATGCAAAATCGAGGGAGTATTAATTTGCGATCCTTTGTGAATCTTGGTGTTCACATAGTATCTACATCCTGCTAGCTTGGGGTGTATGGAGACCAAATAATCAAACGTTCTTAACCATTGAATTAGAAAACAATGATACGAAAGCACACAAACACACAGTTCCATACATAGAGAGTCCAATAGGCTACTGGGTGCCGGAAGTTCCAAATGTTTTTATTCCAGCTTCATTCTATTAGTTCTCATTTACTTTATTGTGGACTTATTTGCATATCATAAGGCAGCTGACAAGTTGTTGACTAGACATGTGTCGGCTGCCTTTTGATATGCAACTAATGGACTGAAGCAGGAGCAAGACATTTGGAATGTCAGCACTCAATAGCCTATTGGTCTCTTATGTACTGGACTTTGTGTGCTTCAGTGTCATTGTTTTTAGGTTCAGCAAATTATTATAGGTGCCCAGCCACAGGTCACATGAGCACTTCCAGCCCAGATGCTTTGTGCAGCACAAAAGGTACCTGAGCTGTTCTCCGTCAAGTCAAGCCTTTATTCTTAACACCTCAACCAACAGCCCTCCTCTCCTCAGCTGTCACTCTGACAATCCCCACATTCCATATCACACATCATCACATTACAATATAGAACAACATGCCTGTTCTAATATGCCACAGTGCCCTCACCCATTTGTAACCAGAAGCCCTCAGAGCCATGCACCATGCACAAACCCAGCACTGTCTTTAGGATTTTTGGGGTCCAAGCAAGACATATTTTGGGACCCCATGTTCATAATTTTACTGCCCATTTTTGGCTAATTGAAGCTCACATGATGCAAACAAGCTTTCAGAAACAGGGTTCATGCAAAAACCATTCAAAGAATCTATTGTGTTCCATTGCAGTAGTTACCTCTTAGTACACAGATGGACATTACCTTCTGGCATGTATAGCACAGTCATTACTTCTAGGTATAATGGACACCTGTGATAGGTAATAACTACTCATATGTGTGATTACAATTACATTCTCGCTCATGAGATGGACATGATATTCTGCCATCCATCCTGGATATTCCCATGTGGTGCACATTACCCTGTGACACATCTGCTGCACATTACCTTGGGTCACATGTGCTGCACATTACCTTGGGTCACATGTGCTGCACATACCTTGTGGCACATGTGCTCCAAATGACCTTGCGGCACACGTTTGGCACATTAACTTGTGGCACATGTTCTGCACATTACTTTGTAGCACATGTGGTGCACATTACCTTGTGACACATGCTCCACGTTACCTTGCAGAACATTTGGTGCACAATACCCTGATGCACATTACCTGATGGCACATGTGCTGTACATTACCTGTTGCCACATGTGCTCTACATTACCTTGTGGCATATGTTCGGGACATTACTTTCAGCCACACATGATGGACATTACCTTCTAACATACATAATGAACATCATCTTGTAGCATACATGACGGAAATTGACTTCTAGCACAAAAGATGGACAACATATTCTAGAACACATGATGAACATTACCCACTGGCACACATGATCATCCGGTACTAACGCTGCACATTACCTTCAGCCACACGTGATGATATTTCCTAATGGCAAATGCAATAAACCCTAACTTATGTAGCTTATATGACAGATATTAACTTCTAACACATGTGATGGACATTACCTTCAACTGCACCTGATGGACATTACCTTCTGGCACACATGATAAACATGATCATCGGGCACAGGTGCTGGTTATTACCTTCAGCCACTCGTGAGAGACAGTATCTTATAGCATACCCAATGAACATTACCTTGGAGCAGACATGAAGGAAATTAACATGTAGAAAAGGTGCTGGACATTAACATCTAGAACATGTGATAGACATTACATTCAGTTGCACGTGGTGGACATTACCCTCTACAACACATGATGAACATGATCACCTCGCACAGGTGCTGTGCATTACCCTCAGTCACATGTGATGGACATTACCTTGTGACATGTGCCGGGCATTACTGTGAGCCACGCGTGATGGTAATTAACCGCAGCTGTACATGACGTTGTATGACACAACCACGCATGCCTAAACAATGCATGCCTGACAAACGCAGTTGGAGCCACAACAGCGTCTTTACAACACATGACTTTACAACGAATTTCTTTGTGAAAGCATGTGTGGTAAAGAAATATATGTGGTTAATTCCCCCCTGCCCTGCGCCCTAACACCAGACACACCTGCCCTGCAATGCACCCCGCTCCTTGCCTTAAAACTACCCTGCCTCCCCCTGATCCCCCTGCCCTTAAACTACCCCGCCCCCTGAGGCCTAACTCCACAAAACTACCCCGGTGCCCCTGCCATTAAATGTACCCAACCCCTCTGGCACAGGGCCCTAAAACCACCCACATACCCCTAAAAACAACCTCCCTTTCCTAAACTACCCCTGACCACAATGTCATGAGCCCTAAATCAACACCCTTGTCATCCACACTGCCCCTGCCCTTAAAACTACCCCCCACACCCTGAGGCCTAAATTAAAAAAAAACTACTCCATCCCCCACAGCCCCCTGCCCTTAAAATGTACCCCAACCCCCCGCCCTGAACTCTAAATTCCAAAATGAACCCCGACCACCCCTGCCCTGAGCCCTAAAACCCACATGCACCCCTAAAAACAACCTCCTCTCCCCAAACTACCCTGACCCCCGCCCTGAGGACTAAATTCACAAAACTACCCTGAACCCCTTGCCCCCCTGCCCTTAAATCTACCCCGACCTCCCCCCCACCCCGAGCCCTAAATTACAACAGCTACCCCGCCCCCACTGCCCTGAGCCCTAAAACCCCTCACAGACCCCTAAAAACAGCCTCCCCTCCCAAGCCATCCCGACCCCCCACCCTCAGCTCTAAATTAAAAAAAAAACTACCCCACCCCTAAAAACAACCCCAGCCCAACTTACCTCTCCTGATCCATCTTCCTGCTCCTTCCTGCTGCCCGCCCTTCTGCACAGCTAGACCGCTGCCTATGCGTGGTTAAGGCATATGCGTGGTTCAGGCAAGCATTGTTCAGCTTGCGGACAAACCGCACGCGTTGCTGAGCCCGCGTAGTTTAAGCCGTTTCCCATAGATGTTGTATCCTGAGCCCCCGTAGTTTAGGCCGTTTCCTGTACATGATGGACACAATCCTCTGGCACACATGACAGACATAGTTTTCAGCCACACATCATGGACCTTCATTTATGGCAAACGCCAGTGGTTCTTAACATTTTGACTTTCCAGGTCTGAAAACCTGGGGCCCCCCATTGAATCATTATTGGTGTCTAGGGACCCCCACTGAATAATTACTGGAATCCATGATCCTGGTTAAGCATTTTCAATGATGTGAACTGTAAAACAATACATCAAGAAAAACATTCATCAAACCAATACACAAATAAAGAAATATTCTATTCAATTCACAAACAAATATATATAAGAAAATCAAAATTTGATGGTAAGATTGGAGCTTTTCTAAATTCAATTGAGGCCACTCAAATGTTCCGTTCTTATTTAGATACAGTTTAATAATCTTTTAATATGACTTAATTTTCTAATCAGTCGCAGACACCTTGAGTAGGCTATTTGGTCCATGGACCACAGGTTAAGAACCACTGGGATACGCAATAAATATAACTTCTAGCACACATGAAAAATATTATCTTCTAGAACACGATAGGCATTACCTTCAGCTGTATGTGATGGACATTACTTTCTGCCATACTTGATGAACATAGTTATCTGCCACATGTGATGAACATTACCTTATGGCATACCCAATAAACATTACCTTCTAACACAGATGATGAACATTATCTTACAGCACACCTAATGCACATTACCTTCTTCTGTATGTATTGGACATTAACTTATGGCACACATGATTGACATTTTTTTTATTAATTATTTATTTTTGAAGTTTTATATAGGGTGAACTTAGCCCACAGCATTAGAGTGTTTTACATGAGTACCAGTTTACATTACAGAAGCCACATTTATTAGCAGATTAAAGACCTCATTATGAGTATGGTGGTTTCGCCACAATACCGCCAAACTCATTGGAGGATGTCACCGCCATAGTGGCGACGTTCCACCAGAGCGTATTACAATGTTCCCGCCGGGCTGACCGGCGGGAGCACTGTAATACAAGTTCCCAGTGGGCTGACCAGAAGGAACAGTGTTAGGATATTGGTCTTGGCTCCTTTAAGGGAGCTGAGGCTGATATTCTTACACTCCAGCACCCTCTGAATGTGCACTACCTGCAAATCGACAGTGCGCATTCCGAGATTTACTTTCGGGTACATATGAAGGGCATTACCTTCTGGCACAATTGATGGACAGCACCTTATGAGACATTGTATGGATGGTTGTCTGACAGAATATTGTGACCACAAATTTCAAGAGAGATAAACAGTGTGTCAAAAATATTGCTTCCGATGTGTTGCCTAACTTATAGGGTAAATAACTAAACTATCATATCAGCAATACTGTGAAAGAGAATTTCACCATAAAAAGGTTAAGAATATGTGTTTTAGTATATAAGCACTTTGAAGTTATTTATTTCACACATTAAAATAGTTAAACTTAATAGAGTGCTTAATATAATGCTAAATAGTTTCAATCAATTTTTATAAATATACATACATATACATATATATATACATATATATATATACACACACATATACTTAAAAGTGTATATATATATATATATATATATATATATATATATATAACTGAAGTATTTTCATATAGATTTCATTTACAATATTACCAGCAAAGTGTAATTTAATTCAGCAAAAATATATACAAACAAGAAAAATATATAAAGCTACTTAAATATTATTACAAACATATAAAAATACTTTCATATAACAACTTAAATTAAATATACAAATCCCTCTCTCTATATATATATATACATATATACACACATATATATATATATACACACACACACACACACACATATGTATTTAAAATATCAACATTATATTTCCAATTATAAATACATAGTATTAACAACAGAAACGAAATTATATATAGATATAGTAGAAATTATAAAAATTAAAGTGATATTTTATATATAAAAAACAATTAAAATATGTTTTTCTAGATAACAATATAATCAGTCCAAAATAAAAAAAATAAAAAAAACAACCATTATAAACTGCAATGTACAAAATAAATAATATAAATCCAGTTTAACCAACATAGGTAAAGTGTTAGACTCCAGATTAGTTAGGTTTCATATTCCCCCTCCAATCTCAGCAATGGTAGACAAAGAAGTAGACTTCAAAAGGGTTAGATCTACTATTCCCACTCTAGTTTAAGCAACAGTAGGGAATGTATTGGACTTGTGAGGTGTTAAATTTACTATTCCCACTCTAATCTAAAAAACAGTAGGGAAAGTGTTGGACTTCAGGGGGGTTAGAATTACTGTCCCCACTCCAATCCAAGGAACAGTAGGGAAAGTGTTTGACGGATTACACATAACATTCTAACTCCTAATAACTTTTTTTTTTACAAAACATTCAAAATAAAATAATAGAAACAATATTAAATAATATCCTATTTAAAAAATGTATAATTTTGGAAAAAATGAAACCAAAAAAAATAAAACTTTACATTGATAAAAATAAAATATACTTCACTACAAAAATAATACGTATAACAATATCTAATTTAAAATATTACGTAAACACAACAAAAAATAAAAAAACAAATACATTTTACAAACATTATCATCAACACGTACCAATAAGGTAATACATAATTCAAAGAAATAATTTACCTTATAAGTGAACCATAAAAAATATACCTAATTATTTATCAATGAAATATTATGAACAATTAATTTAAAATTATCATAATTACAATAACTCCCAGTCCCCCACAAACCAAACAACCTGCTACTAAAATATAAATTATTAACAAAATGGAAAAATTTAAATATACATTAAAACTAGGAAAGTAATGTTAAAAAAAAACAATGAACAATTTACATAATCAATTAAATGTTTACGTTATGAATAATAAATTATCATTAAATGTAAAATAATTATTATTTAATAACCTTCCCACACTAGCCCCCTTCAAACTGAACAACCCACAATTAATTCATAAATTGTTAATAAAAATATAAAAATTAAAATATACATTAAAATTAAATTACACAAATTGATACAATAACAAAAAGTAAACATTTAATATTTCATTAAACATTTTATTTACAATAGGAAATAATTAACATTAAATTATATTAATTGTAATTTAATTAATTTCCCACCTTGTCCCGTAAAAAAAAGAAAAGGCTATTACATAATAAATTAATAATCAAATGTAAACAAAACTTAAACACAAAATTTCAATCTCTATTTTTTTTAAAATAATAACAATTATCCTAACAATACTAGCACCTAAAATTATTATACTAACTACAACACATTCAACTATCCTAAAAAACGATATTGATTACACCTATACTACAGCAACAATATTAAAAACAATGATACTCTTAACAACGGTACGGTATATAGAAAAATATATTTTTGCCTTTGATATTCAGTTGCATGATATTCTTGAAGTCACAATATTTTTGACACAATATTCATGTCACACAATATTTTTTATTTGATATTTGCGTCATTCACAGTACGGACATTAGTTTCTGCCATTCACAATGAATTACCTTTTGACATAAAGACAGATGTCACTTTTTGGCCTTCACGATGGACATTGCATTCACGATGGACGTTAAACTTCATGGACATTACCTGCTGACAACATCTTATGGTACTTATTATGGGCTTTACCTTTCAGCACTTGTGATGGACATTAATTTCTACCACACATGACTGACATTCTGGTGGCATAAATGACAGCCAAGCCTCCTGGACTAAATGTTTCTGTGCATTATTCTATTTCCTTTATTCACTTATAAAGAATCCTCTGATTGAATTCTCCAAGCAAAGCATGCTCACAGATTCATTCTCCAGGTCAAAGCATGACTGAGGATTCATTCTCCAAAGTAAAACTTGCTTAAGGATTAATTTCCCAACACAAAGCATGTTAAATGATCCATAGTACTGGCACACATGGTTATGGATTCATTCTCTTAGCACTCATGCTTAAGAAATCATTCTCCTGGCAATGTATGGTTAAGGATTCATTCTCCAAAGCAAAGCATGATAAATTATGTATTGTACTAGCAAAGCATAATCACGGATTTATTCTGCTGGCAGTGTACGAAGGAGAATCCTTCCTCCAAATTCATCCTTTGGTATCCCTCTCAGTCTATCTGTTGCATTACAGGCCCTTGTTACCCTGAACACAAACTTTATCTGTATCACCTAATGAGGCAATAATGTATTACTCCTTTATAGAAGATGATTAAAGGAGAGCACTTTAATTGAAAATTACGGTTAGATAGATTGTTCTCATTGATTGTAAGTGCATGTGATATAAATGACCTATAAACTTCACCAGTGACCACCACACTTGCACATCTCTCTGGCAGTTGCTAAAGGCCCTCCCCTTAAGGTCTTGGGATGGTCCTGCTTTAAGGACCGCCTGTGGTTGGTCGGTCCACAAACACTTCTCCACCCTTCTTATTGTGCTATCTGTTGCATTTCTAAAGGTGGGACATGCTTAGCTATACGTACCTATCAGACACATGGATTTACAAAGATAAAGTATTATACTGATGAAAACATCAGCCACTCAGACACTGAAATACTCCCACTGCTACCATTTAAACTGCTATATGAAATCAGCCCTGACCCCATAAGGAGCAGCACTGTTGCCTCATTGCCTCCACCTCTCCCAAACCAGAGTTGGGACCTGCAAATGTTGAGGTGACTGTATATGCTGGTGAAGACCCCATGGGTCAAAGATGAGCCGGAACAAGTCTGGCACTTACCTACCCACTAGAATTTTAAGTTTCTGTGTTGTTGTAAATGTATACTCAACTGAGTACCACCTCTGACAATTACGAGTCTTACTGGGTGTGGGACTAAACTTGATTAAACCAAATGCTTTTTGGCACACAGTTTCTACCTGCTAGAATGAGATGGAAAATATCTACAGAAAAGAGCCTGGAATCTGGGTATCACATTTGGTAATCAACTCTGTAGTTTCAGGACCTGCATGTTATTCCACATTACTGGCCAATAACTTGATGGCCCATAAATGAGATTATGATTGCAGCCACACTGAAGAAAGCACGCTCCCCCTAGTTCATGCACAGGGCTTGTGAAGAAGTACAGGATCCCCAAAAATCAGCTGAAAATGGCGTAGCTGTCCCCAGCTTGACATGGTCTACAAATAGATGTTTGGCACAAATGATATGGGACACCAGGCTGCAGAAAGTTGTGTTTCTCACTGACACCCGAGTGGCCACTGGAAAACACTGTAACAAACATCTAGAAAAGAAAGAATGTGGGGTGCCTGTAAAAAATGTCAGAGCCTGCCGAGCAGGGTGCTCCCAGCCTTGTGAATCAGTGGAAACGTTGCTTGCGCCACTTAAGAACACTCTTTCTGCCTCATTTCTTTTCAGAGTGCTGTTCATAGGTGCTTGAGTAGGTGTGTGGGAGAGGGGCTGGGGGGGGGTATTGTGCTGCAGTGCCCCCAAAAACATGCTGGAGTTCAGAAGGTAAATAAGCAATAAAGGAGCCTTAAAATTTAGTTTTTATGTTTTTGCATTTGGTGTGAGTTCAAGCAGAGAGGTCAAATGTCAGACTATGGGCCTGATTAGGAGTTTGGCGGATAAGAAGACCCATCCGCTGAACTTCCAACAGGGAGGTTGCCGCCATACTGGCTACCTCCCCGCTGGACCCATTATGACTTTCCGGCTGGTCTGACGGGTGGAAAGTGGTGGCAGCATTGTGGCCGGCTTGTAATTGAGCTGGCAGCAATACTGTCGCTGCAGGGTGCTGGGCAGGGGGACACGTGCCCGTGCCCATGCCAAGTGCACAGGCAGTGCAGGGGACCAACTGTGGCCCCCTGCGCCTGTTCACCGCCCGCCTTTTCATGACGGTGATACCACCATGAAAGGGCTGGTGGAGAACCATGTCGTAATCAGCAGGGTGGCACTGATTTCAGCACCGTCCTGGCTGATTGTGACCTCCGCCACCATCAGGCCGTCTGGATCATCGATCCCAGCGGAGATGGTGGTACCCTGGCGGTCTGACCGCCAGGGTCTTAATATGGCAGTCGGACCAACACAGCAGCGGCGGTCCTGACCGCCACCATGAGGCTGGCGATCTCAAGACCGCCAGCCTCGTAATGAGGCCCTATTTGTCTGGCAAATTGCTGCGTATTATTTTAACTTGGTGATTGCTGTGTACTCTTTTCCCTGACTGCAAGGTGAGAACTGTACAAACATTTCAGAATGTATGAGCATTTAGGAAAGCACAAATCAAGCACATTTTTTGTATTTCTAAAGTGTGATGGAAACAAACATTGTATTACTTGGCGATAAAAACTGCTATATATTCACTGAAACCAGAGTTCCACATGCCATAATTTGTGTGCTACATACCTTTATCAGTAACACAGCATTTATTTGAAAATTTAGGGCCTGATTATGACTTTGGTGGTCTGACCTTTGGACGGGCAAAAGCGTTGGGGAGGAGGCCTCTGTCAAGCCAGCAGCCTCCCCCCCATCGTATTGCGATGTTTCCACAAGGCTGATGGGTATAAACGTATTAGGACTGAGGGAGCCGAGGCCAATGCTGTCGCACACAGCTGGTGACAACAAATGGTCGTGGCCAATGCAGGGGCCCACTGTGGCCCCCATCACTGCCTTTCTGTCGGACTTTTCATGGTGGGAACCCTGCCATGAAAAGGCTGGTGGAAATCAAAGTTGTGATCAGCACGGCGGTGCTTAACTCGCCACTGGTGTGGCTGACTACTACTTTGACCCGCAACCCGTTGGGATCCCTGATCCTGGCGGTGGCTGCGGTCTCCGGGTGGTCAGACCACCAGGATCGTAATCTGGCAGTCCGACCCCCAGGAGTGCGGTGGTCCGACCTGAGTTTGACACGAGCCAAACTCGTAAATAGGTCCTTAGAGGCCTTTGAAATAGAAAATGTGCTGCCTATAAAGTGCAGTACTAAACCAAGCTTCAGTAATATATTTCGATGGTGTGTTCCAAAATGTAACACCAGCTACATTCTACAAGCTTCCCATGCTGCTGCTAAATTGGCGCTACACTTAGTGCGACTTTTGGATTTCACAATCCCTATGACTTAGGTGATGTAACACTGATCACAGAACCCCCTAGTCTGAAACTTCTTTCAGCATCACTGGTGCTGTTGGGCACCATATGTGCCAACCACTGGCCAAGTGTACTAAAAGAAAGGTCGCAAACAGTGGTTGTTAAGTACAAACAACACTTTAGCACCCTGTCTGTAATTTTGCGATCCAATCTGTTCTAAATCACAAACTCTTTAGCCATGGGGGGGTCTCAGAATTGCCTGGCTCATGGATATTAACTAGGTAAGTTGCTGTGTTTAACCCCTTGTGATTGCTTTGCAAAACAGAGAGGTAGCCTGCAGGAAAAAGCAGGGCTACTACCCCTGTGTTACATTTACAGACGGAAAACTGGTTCTTTTTAGGTATTCCCTAAAGCAACTGGGGCTACTTTAAGAAAAATAAATCCTATTTGGGAGCACATCGGGGGAAGCAGGCAGTGGTTCTTTAAACCACTGCCTGCTCACTCCAAGATCCCCCAACATGATTCAGGGAAGAACCGAAGTTGTCCAATGGGGACACCTTAACATTGGCAAGTCAGAAATGATTTTTGAAATCCCAAAATGGGTTTAGCAGTATCAAAATGCCACTCTGCAGTCAAAAATCCTGTGATTTTGTGAATTATGCACGTAAATTGACTGAATAGATCTGCCAATAAATCCCGCATATTGTCTATGGTGAACTATCTTAGGAGAAGTAGTGTGTTCTACAGGCAGTTAATGAGTGGTGGGTACTAGTGGGTTGTACAGTTGCCGTAGTCAAATAAAAGCCTATATATTCCGTGGAGTATATATGTGTGCAGTGTTCTGTGAACTGCAGTGAAAACTAAACACTTTGAATTCATCACCCATTCGAAGCCTTTACATAAAG
Organism: Pleurodeles waltl; assembly: GCF_031143425.1. Classification (NCBI taxonomy): domain Eukaryota; kingdom Metazoa; phylum Chordata; class Amphibia; order Caudata; family Salamandridae; genus Pleurodeles; species Pleurodeles waltl. Next base: position 68,859,244 of record NC_090449.1, read on the forward strand.
GACGGTCTGTGCCTGGACATATGTTAGTTATCTAAGAGGTGGCCGGCCAGCTATGGCCCAACAGATCTACAGACGCCTCCATCACACTCTGCAATAGATGGGAAGCTAAATATTCAACATAAAGCCCAGCAGTTTTCAAATTACCTCACAACTTAGTTACACTACTTTTTAACAACTAAACATCAATGAAACAGTTATTTTCCCTGTTGCATATGTAACCAGATAACTTAGGGCCATATGTACGAACACTTTTTCCCATAGACACAGAATGAATAAAAACCTTTGCTACATCTGGCCCTTAGTCTTAATTCCCTTCTTCCACATTAAGCCAAATTACCTGATCCTGAGAAGCAATTCTATGGCACTGTACCTCTTTCTACAGCATGTTTAGAAGCCACAGGGGTTATTGACTAAAGATTTGTGAATGGCAAAGTGATGGAACGTGGCGCAAAGCGTTGCATAGATTCACTTCATTCATTCATTCATTATCAAGGCCTGGAGGAGCAGTGCCCATTTGTGCCAAACCAGGTCCCTGGCTCAGCCATCCAAATTAATTTGGTGTCTCGCTCAGCTTTAGAGTTAAAATAGTGGACTCTTAAAAACAAATGTGAACATGCATGCTGGGATTTTTAAGCTCCTGCTTATAATGATGAAGGAAAAACTACAGGTCCCTGAATGCACAGCACCTTTAACTAAATATCCAGAACTGGCTGATACTGTCACACGTAACGTGAGTCTCTTGGCATTTATGGGGTTAACTTTCAGTTTTGTATATAAAACAGGTACTCACAATTTAGCCTAGACCACCCTGTGACATGCAAACAGTGAAAACACGTTTAGAGCAACCTATCTTTTCCTTGAAATAGCTGATCATAATGAAAAATACAACGAGGACTTCCATGGGTTGTGGGCCCTAGGATAAAGTTAGTCTCTTTCACTCCCTCTTCTACTGCAGTAATTCCCAGAGTAGCAGAGGGGGGATGCATCAAAAGAGACATCCGGTGCTGTGATTTCAAGTCAGTTACCTACAAGACCTCTATGACATGCACTCTACCATCAACAGGTGCAATACATGGTGCAGGTCTGGCACCACGAGAGAGCCAGTGAGCAGGAGTTCTTAACTTTAAGTCTGTTGACCCCCAGTGAATCTTTCATGAAATCCAGAGACCCCCGATGAGCCATTATAGGAAGCCGGAGACCACCAGCCTAAGAAAGTTCTGTGATTTGAACCTCAAAACAATACATAAAAATATAGAAAGACATATACACCAAACAAATTCTTAAATATTGAATGACTTTGCTTAATTCACAATCAAATATGGAAAAGATTTCACATTTTCAATTTTGCTTATTTGTGTATACTTTATACATATTAATCTATCACTTTTAATATTTCATTTTGAAAAACAATCACGGGACCCCCTGAGTAGGCCCCAAGGACCCCAGGTCAAGAGAAGGGAGTCAGTTGGATACATTGCATTTTTGTGCAATGTGCGCTGCTTCTCAGTAGTTTGTGCTATTTTCAAATCTTTGGTAGGCAATGACCCTCCTTATGACACTGCGTCCTTGAATGCTCTGCTTAAACAGATTACCTGGTGATGTCATAAACCATTCCCCTGCCAGATGGCCAATGAATTCTGTGGACTTTGTGACGCCACCGGATATATAAACGCTCAACCCCTTGCTGTGGGTGGAGTTAAAATCTGCTGCTATATATTCGAATATAATACAAGGGCCACTGGAATTACACGATTATGCAGCAATATTTTTTTTGCAAAATTTTGGATTTGTCATGTCTGCAGCATAATGCCTAATCCATAATCTGCAGATTTTTAGAAAAAATGTTTCTAGCTGAAAAATTACTAAAAGCGTAGTAGCACATGTTCCCGCATAGTGGACAACCCTTTGCAAAATTTGACTGGTCGTCTTTCAACTGCTTAATGGTGGATTTGGGGGTTACATTGTTAGGGTCAAGGTGAAATCTTTGCGCAGACTGTGTTACCATATGTAAAAATGACAAGATAATGAAGTAATGCTATCACAAAATGCGGCTCATAATATGCCTTTTCTTGCCACATAATTTAGTCAACCCTGCTGGACAATTTGGTCCTCCCCTGCCTCATAATTCCAGTGACCCTTCCTATCACCCATGGCTGCTCTGCGGATTTATTCTTCTACCCACTCAGTCAAATGAAGTCCAGGTCTCCAAAGATCCCCATTACCCATTAGGACATCTCAAATAAATACATAATGATAGGTGTATCTGGTATGACTTGTGTGCATATGGTATGCTCGGCCTAACATATTCTTTGGGGTGTTGGTTGACTTTGCAATGCGGACACTTTAGCATATGTTGGCTTAGCTGGGATGGCTATCATTAAGTTACAATGTGATGTAAATATAAGGTAGGGTGAAAGATGGCAGTGTCACCGGGACCTCTCCTACCCCATTCCCCATCCCCTCACTCTTCGGGTCTATTGATTGGCAAATATATTTGCATGCTTAAGTGTCCGTTTGGTGAACAAAAATGCGTTTGTATCCATAAGTGGCACATTCAGCAGTTCAGTGAGTAAATTGTATGACAGAAATCATAGTTACAATGGCAGATAATCTGCTTTCATGGACGACTTGATGTCATTGTAAGCTTTTAGGGAGGGGAGATGATCAGGATGGGGGGGAGGATTACCCTTCTGTGAGTTTTGTACCATATTGTTAGAAGTTTGTTGGATTCATAAAGTTTTTGCAGGTGGTTTACCACTATGCACTCAATTGTACTCTGAAGCCAGAAAAATGTTGGTGGAAGTGGGTTTATGGGAAGGGGAATGACATGGTTCACCCTTAAACCTTCTAAGGCTGTAGAGGACTGAGATTCACCACCCCAACACACCACCTTTCAAGTAGTAAAAAAGTGGAGATGGTTTTTCCCACCAATTTGGGGTTAGTGCAAAGTGCAAATTATTATTTGAACTAACCATCAATTGTCTATTTTTGTTGGTAGAAAATCTAATAGGCTAGATGACTAGACGTTAGAAAACTACAGACGTCATACCATAACAGACATTTTACTTGTTTTGCTTTCCTGAAAATTCAAAAAGACATAAAGGTAAGGTAGAAATTAAAGAATGTTCACTCTCCTTGATATGTAGTTTGCTTTGTGAGTTAGCCGGACCACGGTCATGGGAACATCTGTTTTTATCTACCTATTCTAATTTCAGAAATAAATTTCTCTTCCAATGGCACAAGATATGTGCCAAACTATCCCCTATTTCACTTCCGTTCCCTGGGTCTCACCTTCATTAGTTGCCCAGGGTCCTGAGCGAATTCACTGAGTTCCCGGAGTCAATTCCCATTGTTCCCAACATTGCGGATCTTCTCAGCATGGCACAGTGAACATGGTGCTCATAGGCTGACTTTTGTGCCCTTCTTTTTAGGACTGGCCTTAATCAAGACTTTTTTTTTTTAATAAAATACAAATATTCACAATAAGTACCAGTGGCGGTTGGTAGCAAATTAAATTGGAGGGGCTAAAAACACACACACAAAAAACTACATACAACATACACACATAACATACACACCAATAGAAGCATTAAAAAAAAACACTTACTGTACTCGATGTTCTGTAGCACGTCCCCGTTCTTCTGCAGCACATTTTCTGAGCGCACAGCCAACTCCCTCATCCAATCAAGGAGCTGTTTTCATGCTGTTAAGCAGCATGAAAAAAGCATATTGATTGGCTGGAGCGGGCCGGCTCCATGCTCCATGCTCCAAAAGGCAGTGTATGCCTGTGCCTGCTCCCCAACCCAGCTGTCCAAGACAGCTGGGTTGGAGAGGATTGATTTGCGCATGTTGGTTTGGCCGTAGAAAGGCAACTAGCCAAACCAACATGCGCACTTCAAACTGAATTGGCCACTCTCTGACTGCTGCCAGTAATTGGCATCAGAGACCCACTGGCCCCGCCATGCCCTCGCAGTCTGTTTGCTGGCAGAAAGCGTAAAAAATAAAATGGTAATAAAATAATTTAATTACCATTTTAATTTTGACGCTTTCTGCACAGCTGAGTGGGGGGTTGGCGCTCCTGTGCTCCCACGCAGGAACCGCCACTGGTACGTACACATAGGTTTCCAGTCTGCCCTCTTCATCCATTGGTCTGCTCTAGGCTCATTGATATTTTCGCTCTCCCCACCAACGCACCCAGCAGGGGACTTGGGGCGAGCTCACTTCTGCCACACCTTTACCTGCGAGTGACAGTATTCTGCTCTTATAGAGTGTACCCATTCAAAGGGGTGTTGCTTGGTCAGTAAGGTGGACAGGGGTGGGGTGGGTGAACTTTAGACTTTCCAACTGTCACGCTGACATATAATACATTATCTGACAAGCGGGGTACATGAGAGGGGCTAAGCATCAGTAGAAAGGGAGACGAAAGCTGATTGGGTAGGGGAACTAGGTAAGAGAAAACACCATATTTTGTAAAATAACCAACATTTTTTAAGCCTTTCCCAGCAGAGAGGGAGAGAGTGTGTGCACGTTGTTTCTGTATTTATGTTAAAAATTCCTTGTGAAGTCCGTCAGACTCATCATACCCAAATAAAAGCAGAAAATACATTTATTAGGGGATGTAACAACCCAACCATCTCTACCAGCCCGGGCCCCAAAGCTACGCGCCTGCCCAGCCACCCAATAAGTAGCCCCTTTCTGTGCCACAGACTATTTTGTGTACTTTTACATTAAATGTATGTTGTGGGTTTTAAACAATGCTTGGTTTACTTAAGTGGAAGACCAACAGCTCCCTCAAGAGCTACCCCTAAACTGCTATCAGGCGGCTCGTCACATGTGCATTTACAGAAACAAATCATGAGCAAAACAAGCATTAGCAAAGCTAAAAGGTCGACGGTGAATACCAGACCTATTTGCTTTGTCAGTACTTGTCTGAGTTTGACTTTATAAATCCTAGAAGAGGTGTTACTATGCCAAATCCTTATAGAGACATTAAAAGTATCTGGGATCCGGGAGTGTTGGCTTCGTGAGTAGCCGCGTGGGACAGGTTTGCCAGTGTCTTGCCCTCAGGAGTGGAGCCTCAGCTCTTCTAGGCACTCTGCATAGAGCATCTGCTGTGTCCATTGGTCAGGTGCTCTGAGAAGTCAAGTTCTGTCTTAGCTTGTCAGAACACTTGGCTGTTCATGGTAGCTTGTTATGCATTTCAAAACTCTTTTCCACTAGATTGTAAAAGTATATTTCATGACACTTCTTCTCTTCTGTCAATTTAAGAATCCCACAGGCTAATGAAACCATCTGATAGCTGAGCACACCTTGTTACCAAACGAGAAACCTGAGTCGTCCATTAATAGCAGCAAAAGATGTTCTATTAACTGAAAAGTGTGCTACTAGACACTTATATATGATTAGTGTAGAAAATAAAACTTTGCACAGTTAATGCTTGCGAACTGCAGCGTTCAGCTCAGCCCTGTGACCTCTCCTCGGTTAGCCTTTAATAACACAGCTTAAGAAGCGCTGCCCTCCCCAGGGACTGTCACTATTTACCACAGTAAAGCCAAAAGAGACCCAGAACATCAAGATCAAAACCAATGTTTGCTTAAAAATAGGGAATAAAAACATCCAATTAAACATCCGTAGAAAGTGATCAATACTCAATCACTGGATCGACAGGTATTCAGCATAAAAAAAGTATTCTATAAAAACAGGCACTGGCCAAGCCGATATGTCTGGGTTTAATGTGCTAACACATGAGCTGTCACACATTAGAGCGAGACACACAGGCGGAAGACTGCAAAGGAACAGGGATAGCTGTGGCTGTGAAGTAGTCCATCACGCAGTTCAATGCAAGCCCTCAACTGGAAGCCGATGGATACACTAAAAACAGCCACTAATATCAGTTGAGGCTAAGTCATGATGTGCTTAAAAAAAGACTCAAGCCAATGGCGAAAAGAGACTGGTTGAAGAAAGCCAATGGTTGAAAAGGGCGGTCCCAGAGCCCATTTTAAGTATATTGTTAGCAATAGGTCTGTTAGACCTAAAAGGGCATAGCTGGTTAAGACAAGATTAAACCAAATAAAGAGTAACTGGACAAAAGTAGCAATTAAATCACATTAAACCATTCTGATCTCACATTCCAATACATATTCACACCCAGTGAACTATGCTTGAGTGACACAATGAAATATCGGACCTCAGGTGATGAAAAATACAGTTTCGTCAAAAGGTAGATGCTTTCCTTACCACCTAGGAATCCCTCAAGCAGCTGTATAATACATGCCAGTATTGTGACCACAGAGGAGATGCCTCCCATTCTGAACCATAAAGCTCAAAGTTATCCCAAAGTTGGAGTCCCTTACTAAATGACAACTAACAACAGACAGGTATGAGAGCGTTTTGCCTCATATTTTTGCATGGAATGCATGAATGAAGTAAGTAGGGAGCTCTTTAGCCCGAAGAAGACCTCTGACCAGCTTCTGCACCTCGTTAAGTCAAAATATGCTGGAAATTTTCAGTGGTTAGATGAAACATACATTTTTCCCTTTACGCCACATATTTTGATTTTAACCCTTACCAAGGAGACTGACTAATAAATAAATCTTCTTTGGGTATACCCTTAGGTATTTTTAACCAAAGATGTGACCCACTGAAATTGTCCTGTGATAAAAGAATATTTAAGAACTTCCAATTTTGGGTGGGCCCACTGGAGTGGTATCATCTTACTCCAGTGTTAGAGGTCGCTGATGATTAAGCATGCCATGATAATTTGTAGATGAGGTGACCTCTCAAACATCTCTATATGAGCCTGTAGGTCAAGACTGTTTCCACTCTCTTGTCATGGATTCCTGCAATCTTTTATGTCCAGATATGTAGCAGCTTTAGTTGCCAAAAGGTAATTTGCATTAAGAAATAATGACCCCACAATTGCACTCGATGCACACTTCAACATGCAGACAGAACAATGGAGGCACTCCTTTGTGATGCACCAGCTACTTCCTACTATACTGTCCATTAAGTGGCGTCTGATGCAATAGTTTTCCTTCAGTAGCACCACAGTGCCACTGCTCCAAAATGCAAACAATACAGCCAAGACCTAGGTTTCAGATTAGTTCAGAATATACTTAACAGCAATAGAAGAATTGACAAGTTTCGGGATGGATGAATTTTGGCTGTGACCTTACTTTCGACTGAAGAGGAACAATGGTAGGTTAATCCTAAAAGATGGCTTAGATGGAGTCTTCTAAGGCTCGTTACACTGTCTGCGGCTCCTTCGAAGACATAGGGCCTCATTTAGGTTTTGGGGATGGGTTACTCCGTCAGAACGGTCATAGATATCCCGTCCGCTGAAATATAAATCATGTTATTTCCTATGGGATTTATATTTCGGCGGACAGGATATCAGTCACCACTGTGATGGAGTAACCTATCTGCCGAAATCTAAATTACGCCCATAATCTGGAACTTCCTAATTCCTACTCTGGAGACCAATATCCCTTAGGCCAGTTTCATGAAAGACGTCAAACTCTTTCTCTTTGGCTCCCTTTGACATACTGGACCTATATTAGGTCCTTAATTTATTTTTAAATGTGCAAATTGCTTCCTCCTACTCGACGTATGGTTTGAAGCTTATATGTTAAGTTAGACCTTGAAAATCATCTGCTTCAATTTAAAATCCACTGCATGTACTCACCTCCAGGTGAGTGCATTCTCCATGATTCCACCCATTTCTTCTCATGGGCAACTGACCTTTGTGCATTATATGGACATTCTGTCATTTCAATTTACACTTGGTAAAGTTTTTGTCTTATTTTGCTTTCGGTCTATATTTTATGTTTCATTCTGCAATGTTGCCTGTGTACATTCTTTTTTTTAGCTGCACACCTTGTGGCACTGACCTACAACTCTACGACTTCCCTCTTCTTTCCTCATGAACCACAGATTTTAGGCTCTGAAGCAATTCACATATGGCATGGACGTTTTGACATGCCAATTTCCGTTTGTTAAAATGCTGCAATATTTTATAAGTAAAGTGACCTAACGCCTTTAAGTTTGCACTTAAAAACTACAAAAGAATATTTAAATACCAAATGTGCATTTGAGTCTCAGTGGGAGCCCTTCATTAGTATGTTTCCCTACCGTTCTCCTGGCCCCAGAGGTCTCGTCTTCCAGAAAGTGCTGTGGCTTCACTTTATTTTGCGCTGTTATCCACAATCCGCTGGACTGTAATAAATTTGAATCTGCTTTACTCTATTAGTCTTAGGGCCTGATTACAACTTTGGAGGAGGGTGTTAATCCGTCCCAAATGTGACAGATATCCTGCCCACCGTATTACGAGTTCCATAGGATATAATGGACTCGTAATACGGCGGATGGTATATTCATCACATTTGGGACGGATTAACACCCTCCTCCAAAGTTGTAATCAGGCCCTTAGTCTGGTGGTGTGCTGGAGCTCTGCTAGCCACAAAGAATTTAGACAACATTTTTAACATTAGGGCATTGCCGCTGTCCCATTACCCTTGACCAACACCAGCTCATCAGCCATTTGCCTCATTTTGGACATTTGTATGTCCAGAAATAAGTAAAAAAATCAAGACATATCAGTAAGAGACTCAAAGACTTCAGCAGAACACACTGGGTTTACATTATGACTTCTAGATGTCAAGCTTTGGACGTGTACAAAACCCGATTGACATCCAGTGTGCTTTCTTTTGGTGAATTCCAGAGTCTCTCCATTCAATCCCTGTGCCAAGGTAGCATCTCCTACACACCCTCAATATCTGCGCTGTCTTCCTTTTTGCTCTCAGAGATGAAGAAAATATATTATGAGGTTTGTACTGGACACTTCACCCACTTACTGACTCCAGTCATTATTAGTTTTGGCTTACATACAGCTTTAGTTGTCTTGCCAGCTTCAAAGAAAAAACATAAATTAATAGTGCATACGCATACATAGAGGGGCTTTGGCTCGCACCCTTCATCCATTGGTCTGCTCAACTTTCATTCACATTTTAGTTCCACCCACCACAGCACACAGCAGGGGCACCGGATCCACGCCCTTGAGCCACTGGCTTTCATGCTCTGAGGGTAGTGGTATTTTTCCTGAGCACATGTGCACATCTGGCTGAAGGGTACAAGGGTGAGGCGTGGGGGAATCAATACTTTACTATGCCAATGTTTTTTCTATCCTTTATCTATACTTTTTAAAATGTATTTAGTCATCCGTCTGTGTTAAAACTTTCTTCTACAACAAATATAAAAACATTTTTTTATAGTTTGCGGATTAAAACCAACAAATGTTTCTAAGCTTGTGTTAAATACATCAGCTACTAGAAAGTGCCCATACCATTCAGTTATAATTGCATGCATTGATGGTATTTAAAAAGGTATGCCAAGCATACGGCTGCCATGTTTAGACAGTGGCATACTGTAATGAACCCTATACACCACGTTATGCTGAAAACAACATTTCCTGACGAATACAAATAGTACGTCCAGTACAAAAGGGGCACAGAGAATAACTGTCAGGAAGAGGCATGGAACACACGTACATCACACAAGCTACTGATGTCACTGTGTTCCATGCTTCTCCAGTGACATCACCACGTTTCTCCCTTCTTTAAAATAAAACAATATGTATACCAAACAAAACATTAACATCTATAAATAAATCTATACCTTTAAATAAACACTTTATGTTAACTCTAAATAAATCCTATCCTATACCACCTCTCCATTGTACTCTAAGCAACACATTTAGATGGGAATTTTTTTACCATATAATCCAAACTATATATAAATGAATGATAACCAAATACAGTGTCTTCTGTGGATTGCAACAGTAAAACCACTGAATCCTGCATTTATGATACAATGTAATTATGATTCAATGTAATCTTGCAATTTCTTTGGTTTCAAATGAACCCTTGTACTTCTTCTGTTTACTTCAGTATTGTAATTGTCGTCATCATTGATTTTCTTGGTTTTCTTAGTGTATTGAACATTGTTGGAATTTCGAAAGTGTCTACTGGGATTTAATGCTATCCGAGATACACTCCACCAACTTCCATCTGTCAATTTCACTGAATTCCTGTGTAATTCACAGATTTGTTGAGATTCTTTAAATTTTGATAATCCTTTTCTTATTAACACAGGACTTTTTTACTCTCACCCAATCTCCCACTTTCAATCTGCAACCTTTACTACAAGATTTGCCAATTTTCCTCATACTCATAGCATTGGAATTATTTGCAGCTGTTTTTCAAATTTCTTTTATATTGCTGCCTTCATGAAACAACTTTACCTTCCAAAATGGACACAGTTCAGTGGATGCTATCCTTCCCCTCATAAGTTCAAAAGGACTTCTGCTAGTGGCTACATGTGGTGTGGTGTGGTGCAATAAGACCACACTAAATCTTTAATTTCTTGATCTACACACATACTGTTTATATGTGCAGCTTGAACACAATCCACCAACACTTTATTGAAAAGCTCTACTTTCCATTGCTTTGTGGATGATACAAAGGTGTCCGAATTTGGTTGACACCACGTTTATTCAAAAACTGAAGCATCTCTGTCGAAATAAATTGCATCCCATTGTCAGTTAAGATTTCTTCCGGAAAACCTTCTTGGATGAAAATCCCCTTCAAACAATCAATTACACTTCTGGTTGTTGGAACCCTAATCGGTTTAACCTCAACCCATCTAGACAAATGATCTAATATCACTATGAAATACCTCATGTTGGGTGGTAAAATATGATATGGTCTTATAACATCAAGACCTCACCTTTGCCGTGCTCTAGAAGGTGACGGAACAAGGGATTCTACAGTACTCTCAGTAACTAATACTTTATCACTCCTATTAAATCTTGCGCACATCTTGACAAATTCATCAATCTCTCTGTCCATTTTGGGCCATCAAAAATAATTTCTTATTTTTATTTTTGTAATTGTAGCACCCAAATGACCAGTGTGAGCTATAGAAATTATTATTTGTCGAAACCATTAGGGTGGTACAGGTTTGTTTCCTCACACACATTTTCTCCTTCAATAGACAGTTCATCTAAAACCTTCCAAAACATCTGTAAGTCCAAGGATTGTTTTTCCTTCGGCCAACCTGATTTAACTAAAGTCATCATTTCACACGTTTTGCCTATTTTTTTTTTTTTCAAAATCTACCCATTCTTTCTCTGCTATGCATATGTCGATGTCTTTAACACATGCCAAAAAACACTCTTCAATCTCTGTTTCCTAATCTTGTTCTTCATTATCCTCAATCGGTAGCCTGGAAAAGCAGTCTGCCCAACAATTCTTACCTTCTAGAATATACTCAGTCATAAATGTAAACTCTAAAAGTCTGGCAGAAAGTTTCGCTCTGCGAGCTGTTGAGCGTTTCACCTTTTTACCTGATAGAATGTCCACTAGACATACTGCTTACATTTTTCCACACTCCACAAACATGATAAAAGCTCTACTTCAACAACAGAGTATTTTTGCTCTACTTGGTGTAATGTTCTCGATACAAACCCTATTGCACTTTTATGTTCACCATTACATTGCAACAGCACAGCCCCTAAACCATATTCACACGCATCAACTGCCACAATGGTTTTCTTTCCTTTCACAAATGGTTGAAAAGCTGGAGCCTTGACAATTTCCTGTTTAATTTTCTCAAAAATGTTTTCGTATTTACCAGTCCACACAAATGTTGCTCCTCTTTTAATAATGACCTGAAACATTCAGTGTTCTTGGCAAAATCCTTTAAATATTTTGCATAAAACTCAAACATACCAAGGAAAGACAATAATTAGTCTCTAGTTTTGGGAGCAGGAGCTTCTAAAATTCTTTTTACAAGGCTTGGTTTGGGTTTAATCCCTTGCTCTGATAAAGTCTGCCCTAAATACTCCATTTCTCTGCATTTGAAAATACATTTATCTTTTCTTAAGGTTACTCCTCTTCTTTGTAAAGTATTTAAAACATCATCCATTATGTTATCATGTTCCTCATCATTAGTTGAAAAGACCAAAACGTCATCTTGGAATACTACAACATGTGGATTATCTTGAAACATGTCTGACATTAACCTTTGAAAAACGGCAGCTGCCGATGCCAGGCCAAAAGGCAGCTGCAAAATTTAAAAATTCCATTGGGAGTGACAGAAGCAGTCAAATGTCTAGAATCAGTATCTAGTTCCACCTGATGGTAGGCGGGTTTTAAATCTAATTTGGTAAACCAAATTGAAGAACCAAATTTTGTTATTAGGCCTTCAAACCTTGGCAATGGAAAATTATCTGCCCATTTTGCTTCATTCAGGCTTCTTAAGTCAACATATATCCTTAGATCTCCTGTTTTTTTCCTTGCTAAAACTATGGGGGATAACCATAAGGTTGCCTCAAATTTTTCAATTATACTTTGTTCACACAAATCTTTCAGTAGCTTGGACAATTTTGTCCTTGCACTCAAAGGTACATTCCTTAACTTGTGTTTTACAGGAACTGCTCCCTGCTTGACCTTTATAGTGCGAATAAAGTTTTTAATCTTCCCAACCAATCTTGAAATAACTTTTCAAATTTTCTCTCCCAACTTTATTTGTTATTAGAAGTGTGCTTAATTGAACTGACATCTTTCTTGTCAATCAAAACAGGTTTGTCCCACCGCGCTTTGATCGTTAAGTTGAATTCAGCTTGATGTAGCAACCCTAAAAAACATTAATTCCTCTTTTTGCTACATAAACCTTCCCTTGAATGACATTATCTAAAACTTCTAAGGAGGCACAGAAATATCCAAATAGGTCTATCTTGCTTCCCTCAAAGGCCACTGTTGATCCATCAGGAGGGTGAAGTGTTTTGTTGTTCCAAAATTCATTGAATTTGTCTTGTTTTACAATTGTAATACGGGCTTCTGTCTCAACCAAGAGTTTTATCGGTACTCCATCAATCAATACTTCAATGTCAGGATCAAATATTACTTTACTTGTCTGTGGTTCTGTACCTTTTACTATAAATACATATTCTTTGTTGCTAAATTGTTCATCACAGCCATTGTCATTATTCTCATTCAACACACACCAAACACTATTTATTTTTGCTCCTTTACATACTCAAAGAAATGTCCCATTTTACCACAACCTGTACATTGCTGGTTTATGGCTGGACAGTTCTTAAAAGATGCCACATGAAGTAAAGACCCTCATCTGTAACAGCTAATTTTTCATTCATTTTGACTTGTGTGTTATTCTTGCTGCAATTAACAAATGCCTGCTTTTTGATTACCTGTGATACTTGTTTCCTACTATCGTTGTTTTGACTAGGAGCAATTTTGTTACTAACAACCCCTGAAATTGTTTTATTAGACAATGACACTTCTGTTTTTCATCTTCAAATGAACATTCAATACTCTTCGCTATATCAATGGCTTTGTCTAACGAAGGATCTTTGCATGTCAACAGCTTCTCTTGAATTTTCCTAAAATGGCATCTGGCAACTAATTGATCTCTGATGAGTTGTGAAGTAAAATTCTCAAATTCACATTTTGCAGCTGTGATGAAAGTGTCTATACTCTCAGCGGGATTTTGTGACTTAGTAAAAAATGTATATCTATGCACTACAATGTTTTTTGTTTTAATGAAATATTTATCCAGTTGCATAACTGCCACCTCAAACTCATCCAAATCTTCTCCATCTCCAGGGTCATATACAGCTAGATGATCAAATACATTCCGACCCTCTACTCCTAAGTAGTAATACATTAAACATTTCTTTCTCTCAGGTCTAAATATTTGCCATCAATAGCTCCTAAACAGGCTTTAAACAATCTTAACCATAACTTCCACTCAAGAGGTGAATCACACAGGCTTTGCGTTTTCTTTTTTTCTGTTCTTGGCATGCAACAATAAAGGAGAAAAACATCAAAGCAGCTTGCCAAGGCAAAGTGTGGGACACGCTCCACTGCAGATGTGTAATTATAGCCTCTTATTTTATACAGCACGCTTTATGTAAGTGGTTTAATTAGTACCTAATTTAACAGTACTTGATTTACTGACCTTGGAAGGATGACAGGCTAGAATGATCTTCGAGCGACTCAAACTTGCATTTACAGATAACTGCAGATATCAGCAGAAAACATTTAACTCGCTAAGCCAACTTAGCAGCAAACACTATAGAGGCAGAGTTATGTTAGGAAAGCTACCCAGCTATTTAGGTTAGCTTTTATATCTCAGCCTCTTGGTTGATTATCTGAGCAATCAATTTTAATATGATAATATTTTTGTAAACAGTTTGGTTATTCTTGAAAAGGTACATTTTATTTCTGATTTTGCAGTTATCATGGATGGGGTCGTCCCTTTGGTCTTTGCTCCAATTTAAAAAGGGAGGCTGTGCTGCACTGTATATTACACCGATACATCATTTGAACAACCTGCCCCGTCAGCCCAGCAAACCACTGGTTTAAGTTCTCCTGTTAGAGCCAAAATGAAAAGAAAAGTTGGATTTCCTTTGAAGACTTGAGTGCTGTATTGTATTGCTATTTATATAGTGGTTTACATACCTTTTTTTGGTATAAAACGCTTATGTGAGAGTTGAGTAAGTGGCTACTCTGAATGTATAATTTATTTAGCACAACGTAGTCCTCATAGGCACCGGATACATTGTTCGGTGTCCGAGTGCCCCCCGGAAGCATGGCTGAAGGTGTGTTAATTGCAGGGTGCCCACCGGAAGCAAGGTTGAAGGTGTGCTGGTTGCAGGGTGCCCACTGGAAGCATGGTTGAAGGTGTGTGTTGGTTGCTGGGTGGCCTCTGGAAGCAAAGTTGAAGGTATGCTGGTTGCAGGGTGCCCACTGGAAGCATGGTTGAAGGTGTGTATTGGTTGCTGGTTGCCCACTGGAAGCAAGGTTGAAGGTGTACTGGTTGCAGGGTGCCCACCCGAAGCATGGTTGAAGGTGTGTTGGCTGCAGGGTGACCCACAGAAGCATGGTTGAAGGTGTGCTGGTTGAGGGTGACCCCAGGAAGCATGGTTAAAGGTGTGTGTTGGTTGCTGGGTGACTTCCGGAAGCATGGTTGATGGTGTTTTGGTTGCAGGGTGCCCACTGGAAGCAAGGTTGAAGGTGTACTGGTTGCAGGGTGTTTGCCCGAAGCATGATTGAAGGTGTGTTGGCTGCAGGGTGCCCGCCAGAAGCATGGTTGAAGGTGTGCTGGTTGCAGGGTGCCTGCCCGAAGCGTGGTTGAAGGTGTGTTGGCTGCAGGGTGACCGCCAGAAGCATGGTTGAAGGTGTGCTGGTTGCAGGATGCCCACCGGAAGCATGGTTAAAGGTGTGTTTTGGTTGCTGGGTGACCTCTGGAAGCATGGTTGATGGTGTGTTGGTTGCAGGGTGCCCACCAAAAGCAAGGTTGAAGATTTGCTGGTTGCAGGGTGCCTGCCCGAAGCATGGTTGAAGGTGTGTGTTAGTTGCTATGTGGCTTCCGGAAGCATGGTTGATGGTGTGTTGGTTACAGTGTGACCGCTAAAAGCATGGTTGAAGATGTGTTGGCTGCAGGGTGACCACCTGAGGCACGGTTGAAGGTGTGCTGGTTGCAAGGTGCTCGCCAGAAGCATGGTTGAAGGTGTGTTGGTTGGAGGGTGCCACTGGAAGCATGGTTGAAGGTGTGCTGGTTGCAGGGTGCCCGCTTGAAGGATGGTTGATGGTGTGTTAGTCACAGTGTGACCGCTAGAAGCATGGTTGAAGGTGTGTTGGTTGCAGGGTGACCGCCAGAAGCATGGTTGAAGGTGTGTTGGTTGCATGGTGCTCGCCGGAAGCATGGTTGAAGGTGTGTTGGTTGGGGGTGCCACTGGAAGCATGGTTGAAAGTGTGCTGGTTACAGGGTGCCTGCCTGAAGCATGGTTGAAGGTGTGTGTTGGATGCTGGGTGACCTCCGGAAGCATGGTTGATGGTGTGTTGGTTGCAGGGTGCCCACTGGAAGCAAGGTTGAAGGTGTACTGGTTGCAGGGTGCCTGTCCGAAGCATGATTGAAGGTGTGTTGGCTGCAGGGTGATCGCCAGAAGCATGGTTGAAGGTGTGCTGGTTGCAGGGTGCCTGCCCGAAGCATGGTTGAAGCTGTGTTGGCTGCAGGGTGACCGCCAAAAGCATGGTTGGAGGTGTGCTGGTTGCAGGGTGCCCATCGGAAGCATGGTTAAAGGTGTATGTTGGTTGCTGGGTGACCTCTGGAAGCATGGTTAAAGGTGTATGTTGGTTGCTGGGTGACCTCTGGAAGCATGGTTGATGGTGTGTTGGTTACAGTGTGACCACTAAAAGCATGGTTGAAGGTGTGTTGGCTGCAGGGTGACCACCCGAAGCACTGTTGAAGGTGTGCTGGTTGCAAGGTGCTCGCTGGAAGCATGGTTGAAGGTGTGTTGGTTGGAGGGTGCCACTGGAAGCATGGTTGAAGGTGTGCTGGTTGCAGGGTGCCCGCTTGAAGGATGGTTGATGGTGTGTTGGTCACAGTGTGACCGCTAGAAGCATGGTTGAAGGTGTGTTGGTTGCAGGGTGACCGCCAGAAGCACGGTTGAAGGTGTGCTGGTTGCAAGGTGCTCTCTGGAAGCATGGTTGAAGGTGTGATGGTTGCAGGGTGCCTTTGGAAGCATGGTTGATGGTGTGTTGGTCACAGTGTGACCGCTAGAAGCATGGTTGAAGGTGTGTTGGCTGCAGGGTGACCGCCAAAACCATGGTTGACAGTGTGCTGGTTGCATGGTGCTCCCCAGAAGCATGGTTGAAGGTGTGTTGGTTGCCGGGTGCCACTGGAAGCATGGTTGAAGGTGTGCTGGTTGCAGGGTGCCCGCCTGAAGCATGGTTGAAGGTGTGTGTTGGTTGCTGGGTGACCTCCGGAAGATTGGTTGATGGTGTGTTGGTTACAGTGTGACCGCTAGAAGCATGGTTGAAGGTGTGTGTTGGTTGCTGGGTGACCTCCGGAAGATTAGTTGATGGTGTGTTGGTTACAGTGTGACCGCTAGAAGCATGGTTTAAGGTGTGTGTTGGATGCAGGCGCCCTACTTAGTAGAATGTCATGCTTAAGGTTGGAAAGAGGCTAGGAGTGTTGCTTAGGGTTTAATACAGTGTAAAGCATCAGTGTTTGGGAAGGCAAGATATAGACATAGTAGCATATACTGGTGCTAAATATATGTGTGGATATTGTAATATATGGGTGCCAAAGTGGTACTTATGTGATCATGTCATTGAGAACTACATGGTTGGGGGACAGAAATGGGTCCACCTATAATGTCAAGAATGTCCAGTGATGCCATGGGCTTCTGCCCTGCACCATTTAGATCCATTTTCTACGGGATACTATATGGCCTTCTTGTACTTAAGACATGTTTTTATTAAAGGCCATATTTGTATTGCCTTTTCTGAAATCCAGGAGGTTGAACATCCTCCTCATTTTTTGGGTAGGGTTTGTCATTCTTAGTATGTGGTTGTAAAACTTAGATTGAGATTTTGATTAGAGAAAGGTTGATGTACTGTGGATGTCCTGTGGGATACGCAGTGGGCTCTGAAGGATATTTGTCTTGTCAAAGGTAACCTGCGTACGGCCTTCAGGGCAGTGGTGATCTTGTCAGTTCAGACAATGAAGAATATGGAGGATGGTCCATCATCTGTCCGGCCAACAGAGGGGTCACCTCCATTTACCTGGTGGAAAAACAGCCTGCCAGATCTGAGATCTCCACCAAGAAGATGGAGATCTCTGTGCTTTCAGCAGATCACACTGAATACAAAATTGTTCAGCTTTGTGGAATGCCTACCTTATAGAAGAATAGTGGCATTAAGTAGAGAGAAGGACACATGATTTGTGTTATGCCATTGAGGTAGGACTTTGTAAATCTTGGAAGCTGTTTTGTATTAAGGTTTTGTTTAGTATTTCAAGTAGCAATTCGTAGTTAACAGTATAAGAAGCTGCTGAGAGTTCCGGTAAGAGAATGTCAGCCACTTCACGAGACTCTACCCAATTATTGCAGCCATTCCAGATTTCAATTAATGCCGAGTCATTGCTTTTCCAGGTTAGATTCCTGTTTCTTGGTCAGAGAAGACTTAATTTTTATCAAGAAAATCTGATATCTGGCTGAATGTTGCTTTTTCGATTAGTTTGCCCATGAATTATCCATTTGATACTGGCCTGCAGTTTGTTAAGACCTTGACATCTAGTCATTGTTTCTACAGGACTGGTTTGATGTAGCCTATTTTAGGTTTGTTGGGAAATTCTCCAGTTGACGGTGATTCATTGATTATTGCTCTGTACTCTATAGCAGCATCTGTAGATTCAAGGCTGTTCTAGAAAACATCTGGGAATAAGGCTCTGCAGGTGACCCAGCCATACTAATGGTATTTATTAGGTTATTTGTTTCTTCTTTGGACAGACTTTTAATATGCAAAGTTTTGGCTTTTTATTGTTGTGGTCATAATTTAGCCAAAGTACTAGAGCGTTGACATTCCTAGCTGTCTTTGCTAGGAACAGGGTCTCTGAATGTTTTGCTTTTTTGATGGAGTGATCAACAAACGTGTTGCACATTTCTTGGGTGTGATTGTCGCTTTCTGGCCTGCAGTATGTTTCTTTGAACTCCAGAATTACGTTGAATAGCCTAGAGTCGAGTTGGTGACATTTGATATATATTGAAACTAGCTTGATTGGTTTACTTCTTTAATAGTAGCTTTCTGCAATCTGTATTGTGTTTCTACAATGTTTTTATCCTTCTGGTCATGTTCTTTCTCCTTTGTACTTCGAGACATCAATGTTGCCCAATTTTTCAGGTTTATGTTTCAGCCAAACCATCTTGCCTTCTTTTCTGACTGTGTTTACTCAAGGTTGTACCAGCCCATTTTATTGTAGATCTCAGTCAACCAGCCCTGGAACTTTTGTACAGACATCTACTTGGTGGATGAGTAGCAATTAATTATTTCTATAATGATTCTATGTTGAAGGTTTTTACATGGTTTTTAAATATTGTAATTTTTGATGTAGTTGGTGAGGGAAGAACCTTTGAGGGATTTACACTGAAGTACATGATTTGATGATTGCTCCAGGTCCTGGGTCGTATTTCTTCAACCACAATAATGCTTTTTCTTGCAAATGTAGCATCACAAGTATGGCCTGTGTCACTTGTGGGTCCAGAAACAAGTTGGTAGTAATTCAGCTTTTCAAGTCTGTGGAGTAGGCCTGTGGTCTGGTGTAGATCAGTTTTCTCGAACCACGTATTAAGGCTCTCTTGATTTCCGATATTAAGTGCAAGACGACATCTAAGAAGGTTGCAGCGTATGGACATTAAGGGGGTCATTCCGACCCGGCGGTAAAATCCGCCAGGGCCGTGACCGAAGGAAAGCACCGCTAACAGGCTGGCGGTGCTTTCCTGCCCATTCTGACCGCGGCGGTAAAGCCGCGGTCAGAAAAGGGGATCCGGCGGTTTCCCGCCGGATTTTCCCTGTCTGGGCTGAATCTCCATGGCGGGGCTGCAAGCAGCGCCGCCATGGAGATTCCGACCCCCTTCCCGCCATCCTGTTTCTGGCGGTTTTTACCGCCAGGAACAGGATGCGGGAACGGGTATCCTGGGGCCCCTGGGGGCACCTGCACTGCCCATGCCACTGGCATGGGCAGTGCAGGTGCCCCCTAACAGGTCCCCAGCATGATTTTCACTGTCTGCTTAGCAGACAGTGAAAATCGCGACGGGTGCAACTGCACCCGTCGCACCCCTGCAACACCGCCGGCTCCATTCGGAGCCGGCTTCTGGGTTGCAGGGCCTTTCCCGCTGGGCCGGCGGGCGCTCCTTTGGCAGTCGCCCGCCGGCCCAGCGGGAAAGTCGAAATGGCCCCCGCGGTCTTCTGACCACGGAGCGGTCTTTCGACGGGGGAATTTTGGCGGGCGGCGACCGCCGCCCGCCAAAGTTGGAATGAGGGGCTAAATGTAATAAGATGGTGAGTCTGGATTCAAATTAGGGTGTTAAGAGATCTTTATTCATGCTTATATCTAAGGGGGTAGGTGTACATTACAGCTAAACCTCAAACACCCCTATTGCTTGGTTGGTTGATGTGGAGCATTAAGCATTTTTATGCAGAATGGTTGGGGGATTGTCTCCCATCTAGGTTTGTGTGATTAATAGAGGCCTGATCTGCAGTTGTCTAGCATGTCGCGTATGTAGGTTCCCTTCTGTCTTTAGCATCTCACATTAAGCAGGATGCTAGCGAGTTGTTCAGTGGAGCGACCGAAAGGTCAAGTGGTTCCTTTGCTATGGGTTACTAATGTGCTCCGTCAGTGTGGTCAGTTGTACCCCCTGTAGTGTTTGCTTGCTCCCTTAGACAAATATCATGATGGACATTACCTGGAGGGTGGGTGTGCGCACACATACAGTTTGAGGCGCACCTCCTTGGGTACCCACGTCACAGTAACCTCACGGGCCTTGAAATGGTACCTGGTTACCAGGCACGATTCCGCATCTGTTATGGGTGAGCGTGGCAGACAGTTAATAAAAATCAAAAGCCTTAGGGTTTTTAGGGGATCTGCATAAAATAATTATATATTTAAGACTGTTAATTTTATGCATCATATTCCCTGTGAAGGGATCTGTTTTCTGCTAGGCGGAGGTTTGTTTGGTGGTAAATATCTTGAATTAAATTTTTTTTGCTTATTTGCATATTATTGAGTAGTTGGATATTCTCTCCGACTGTGATTCAATTGGTTAATCCCCTGCTAGCCAGCACACTGCATTACAATAAATCATATTCATTGTGTAATGATACAGAACGCACATGGAAAAAGGTTTATTGCAGAGATACTGCACAGTGAGAAGACTTACGCATTCAGCAGTTTGACACATCTCCATCTCTCTGTCCTGTCCCACTCTCCTCTGTTTCTTTTTGGAAATGAGGGGGTGATTCACAAAAGCATTTGAATTGGTCAGGAGTACCTTTTACATACTTTTACAGACCTCTTTGAATTGTCTCCAAAAGGCTCAACCCCCTATTAATAAAAGTGCAAAGAGGCCCCAGTCCTCTGTATTTCTACTAACCATACATGAATATTCCCGGAATATTTACATTTTATTCCCATTTTAGATGTTTTGGGGCCAATTCGCAAAAGTGTGTAAGAGTATACAAAGGAGTCATCCTCTCGTATTATTTCCCGTAACCCAAAGTGCTTTTGTGAATCGGCCCCTGGGTTACATACCAATTCTTATACCAAAAATGACATTCTATTCAAAATTATCCTATGGAAATCCACCACCCTATTGGGCGTGCCACCTGAGTCCAGCGGCAATTGTAGGATCAAGGTTGACAGATCGATGCACTAAGGAAATGCAACTTTTTGACATAACAGCTTATGCTACCCATACTGTTTCACTGTCTATTAGGACATTTTTACATGTATAATAGATATTGATCAAAGAGACCTAAAGCTTCAGATCATTCGTAGCAAGGAAAATTAAACACATTTACTGGATGCAACTGAAACTTTTATTTGCCAAAAATCAATACATTCGGCTCTCATGAAAGCACCGTAACATCTATGCAGTGATACTGCCCTTGTTAAATTCTAGAGTAAAACAATGTATGTGTAGAACAAAAACACAACAGAACTTTAAAACTTAAAACCTATGTACAACTCCTTCTAATAAAAAATGTGCACCTTTTAAAAATGGAGTCCTTATACAAAGTTTGAAAACCTGAGTCCTGGAGCCATGTGTTAAAACTTGAGCCCCGGAGCTAGGTTTTAAAATCTGAGTCCTCGAGCAATGATTTAAATCTTGGGACCTGGAGCCATCTTTAAAAACTTGGGAGCTGGAGCCATCTTTAAAAACTTGGGACCTGGAGCAATGTTTTAAAATTTGGGACCTGGAGCCATGTTTTAAAACTTGGGACATGGATGGGACCTGGACCCAAGTTTTAAAATTTGAGTCCCGGAGCCACGTTTTAAAACGACTCCTGGGGCTCAGCATGGTTGTTATTCTTGATTCCCATGTTGAGTCTACTTGAAGCATACGTGTCCAAGAAGGAAGTCCAGCAAAACAGTATTGCACATTACATCTTTATAATGTAAGTGTCTCACCACGCTATATGGAACTTCAAAAAGTGATGCACTGTCTAGTAGCTTTCTAAATTCCGAGTGGTATTTTGAAGTAACTGTGAGACAAACTTGGATTGACATCTACAGTGACACAAAACATTTCACTGACAAAGAATGAATATTTGCATCATCTAAAATATATTAGAATTTATAAGCCATAAACAAACACCTTCGGTGACACCTACAGAGAATAGGCAGATTATGGGTTATGTGGAAAATGTGGCATATTCAGTTATGTGAAAAACCATGTAACTGGAAAATCTCTTTATTCCAACCAGCCATCTTAAAGGAAGGACATTTGATATCTATGGGCCTCTTTGAAAGTCTAGTGAGGGGCCTGCCACTGTATTTTGAGATGTCTGTCGGTCCTCTGGAGGTCTCTGAAGACACAGGTTTGCCCAATGACTGCCATGATTCAGGCAGCCGTTCAGCAATATCTTGTTTTTCAAAAAACAAATTCCCACAGCAAGAGTGCACAACTGCAGCATCACACCTTGCTCTTAATTAGATGAGCAGGGGGGGACCAGGAGACATGTTTGCCATGGTCTGGTTGCGGTGTACTGGTTGGTGTAGGGCCCATGTTGGTGGGCAGAGTACAGAGGCCCCGGGCAGTTGCCCACAATGCCTAGCGCCGGCCCTAGGTGACGTCAGGGGACCAAAAATGCTGTAAAATGTGAATGTACCATTAATGTCTTGTGTGTGCGCGGTGGTGGGTGGGTTGGCTCATGCAGAGTGGTTATCCTATTTGTATATGTTTGAAAAATTCAATAAAAACATTTTCCGAAAAAAAAGTACAAGAAAAGACTAATGACCCTGACTTTCTGAGAGTTTTCTCTCCCTCAGTGTGGAGTCATTTGTATTACTGTTTGTCTGTTAGGGACCTCCATGGTCCAGAATATCACGCACTCACACCTAAGCCAGGCCTTGTATGTTGATTTCCTATAGGGCATCTTCCAAATCTAGTAAAGAGATAAAGGGATCCCTAAATCGTTCCAATTAAATCATTTTCTCATATTACAGTCTTTTCAGGTATGTATACACTGATATTCTCTGCAGAAAGACGTGTGTTACATTCCTTTATCCTTTGTAATTTTGTAGACTGTATGTTGTTTATTTACAGTGCTTCTAGCATTGTTGGCAAGATTTCTTGGGTAATCAAGGTTTAAAGGATTCTTGTTTTTCCTTAGTTGATAATATCTATTACAAAGTAAGTCTTAGTGAGGAAGGCAGCCCCACAAGAATCATTGCATAGACTAGAGTTGCTCTTCAAGTCTTTATTTTCCAATTCTGCTGTAAAAAAAACCAAGCAGCTGCATAACTTCTGCATGAAGCCAGCCATGCATGCAAGCAATGGATACGTGCAGCGCTGTGACGCACAAACTCAGGGGCCTATTTACGAGCCCCTTGCACCACCGCTGTGTCACTTTTTGTAAAGTGACGGAGGCTCAAACCTTGAAATCACATCTATGAGGCCTCTCAAAGCCACTTTGCAAGGCTTTGAATGGCCTCAAAGATATGGAGAAAGGCAGCGCAAATCGCAGCGTCGTATTACTGTGCGTCAGGAAGGCATCCCATGGGCGTTGTGGTGGGTATTCCCACGCAACACCCATGGATTTTGATGCATCCCCAGCTTTACAGTCATGTAAACCTGGGGATTTGCCAATGAGGCGTAATCATAGTTTTTTGCTCTGCAGCACACATAGAAAGAGGAAGAAGCCTCCCAGGATTGTTTTTCTGCAGGAAGGTCCCTTCCTGCACAACAATCATCCTGCCTAAAATGCAGGCAACCTTGCATCACGGTGGAAGGGTTCTGTGTTTGCGCTAGGCAGCCTGAACGGTGTCAGTGCGGTGGGAAAGAACAGGAATTGGCCCTATGCCATAGGCACAGCGCATTCTTGTCCTTTTCCTTCGAGGTAGTGAGGTGTGACCTGCTGAGCTGCCCTGCCTAAGGCCTCGGTGCACAGGCTGTGTCCTGAGAGAGGGGGGATCTTTAGGAAGAGAGAGATTGTAGCCCTGATTGGGAGAGTTGAAAAGCTGGGAGAGGAGAACGGGCACAAGCGAAGGGCACGAGAGGGAAACATGCAGGTGGAATGAAAACAGCCAAACTAGGGAGAGACCAATCAGAGCAGAGGGACAGCGGAGAGAGGCGAGACTGAACGAGGAGGGGGAACAAAGCGGTGGGAAATAGAAAACACGGAGGGACAGACTGAGGGGATTGTGCGAGCACAGAAGAGGTTTTCGCGCAGAAATAATGAGCAAGAGACCGAAGGAATTGGAAGGGAGACAAGGCGGAGCGAGAGGATCAAAGTGAGAGCTGTGGAGAGATGGAGGGAAGAAAAAATGAGGTGCGATAGAGGGAGACGAGAAAGGCAAGAGAACATGTGCGATAGACAGACTAAAAAATATGAGGTGTGACAAAGGTGGGAGGAGAGGGAGACGCTGTTAGACAGACGGAGGGGAAAAGACAGCAGGGGGTGGAGGAAAAAAAAATTGTGAGGAGGAGCTCAGCTGAGTTGCGTCATGAGAAAACGAAGGCAGGTGGCGAGGAGGGCAAAAAAAACAAAGATACTGTGGTGAGAGTGGAACCGTGAACAAGACATACATCTCTGAATGACACGTGATCTATTGTTTTCATGACCTGATATGTTCACTTCTGAACTTCACCAGCTCCACAGGGGCAGCCCCTTCATGTGAGTGGGGGAGCATCGCCCCCCCTAAAAAAAAAAATGCCCCCATAACTGAAAGATAAAATGGTAATAAACTTTGATTATTAAACTTTGTTTATTACCATTTTATTTTTCAGCCCCCTGTCCCGAACTGAGTTTCAGGGCAAGGCAATTGCTGCCGAGTGCAGCAGGGAGCTGTACACTTGTTTAAAGTGCGCATGTCCTTTTGGCCGGCCGTCTTGCCACAGCCAGCCAGACATGCGCCCTTTAAAAATGTCTAACCCAGCCATCTTAAGACCTCTGGGTTGGAGAAAGCACAGGCCTGCAGCGCTCTTGTGAGCGCTGAGAGAATCCGCTCCCACCAATCCTGATAATGCTTTTGTGTTTGTTACCAGCATCATGATTGGTTAGTGGTGTTTCCTGGTCCTTGGCATTGCAGCTTCCAGGAGCAGGAGGACGCCGTGAGGAAGACGCCTGCAGGTAAGTGAGTTTTTTTTTCATTATTATTATTAATGTGCCAACCGCAATAAAAACCTAACTTACCCGCCCCTGGTAAATATATCTTAGTAGTTAATTTGCACAATATTTTTGCTTCTGGAGAAAACTCTTCCTCCTGAACTCTCATCAATTCTGGGGGCATTCCCTCTCCATTCCCACCCTGTAAATGTATTTAGAGGAATACAGGTCCAACTGCATCCGGGGTGGAATAGACCATGTCAGATCTGTAAATACCCACATACAAGTACGTTTATGAGTTTCCTCAAACTTCCTTATGTATTTCCTCCCTGGAAGAGCCAGTGCTTGCTTCTGGCAGAATTTCTCATGTACAAGAGCACATGAGTAAATGTTTTCACAAATGCAAATTCACATTCGGAGAATCTCAAAACTATATTTGCACTCATAAATAAAGTACTTCTCACTGGGATTTAACTTTAAAATGCGCTTTACACTTTAGAAGACATGCATTCATATATGTAAAAAAGGGCCATTTATCTGCAGGTATACAAACATTTGTATACAAAGCAGACAGATGTCCTTAAGATGCCTCTGCCCTGATGAAGGGCTGGTGTAGCTTGACTAGATGAACAGGTAGTAATCACCAAGAGGGGACATTTCACATTACATGATATGTAACAGGCACATAGTAAACCTAAGCACCGCCAGAGTGTACTACTGGCATTGTTTTGTGGAGGGACTTCCGAAATTAAAATCGAGTTTGGAGGAAATAAACGCTTTATTTTCTTTCTTATAGATGGTGCCAGGGATTGGGCTCTCAAGGAGATGGTCTGGATTCTCAATGGTTGGATCTGCATCAAGAATGGCCTGTCAACTCATCTGACACATCTGAGTGCACATGCAGTGAATTCAAATATATTCTTTATGTAATCAAGTATTGTACTGCACTCTATTGTTTGAAGATTCAGAGCAGCAACAATTAATATTATGAACCCAGAGATGATGTTTGTGGGTCATGACAAACTCGTTTTGGAATGTCTTCTTATTAGTTTAAGTTTATTCCAAATATCCTTCTATCAAAAGTATTCAGAATTTGGTCAGCCAACATATTTCACCATGTAAATATTAGGCTTTCTTCAGAACAACTAACATCATTCAGAAATTAAACTTAGTGTCAAATCTTCAATTTTTGTTGACAGTATCCTGCCCTACACGGTGTTCAGCACTTCGATACTAAAAATCTGCAAATAAAGAGTTGGCCTTATACTTAAACAGAAGGCCTTCTTTAGAGAAATTAACTTAAATCACTATTGGAACTTGGTGTTAACTCTTCAGTTTTTGGTCATGGTATCCGTTCAATGCTCGGTTTATCAATCTGATACTATAAATCGGCAAATAGTTAGCCCTATACTTGGTTCACTGCATTCACCTTCCTAATCTTTTAGTACAGTGGGATGTAAGCAGGGCTTAATTTGTGCTTGTTGTTTCTGGTGCGGGGCACCAGCACTTATTTTTGCAGGCCGGGGCTTATTCTTCTGCCTCAAGCATTTGCTACGAGCAAAAGACACATATGAGAAAGATGGAGGAAGAGAAAAACGAAAAAGCGCCACAAAAGGAGAAATCAAAAAGCTGCGAGAGAGAGCTGAAGGGGCAGGGAGTGGCTGTAAATGGATTGAAGAGGCCCGAGATGGCTTCAGGATTACGCTGCCTCAGTATTCCGTGCTCGCACATTTAATTGCAGCATCCGCTTGTCTAAGAGGAGGGCTTTGGGCACCAGCACGTTTTTATTTACAAATAAAGCACTAGATTTAAGGATCTTCATTAGATGGGTTTTTTTGGGGGCTTGCACCATTCAAAGCAGCTAACTACATCAGGAAACAATTTAGATGTGTGAGGACCACTGCCACAACTACTGTTTGTAAATTTATTTATTTAATGTTTTCAGTACTTTATAGCACACGCAAGTGCAAACAAGTGTGTTGCAAAGAGCATGTGGAGAAAAGTAACCCATTACATTCTTACATAGTGTGTCAAGCATAAGTCGTGCAAACATTAGAGCAGCAGCCGAAAAAGATCTTCTTCGCCTGCTTTTCAGAGACTGGAGAAGATAGAAGATGAATGTTAAGCAATCCATGTTATCTTCCTGGTCTCTTTCTTTTTTTGGAACAGACATCTGTTATTTGGCCTCGAGACTAGTTGAAATCTGGTGACCACGTATGCTTTGCTATGAAAATAAAACCATTTTGCTGTTAAATACAATTTTTGACATTTCGCAAGTCCCTTGTAACACAAAGCCATTATTTTGTGCATATGTACAAAGCTCAATTATGGGGTGCAAGACTGAAGGAAATATTCTCCCCTTTCGCATCTGAATTGACTTGCTTAAAAAGCTTTTTTCCTGCAACAGGCCACAAAGCTTGCTTTTAATTGTGCCCCATACATAAAACCCCTCATTTGCTGACTTCTGTTAGGAAAATGCAACACATTCCAAATTCGTACCCTCTAGGTAATACAGTAAGAAAAGGTCAGTGAAATCATTAGATCTGTATTATCTATAATGCATGTTCATGTGTTAAGTATGTGATACGAACTGTCTGAAACTTAACTGCAGGGTTCAACAAACGCCTGCTCACTTTGATTGGTCTCTTGGTTTTTCACACCTACTCTCTTTCCCATGTGCTGAGGAAGGCAGCCACAGGGTTTCAAAGAGAAGCCCAAACAAAACACTCAGAAAAGGGTAGGGAAATTGCTCCATGATTACAAGGCTACATGTCCAGTGAACTGCTCCCACAGGACAATAGTCCCTTGTGGAGGTGATCCTTTCACAGCCCAGTAGAGGAACACCCAGCCTGGGAGCCAAGAAAAGATAGTACATTACAGCTGGTGATGTTCTTTGGTGGGAGTAGCTGGTCTGGAGTTGGTAGAGATTTATAGAGAGAGGGAGAAGAGCAGCTCTGAATATTCTTCCACAAAGCATATCGCTAGACAGGAAACATAATTAGTTTGCTGCAAATATTGGTAGGAAAAGCATGAGGATTTTAGTTTGATTCACTCAGGGTTCATCACCAATCACAAACTGGCTTCACCTTCACACATTACATCACTCGGCTTCAGTTACTTCCTGGGAGACCTGGCTGTGTCAAGAGTAAACAATGCAAGACTTTCCTGCTTGCTGCTTAAACAATGCCCGGCACAGAGTTGGTGGGGACTGTTTGTAATTGCTTGTGGTTCCCATCTCTAATTGGAATATCTGACAATGGAAAATAATCTCAGTGTCAGATCTCCTTTTAAAGTACTCTGATGCAAGCACAAGCTCTGGGCCGAACTGTGAGGGTGAGGCCTTTTACTCCTGAAGCCTCAGGGCTCTACCTACTATGGACCCTGAGCAACTGGGCCAATTACATCTTCAGCACTTGTCTCTCAGGAATAGCGTGGCCCGAGCAGTCCAAGGCTCCCTTGGAGGGAGCAGGATACACAGGAGTGAACACAGGCTCACAACTACGTTTTTCTTCAGGCAGTCTCTCGGGCCCCACTCCCTCCTTGCTCTCAGCGATCGTGATTATTCCCCATTAACAATAGGCAACATCCAGGGCAGGCCCTACTAGTAGTCCGAGTCCCAAGAGTCCACTCTGACTCTACTTTAAAGTCAACAGTGCTCCAGCGCTGCACTAGCAATCAAGGTCCCCTGGGGGCCACCTGGCCCGAAATCAGTCTTGCCCGCACCTACAGACTTGGAGCATCCAAAGCTCCTGATGGCATCACATCTGCAGGCACTTGGAGTGGCCGCAGCTGAAGCAGGTGAGTTTTGTCAAAGATAGCCCAGGCAGGCTGCACTCAGCAGAGACAGAGTTCCTTCACGTGGTCGCACCACTGAAGAGACCGGAGGTTCTGTGCTGCTGTTCCTTGTAGGATAAGTGTCCTATCCGTCCAACTGTGTGGGCAGGGGAAGCGGGTGATGAAAGGGTCCTGAAGCAGTTCTTGCCTTGGTGGTGGTGCTCCCATGACGGTCTCACTTTTCCAGCAGGGTAGGGGTTGTAGATCAGGTCTCACATCTTGTTGCTCGCAGTGACCCACTCTGGCATACAGGTTCTCTGTACCTTCACTGTACACGGACTCCGGCACGCTCAGCACAGCAAAGTCTTCAGTGAGGGCCCCTCCTGGTATATGGGGTCACTGCTCACCACGGCCCAAGGGCAATAGGCCTCCCAGCATGCAATCTTCATGAGGTGGCCCCTTCTGGCATACAGAGCTGCGACTCATCACAGCTTAAGGGCCGCGGCCTACAGAGCATGATCATCTTCACACGCTGCCCATTATGGCATATGGAGTGTGGCCCCTCTCTATGCATGGGCTCTGGTCTGATTGGTGCAGTGATGCACACACCTTAGTTCACGGCAGCCCTCCTCTGGTATACGAAGGTCACTGACTTTGAGCTGCACATGGGCAATGACTCGATTGGTGCAGCAGCTGTTTCCTCACACTCTGCAAAGGGAGCCCAATCGACATCCTCACTGGACTTTGCTCCCTCCAGTGGTCTCCTCTTCCCACAGGGAACACTGGACTTGGGAAGCAGACAGGTGCTGGTGCTCAAGGCCACAGGACAGGTGGTCTTTGATGCCCTGGTTGATGGCATCTCACCCAGCAGGCAGACTAGCAGGCTTTGGCCCCCAGGCAGAGCCTCCTCTCTTCACACAGCCCACCTGGCTGCTTGGCAGCTGATAATTTGGGGGTCTCAACTCCCATTCTTATAGTCAATTCATTATTCATCTTTATATCCTGTGCATTTGCTTTACCTGCCAGGGAGTAACTGATAATATGTGCTCTGAAGGATGACAGCCTAACAAAACTCTTTGTCTCTCCAGAGACTCCATATCTTTGTAATTAATCAGCCTTTGAAGAGGAATGCTCCTCTCATCACAGATACCTTTGTGGATGAATTAACATTGCTAACATCCCACACTGCTTCATTTTATTCACTTATACTCTGGCGGTTGCTGAGAATAATTAAAGTACTTATTACTACAAACATGTTTTTAACTGATTTATAGTTAGAAAAATATGCAGTGCATTTGACAAGGGTAATACATTCAATTTGCTTTTATTAACTAAACAAAATCTGTTTGTTTTTTGTTCAGCCCAAAAAGATGGAGGAATCAAACTATAATTTAGAGGTGCCAAGCGTGAGTTTCAGGGGTGGCTCCTCTGTTAGGGTGGAGGAGCGTCACCGCCCCCCCCGCCAGCAGCAGAAGCTGCAAACCTTTCACAATGAGGGGATAATAAACTATGTGAAAGGGGCGGGGCATCTGGGATGTCGAGCAGTGAGAGGAGTGCACTCTCCTCAGAGCGCATGTGTGTTTGGCCAGCCTTCTCGGGCCGGCCAAACACACATGCGCACAGGGCTCTCTCCGGCCCAGCAACACAGTTGCCAGGTTGGAGAGAGTCTGCACAGGCTCCCGGTCTTCCTGGGAGCACCGTGCCTGGACGCTCCCAGCCAATCCTGATGCTGCTTTGAATTCCATCTGTCTCAAATAACCCCACAGTTACTCTTACATGTCCTATCTGTCTTGGTCCTATGTGTAATAGGTTTTTAGCCTTTTCCATACATTTCTTGGCACAGATTGCAATTCATTAAATAGTAGCAGGAGTGGAAGTGACATCACATACCGTCTGACCTCCGCTGACATCACAGTGGTGCACCCCCACCCAATCATTATCTCACAATAGCTTCCTTATTCTCTGTGAACAAAGAGGAGTGTTTGGACACAGAAAGCAAAGTGAGCTCTTAAACCTGACTTTACTTTATGTTCTTGCCCCTGCCTTCTTGAACCCTGAGACCTGGGACAGCAATGACAGAGGCAAAGGTGCCAAAGGTCATACCAGATGCGGCAGCTGTGGCTGATACGCCCCCTGTCTTTCTGGCAGCCTCAATGCCCAAACAACAAGTATGTTGAATGAACCCCTATCCCATGTTGTGGTTCCTTGAGATGTAAAATTATCAGTGGTCCTTCTGATGCAACAGAAGCATCATTGCCTACAGTCAGCACGGTCATGTACCACCCAATTTTAATCCACCAGTTCAGCTGCCTCGGTAGCTTGGATGAAAAGCTGCAGGAGCATCAAAGATATTCCTTCTTGGCCGCACTGCAGGCGGCTTACCACAGAATGATGTCTTATCTTGGAACTGGAAAAGCTCCAAACGTTAATGAACTAAGATAGTGCCAGTGATCCATTTTTTTAACTTGACTAAGTAGAGGCAGCAATACAACACCATTAAATTGCTAATGCAGGTAAAGCATTAAAGCAGGAGAATCATGAACATAAGAGTTGCTGTTCACTATTTAGAGTTCATCAGCTCAAACTCATTTTTTAAATGAACTCTAAGGCCAAAGTAGTTTTTCATCATTCATCACAAGAGAAAATAAACGTTTAGTAATTCTGTAAACCTTCAACTTTAAATATATCAAGATGTTAATCCTCATATAGTCTCCAGTTCAGCTGATGTTGTTGGAATTGGGAGAATCACTCAACATCATCAGGATATTTATCTGAGGAAGTTTGAATAAATTGTGCCTAACGATTTGACACTGGACAATAATTTTTTGTATTCATCCTGGTGCACTCCAAGCATCTTCTTGTGACTATCTGACTTCAAGCCATCTCTGTGGTTCATGGTTTTTTCCAGGGATGCGCCCGTCAATTACACTTCTCAGCATCTCTTCTGAATGCTCACAACTCTCATCCATCCAATTGAACATTTGTTCTATAAATCCACAGCTGACACCCAAATAATTCTACGATAAATGCTCCTACTTTCAGATCAGTTAAAACACAAGTGGTGCCTGGTAAACCTTGAAAGTAGTGAGCATAAACAGATGACTTAAATTGCACAGAGCAAGCAAAGCGGGCAAACTTGATTACCTGCAGATATTTAGTGGGTGCAGATCACAAACTATATGCAGCTACAGGTGTAAAGTAGATACATTTGCAGGATTGGAATTTCCTGGGATCCATGTATTTACTCAAGCAGGAAAGAATGTCCATATAGGGGCATTTATGTAAATGTGGAAGAGGTGTGGGAAATGGATAATCGAGGTAGAAAGATGCTGGGCAAGACTGGGTGGTCATGCAAAACTACTGAAAACCCCATTCCCACCCTCCCCCAAACGTTTGTGAGTTTTGCAGAAGGTTTGAGGCAGTTTTACCTCTCTTCAAACACTTGTATATTTACTCCAATAAAATGCTGGACTAAGTGTGTCTTGCAGGGTGGGAAAGGGAAAGTTATGAGATATCAGATTCAAGGGTTGAAAGAGAAGGAGTTTATCCATGGTAAATATCGATTTTAGTATTGAAAAATAGCAGGCAAAAATACAGTGCAAATACATTCTTGTTCTTAAACCCAATCGCAGGCGACTGGCTCTAGCGGACAGGCTTGGGTGCAGGGAGGAAAACCTATGTCTGCAAAACTAAGAGAGTGATTTCTGAAACAAACCAAACTCTAAAGTAAGTCCACTGTCCCATTTGTGAGAAGCCATAATCACACCATTTCAAGAAGCCCGCTCGGGCTGAGGAAATATGACCGATCCTCTTCCCATACCCCCAACAACAGACAGAAAGGACACAAGTTCTTAATGTGCAAGATAACATGCTAATAGATTTATAACATCACACTCCACTATCTAACATTGAAAAAGATTTTTAAGTATTTTTTGGAACTACACCAACATTCATTTTTTTTTTTACCCATCTGAATATAGGTTTTACCTTGTACCATAATAAAAATGGTGAGAACACAATCACCATTGCTGCACTTGGTTTTGGACTATCCAGGTACTTTCCCAACACAATAGTGAGAAACCCAAACACATCATTTAAAAAAGTGCAAAAGTTTGACGTAACTGTTCCTAATTGTGCCTTACAGTCCATAACACATACTTATGTTAGTGCTTCACGGCATATCCGTAATTATGTATTACTCTTACAACCTACTTTACTTTGACACCCAATGTCTCAAGCTACTTGTTTAATTCTGAAATACACCACTTTGTAATTGTATTTATATAGTGCTTACTACCCCTGACGAGGCATCGAAGCACTTTTCAGTGAGTAGCATGCTATTCTGGAACCCAAAAAGAATTAGTGGTGGATTAGTATAGGAAAATATGAGTACAGCATTAGTATTATTATGAGTTAATTTTAGCACAGGATATGTGAGTTTATTAGTTGGATTGACTAGAGTAATGGAGGGATAGAATAGGGAAGAATCCAGAAGTGTTAATTGGGAGGTTATGGTAATAGGATGAGGCTTGGGATGAGTAAAGGGGGGGATGGAGGAGGGAAGCGTCTGTGGAAAGGGTTAGGGAGATCATAGTAGCAGGAGGGGGTTTAGATGAGTCAAAGGTGAGATAAATGATGGAGAATTTAGTAGGGCTGCTTGGGAGATCATGGTAGTAAACTGAGGTTTGGGGTAAGATAGATGCTGTAGAGGAGGGAAGAGCTTAGGCAGGGTTATTATTTAGACAAAAGTAGTAGAATGGTTTTGGGATGAGTCAGTGGGGATGGAGGATAGATTGATAGAGACAGAGTGGTGGGGAGACAGAGTAAAGCTTACAAGAGAGTACATTTTTATTATTTTTAATTATTATTTTATTTATATATATATTTTTTTTCTTTTCATTTTTCTTTTATTTATTCATAATTATTTTTTTAATTCAATTATTTATCATTTGAATTTCATTTATGGGTTTTATTTTTTTATTTAATTTTTATCTAGTATAGTAGGACTAGAGTAATAGATATGTAAATACATAGTAAGGGAATATATATGCATGGAATATAATAATAGGTATAATAATATGAGAAGAAAAGTAGTATTGTATGCACACAGACTTTCAAGATTTGTAATATTTAAAGTTAATTAATAAGTGTACTTTTCTAACATTCATTTACCTTTCCTCAATTTTTGAATAGCGAGATGCTTGTGATAATAGATCATTTGATCATTGTAATATAAAAATGAAAGCAGGGATTCATAAGTATCTAATATGACAACTTATGTAAGAGCTATGCAATGACCTATGAATATGTTAAGCATAGAATAATACACACATATATATGTATATACACACATATATACAT
The DNA here is from genome assembly GCF_031143425.1 of Pleurodeles waltl. Classification (NCBI taxonomy): domain Eukaryota; kingdom Metazoa; phylum Chordata; class Amphibia; order Caudata; family Salamandridae; genus Pleurodeles; species Pleurodeles waltl. The sequence continues at coordinate 68,893,572 of NC_090449.1, forward strand.
GCACACACATTATATAACAGTGAGTAAATATACATTTGTTAAACAGGCTTAAAGAGTAGGTGTATAATTTATTATCACGAAATAGTAACAATACATATTTCTTAAAGATCTAGAATATACACATAATCAGATTATAAATATCTATCAACACAGGCATATGCAGTACATTGCTGTTTAAATATTATGGTTATGAAGGAAAAAGCCAACTCTATAGTAGTCTTATGAGGGCAAGATAATTATCCGTGGATCTTAAATTTGGGGGTAATGAATTCCATAGTTTGGCTGTTTGAAAGGAGAAGGATGTACCACCTATTGTCTTTTTCTTGTATGGTGGTGTTCTAAGGCGGGGTGCCAATCTTGAGCGGAGGTTTCTTTGTTGAATGTATTTGGTTATTTTGTTTTGGATGAAAAACGGTCCTGTTCCACGTATAGCTTTGTGGGTGATACAAAGCAGGTTGGAGGTGGATCTTCTGGCAACAGGTAACCAGTGTGGTGCTCTCAAGGCAGGGGAGATGTGGGCTTGTGGCTTTACATGTAATAGTAGCCTGGCAGCTGACTTCTGAATACGTTGTTGTTTTTTCAGAATAGATAGAGATGATCCATTATAGAGGCCACTGACATAATCCAGTGTGGATAGTACACAAGAGATAGTAGCCTGCACCTTGTGTGGAAATCCAAGGTGGGGAAGATTTGTCGCAGAGTCTTCAAGGTGATGAAGCTTGATCGTGCTAATTAGTCTACTTGGGCAGTCATTGTTAACTTGGAGTCCATGGTAATTCCAAGGTTTTAAACTTCCTTGGACACTTGAGGAGGTGGTCTGAGATCGTCAGGCCAGGCACACAGTGGGTAATTTTTCTAAGGCAACTGAATATTTGTGAGTTTTCAATGTCTTTGGGGCATTCCAATTTAAGTAGTATTTGTGTGTCATCTGCATAGTTGTAGCATGTGAGTTGAAAAATCATTGATCTATTCTGGTAATGACATCATGTAGATGTTGAAAAGCATAGGTGAGATGATTGATCCTTGGGGGACCCCTGCTTTTGTGAGGTAGGGTTTGGACGAGAAGGGGGAGAATGGATAATATTAGTTCTGTTTTGAAGGTAGGATGTAATCCAGTCGAGAGCAGTCCCTTCTATGCTGGCTTCATGGAGTCTTTGAATTAGGGTGTCATGGTCAACAGTATCAAAGGCAGCTGAGAGGTCCAAGAGAAGTAGTGCAGAAACTCCATTGCAGTTGACTGTGTTTTTAAGATCATCCCAGATTGCCATGAGTACCGATTCAGTGCCTGTTCTTGGGCGGAGTCCAGTTTGGTAGTCTGAAAGTTTGGAATTGTCTTCATTGAACTGTGAAATCTGGGTGAATGCTACTCTTTCTATCAGTTTGCCCAGGCAAGGCCCATTTGTGATTGGTATGTAGTTGTTGGGGTCCTTTGGCTCTAGATTTGTTTTCTTTAATAACGGACGTATGTATGCCTTTTTCAGGACTTCAGGAAAAGTACATGTAGTTAAAGAGTTATTGATATTCTTCTTACAGGTGTGGCAGCAGAAGTAGATACAAGAATGTTCTTGAAGATGTGTGGTGGACAAAGGTCAGAAGGGCAACCAAAAGGCCATCTTGCTTTGACCAAATCCATATATTCAACTTGTGATATTTGTTTGAAGGAGTGCTGAGACAGGGTTGGTTTATTCTTGGAGGGGATTTTAGGAAAGGGGTTGGTGCTGATGGTTTTCTTTTTTTTCTTTTTTAAATAGGAGTCAAATGTGTCTGCCTTGGTTGTGTAATCAGTTGCCAGTTTGTGAAATCTTGAGTAGTGGGATGACTTCCTTCCATGCACTTAGGTTTTCAAAATTCATTGAGAATTTTACAAAATTCTTTGGTTGCAGATTTAGCATTTAGAATTCTTTCTGAGTAGTTCCTTATTTATTTTTTTGCTTTTTAGATTGATGATTTGTATAGTCTGTTAAGTTTGTGTAGCTGAAGTATGTCTTGAATGTTGCTTGTTTTGAGCTAGGTCAGTTGCAACCTTTTGATTTATTACTTTATCTTTTTAAGCTCTGTGTGTCTCCAAGGTGCTGGTTTTCTTTTGTCCTGTTTAGTTTTTCTGAGTGGTATTAGGATATCGAAAGCTTCCTGTAGCCACTCATTACGTTTTGGAACAGAATAAATTGTATATAGATCTGTGCTGGCTGTTACTTGTGCTTCTAAGTCTTCAAAATTTAGTTTTCTCCATGTTCAATAGATGTATGTATGAGAGTTGTTAGGGGGTGTGTTGATTTGTGGTGTTTTATGACAGAGAGTTATCAAATGGTGGTCTGACCATGTGATTGGCGTGATGCTATGAACTGTAACTAGTTCAGGTTTTGCAAAAATGACATTTAGGATGTGCCCAGCGATGTGTGTGGAATTGTGTACAATTTGATGCAGGTTCAATGTGACTAGGCCAATGGTGATAGCTTTTGGATGGGGCATACTGGGTTTGTCAAACCAAATGTTTAGGTCCCCAAGAATGCATAGGTTTGAGTATAATGTTATAAGGTTTGAGACTGTATCTAGAAAAGTGTCTGGGAATGTTGAGTTGTTAGGTGGAGGTACATAAAGGAGAAGAAAGTTATAGGAGGAAGTTGGTGTAGGGTTGCATCTGGTGAGGAGGGCCTCACAACCTTGTATAGAAATGTTGTCTGTTTTACTGAGATTTATTGCTTGCTTGAATATAATAGCTAGTCCACCTCCTCTCTTGCCTATACGGTTTTGTGTGATGGTTTGATAACCCAGAAGAGTGGATTCATGCAACAGTGGGGCCATGTCATCTCCCAACCATGATTCCGTTATAAACGGTAAGTCAGGTTGTGTGTCAGTAAGCAGGTTATAGATGTGGTGCTTTTTTTTTTTTAGAGTGATCGAGCATTTATGAGCAGGCAGTTTAGAAAATGTGGGTTTGTGGCGGTGTTGTTTTGTTTTGGGGAACGGTGAGCAGTATATTTTGAGCTTGTAGCAGGTGTGTTGTTGTGATAACTATGTGAGGGGCACAATAGTCCTGTTTTTCAATATAGTGTTCCTCTTCCAGCAGGTTTAGGAGGCATTTTGTTGGGTGTGTGTGTTGGTGGTGGACTTTGTGGCTGAGAGAGACATGAAGAGTGTACTTTTTTTGTAGAGTAGCCTTATTATGTAGGCAAGGAGATGCAAAGTTAAGAGTGGCTTGTTGTTTATTTTGTTTGCGTCTGTTTAGTGTGGAAGGAGTATGGGTTTGGGGTGGTGGAGGAGCATGTGGATCATAATGTAAGGCTCTAAATTTTGCAATGGATTAGAGGCAGGTAAATAAATGTTGCTCTGTTGCCAACTCTATGGATTATGAAGAGTCTCCTTCCTACTCAACAGTGAGGAAGAACTACTCCCCATAGCACTAAATAAAATGATGACTCATCAAATGGCTGCCTTTGCAAGAACCCTAATGAGATACTAAGTTGGGACCAGAATGCAGGTCTACCGAATGACAAAGCCAGTCCCCGAATCCATCATCCAGGTATGATGGAGTGGAAATACCTTGTCCTGTGCGTGGTCTGTTTATTTAGAATTATGCTTCTTAAATTCCACTACTGCACGTGCCCGGGACCAGACAGCACCGACAATCTTTGATAGATTCCGGCTCATGTGCTTTGTGGAATACTCTTCCCCGTAGGCATTCCCACTAACAGACTGACCAGACAGCAGTCATGGTGTACTGCAGAAAGCATGACACAGCACGCCACTCTCTTTATATAAGGATAAGGTAAGACTAATTATCCAACATTTCCTCTACTCCTTTCGTTGGCATGCTCTAAGAATCTTAATAGGGTTTCTATAATCAATAATCCTAATTTTTTGTAAAGTTTCTCAAAGTGAAGCACAACGTAAGGTTTACTGCGCTACTTCTTTTGTTGCACATTTTAAATTATATCGCCACAGTATATCCGCACCTGCTAAATTCTGTAGATATAATTGACTAGTGCTCTCTTGTTCCCTTGGTATGTGTATGTTAGTAGGACCTGTATTTAACTTCACATCTACACCTAGACATCCACTGTACAATAATAGCCCTCGGGTTTGCACTGGTAGCACGACTGCTGTGGCACTTATCACGTGTGCCCATTGTTGGCTCTGAAAGTACATTGTATCTCACATTTTTTTATCACAGAATTATTCAGAGCCTTGATAAAGCCTCCAACTGATTAGCACAGGGGTGAAACACATGGCCTCTGTTATACATAATCATGGAAAGAATGGATCAACTGTACTAATGAATGTAAAACAACACTGAAATATCATAAGTCATAATACAGCAATCACTATTACAGCAATCAGATCTTTTCTTTCCTGATCTAAATAAATAATCCCAAAGAAATTACTTGGGAATAAAAACCAAAAATGCAATCCACAACAGAAATCCTAGTTATTATGCAATTATGTCTGGCACCCTTTCATATATTAACTTTCAATGCTACATTTATTGATATGAAGATATCGTTGTTAGGGCTAGGCAGAACACACCCAACATACTGATATACTAAATATTATGCTATCAAACTTTCATTTAGAGGATGTGCGGGCGAGCATATTTCCCTCATATTATATGAGCTAAACTAATGTCGAAAAGATTAACACGTCATCTGTTTGCCCCCAAAGATCGAAAATATCTTTGAGAAAAATAGAATATTTCCAAATATTTTCAACCACAGGTATATCTGTTTTCTCATAACATGATTTGTAATTCTCCCAGGGAGCAGTGCTCTTATTACTCTCTGGTGAAGTATACATACAATCAGATCTCTTTTATGTGGTTATTTAAAGGGTAGCTTCAGAAATCCTTACTCACTCAGGACAAGCCAACAACTGACAGTGGAGTTCAATGGACAGTGATTTTCCAGGAGGGATTTTGATAAAGATTATTGGTCCTATTCAAACTTTTGGAAAGTGATAACTGTCCACGAAACACCTGGATCCAGATTCACAAACTCAGCATTTGCAGATTTGTTTGCGTGTGATTGTCACCGATGAGCGTGATAATTCTGACACATGTGCACATTGTGTTGTAAGTCACTCACTCGAGGGTCACTGTTAGGGGGGGTGCATTGCTAATGAGGTGAACACCTTTAAAGTTATAACAGAAACTTTTGCAGTACCTTTCCTGCACTTAACTACACCACCGACGTTTCACTTGGTGCAAGAAATGTGGTAAACTGCATGGAATTAGTCTGTTTTAAGGTTACTGTTCACGTGGAAAAAATATTTCAAGTCAAGAACAAAGGAGAAAAAGAAATGTGACATTTCTTACTCATCCAAGCCCAACAGGAAAGCTACAAAAATGTTTGCCTGGAGGTGCCAGAAGCCGTAAATGTCATATATGCATGGGTGCCAGTCTATTGATGCTGAGATTTCTAATTCCTTGGTTAATCACATGCCCTTGTAACCTTGATTCATAAAGCTTTCTCTGGGAGTACTTGTGTCATACTGCTGACTTATGTCTGACAACAACAACTTTACTATACTAGCAGACACATTTGTGCACAGATATTTCATCTCACTGCAACGGTTTAACTCCTTTTTCCTGCTGTTTTTAAATGACCATTCAGCAGCACTACAAATTCATGAGACACCAACCAGTAGTAGCCGAGACGTAGGCACTGTTGGCAGCTACGGCCCAATTTGGAGTTTCGTGCACAAAACCAATGGTGTTCGTTCACCAAAGCTTTAGTGCATTGAAAGAAGTGCTTAATTTGAGCCTGTGGTTTCCAGTGCTCAGCACTTGCACTTAGTTGTCTACATCGGCTCTTATGCCAATATGCCACATGGTGGCGCTGTTTGTCCAATTTAGAGATGAGCACAAGACAGTTGTTAATTAATTCGGTATATACATTAAAATGACTATTGGCAGACACCCAGCCATTTTTGTGACTTAGGAGTCCTAGAATAGTGAACTGTCACTTGCAGGAGTGTGATGGTTAGTAGCTGTGTTGGTACTATCATTGGCAGCTCTGGCAGGGATAACTGGTGGTCCGCCCTGCAGTGGTCTCCTGACGAGGACCCTGGCGCTTATTTGATTTACCAATTAAGCCCTTATTGAAAGAATCTGCTGTTAAAGCTTTCCCTTTCGATGTACAGAGGTGACCGGTGGAACGGTGGTCATCCTGGAGAGTCGTCCAGTGGTTACCAACATTTTGACTTCTGTGGACACCCACTTTATCATTACTGGAACCCAGAGACCCCCGATGAATCATTATTGGAATCTGGAGATTCCCCCCCCACCCCCACTGAGTCGTTACTTAAAGCCCGGGACCTAATCTGGTGTGATTAATTAATTTTCTAAGCATTCGCGGACCAGCTGAGGAGGCTTCAAGGACCCACAGGGGTCCCCGGCCCACAGGGTGGGAACCACTGGTGTAGTCCATCAGAGTGACAGAGCAAATGGTCCCTTCCATCTCGACAGGCTGTAGTTTGTCCGCCAAACCTTAAATCAGTCCCTAAAATTCCAAGAGAAAGAAACTTACAGAGAAAGAGCTTTGTGAATTGGGCCCTGTATTCTGGTTACAGCAGCACTGCTGAGAAAAGTAAATAAACCGAAGGAATGGGAGCAGAGGGCTAAGCCAGAGAATCCAGAGGGGTAAATCACAACACATAACAGATGATCTTTTAATGCGGCAATCTCCCAGCGTCAAGCTTTCTGTATTATTTATATACCTGTGTTAGCACACGCTGAGCTGTGTGCTTGATTTACCGCCCCCAGCGCCATTTCCTGATGCTCGGCTGTTTTCGAAACATTTTATGCTGCGGCTAAATCACAGCAGTTGAGTTGTCTGCAGATACGGCGCGCGCCTTGTGGAATGTTCAGCCACGGAACCCGCCATGTGGTTTTCACAACCTGTCACAAGATGGGCGCTTATTAAAAAAAATGTTTTTCACTGCTCTCTCGGTTTGTGTCATACGTGTTAGATTATCAACTTGCACTGATGCTTTTTAATTAGACACGGAATCTCAAATGCTGCATCTGGGCCCTACCCCTATGTAAGACTGTGGATTTAAATGTGATTAATGAACGAATTACAAAATTAAATGTGTGCAGAGTTCGTTGAGCGCTGATTAAATGAATACTGAGTGGTGCTTGGCAAAAACACTTACTTTTAAAACAGAGAATCGTGTAGTAATTTACTGTAACAACCATGAAAATACACAGTAATCACAGCTAGAAGGTAATAATATCCCAATCGTGTAGTCAAGGATTGAAGAATTTCACACTGTTCATAACACCTATATACACACATCAGTAGAAAGGCGACTGCTCCTTGGAGTCAACACAGTAGAACGCCCAAGATTCCTAATGCAAGTTGGAGTTTTTGGTATTGAAGCACAAATTTGGAAAAAGTTACCTCCCTGTAACAAGAATTATTTAGTGATTGGATATTTCAAAGATGCTTTTTGGAATAATTCTCTGGTACCAAGCGAGGATCCGAGGGTACTATCTTTTGAAATAAATTGCTGAAGTGGTACCTTGATATCAATGAGCGGAAAACATCCAATTGTATCATGTAATTTCAAATAGATTATTAAAATCTGGCCTTAGGCGCCATCTTCGATTCTGATAAGGAGAAGAAAAAAAAATGTTCATCCAAGATGATCAAAGTGATATTGGCATAAAAATGTAAAAATATTCTAAGAAGCAGCAAAGGTAAGTGAATGGTAAAATAGCTCTGGTTATACCCAAACCCTTTGTGGGAAATGTATTGAAAAAGTGTACAAAAGAACTGACTCCTACTATACTATACTTTTATAGAGGAATAGGTGTGACCGAGGATGTAAAGTGGACAGCTGGTCAAGTGGTCACACAAAGGCTGGGGATGCCAAGGTTGCTCATCAGTTAGTAGGATGAAGAATTTGTTCCAAGACGAAAGAATGTTCATAAAATCAGTATTTAATGTCAGGGAAGCCAAAACATTCAGGGCTCTTAATGTCCACGAGTGTTAACCAAAGGGCATTACACAAGATGGCCACAAAAATGTGTTTTTCAATGAATCGTATATGTTACTCGAATGCATTGCAGATGTTATTGTCAACACATTTTCTTCGCAGCAGAAAGTGAGAAAGCTAGATGTAAAGCGGAGGCCTTAAATCCCAAGTCACGGAAACCAGTGGAATCCAACGCTGTTATACTATGCAAGGTTTTGCATGAGACACTGTCTATGTAGTGTTTCATAGTCGCTTAGCAGTGGCGGCGGCATACTGTTTTTGAATCTCAGGTATCCACCTGGCCTTTTCCCTTTCGCTGTTCATAACTGAAAAGCTTACATGCCTTGCTCTCCAAATTTCCACTAAAGTGTCATCAGTCTGTACAGCATGCAAATGTGTAGCTATAAGACCAGTGGAATCCATTGTGGATTTCCCCTGGTAAAAATGGCACAAAATGGAGTTTGGGCGATGGCCTACCAGATGAGCAACGTGTACCCCCAACATTACTGAAGCCTTTTTGAAGCACCTCACATTAAGGTACAGGATGATGGCGACTGGGCTGAGATGTGGTAATGACCTTTCAGCAATGACTTACCAATTGGTCCTTCCTGAGGACTCCATTCTAATAGATGAAGGGTGCGGAGAGGTGGAGATGCTGGTCTCCTTTGTAGGTGGAGATGAACCATTCTGACAGGGCCTGCCTTTTGTCTCACCCAGAGGTGCTAATCCAAACGGTTGATGGATGTTGAGTGCTAGGACTTCACTCACTGTGCTCTTGTTTAGGATGATCTCCATGGAGTCACTCCCCATCACTTCCTGCTGTGGCACTGTCACCTGAAGACAAAGACTTTGGGCCTGATTTAGATCTCAGTGAACAACTTACTGCGTCACAACAGTGATGGATATCCCGTCAGTCGAAATATAAATCCCATTATATCTCTTTGTCTGCCCTGGAGAGAAAAGATACAAGAACTGAGCAATCCACCTCAAACAGTTCCAGAACATGATGGTGGAATCAACATTCTCCGTCTGAATAGAGTCTGAAGTTTCGTCCAGAGATTCCAAGCCTTCTCAGTCGCTGGAGAGGTGATACTCCGAAGTGTGTCAGAGAAATGCTTGATTTCCGGGGCTGATGATACAGACAGCCAGTACCACATATGGGAGGGGGTTTCATCTGAAGGTCTGCAACTACTTGCTGGAGCAGTGCTGTGGGACTGCCTTGAAAAGGAGTTTATCTTGGTTGCTGAGAGAAGGGAGTGGATGGCACCCTCCAGTTTAAGCCTGGCAATCAGCACCAAAGACCCCAGACGTGACTCTTGCCTGTTGTCATCCCAACCAGAAGGATGTTGCAGGAGCCGCCCAAAGGGCAGGAGTTGGTCTCCCTTACCCCTGTGGACCTGGCCTGGTGCACGAACAAAGAAGTGTGACTGCATTCTGTGGTCTTCATCGTGCTGTGTCAAGAACTGTACACAGTGGCACCACCAGATCCTCTTGGTCCCCTGTGGACTCACCAGTGACCTTTAAGTGGGCTAAAATAACAGTCTGGGTGGGGGCTTTGGCGCAACTGTCATTGCATAGACAGTGCCGAGACAGAAAGCAGGTCCACACACATGCCACACCTCCGGAGAGCACCTCACACCGGAGACTCTCTGAACTACAGAATGGAAACACTATCTGAAAAGTGTCCCAGAGACACACACACAGCTTAGAATTGAGACTGTGACCCTAGTGTCTAACTGCTAAGAAGCAGGATACCATTGAGAGATGTGCCTGCATGTCATACACAGTAACCAGCTTGCACATCCCACTGTTAGCCCGCACCTAGGAAGTACCTTCATACATTGCTGCTGCCTTACCTGTAGCACCTCATTAGACCTGTGTTCCCTTGCATAATCTATCTGAGATGCATTATGCAGCTTGAGTAATTAAATATTCTATTGTGTGATTGTTGAGTCCAGGGTCTCTACCACCACACAGTCTCGCCAGGAAGGGGTGGACACCTTGACTCGCCACCCAGAAAGTCGTGTCCTGAAACCGTGCACTTGAGACACAGTTTTCAGTACCAAGAGTAGATCAGGCCCCTGGACATCAATGGTAAAAACCTCAACCACCACAGAAGTGGCCCTGAAGCCCATGCTTACACCCAAAAAACAGTCAATAGTTGTTTTTATGTATGTTCTCTTCCTACTGATTATCTTATCTTTTCATCTCTCGCCAAAGGTCACCTTCAGCTCAAAGGTACCAATCTGGGAGATTGGAATATTTTTGTTACTTTGCTTCAATCAACTAGATTCAACACTGGAAAAACCTCTTTTTCCGACCAGGTGTAATACACCGTATTTGTTGCTCAGCCAAAGCCATGCTGTGGATCTAGCAGGGTACCTACAATTTGCTTTTCACCATATCCATCCACTAATACTATGCTTCCTCATCGCGGTCTCCATCCTCCCTAGTGCTATGACACACTTTCTCATTTACTGTTTTCCAGAATAAACATAAAGAGTCTCTGTACCTTTCAATGTCATCATCACAGTTTGTGCGAGACGTCAAAACTTATGCTATACTATAGATGCTTTCAAAACACACCAATACCTGAAGGTGTCTTGGCGCTGCCATTGTTTAAAAAGGTCCGGAATTGGCCCTTATTGGTGACCAAATAGCGAGGTTTTTAAAGCTTTTATGAAGGATAAAAGATTAGTCATGGATTTGACATTTAGGGCCAGATTTAGGTACTTTGCAAATTGCAACTCGCAATTTGCAATGCAGAACGGTGTCTCAGACACCGTCTGCGAGTCGCTATTGGGTCGCAAAGATCCACCTCATTAATATTAATGAGGTGGGTCGCAAATTGCAGCCCCATAGCGACTATGAGCACTCACTGACATGGAGGCCTGCTGTAGTCAGCAGACCTCCATGTCCGTGACTGCTTGTTAATAAAGGAGTATTTTTTTTTTCAAGTGTAGCCCGTTTTCCTTAAAGGAAAACGAGCTGCACTTAAAAAAAAATCCGAAACCTTTTGTTTCGGAATTTTTTCAGGACTACCTGCCCTGAAAAAATATTTTGGGGTCCATTCACAAAGGGGAAGGGGTCCCATGGGGACCCCTTCCAATTTGCGAGTGGGTTACCATCCACTTCAAGTGGATCGTAACTGCGACTCCATTTGCGACCGGGTACGCGGTCGCAAATGGAATTGCATACCACTGCGAGTCGCAAATAGGAAGGGAACACCCCTTTCTATTTGCGAGTCGGAAATGCATTTTGCGAGTCAGTCCTGACTCGCAAAATGCATTTCTGCATAGCAAACTCCGGTTTGCGACATCTGGCCCTTAATGGTAGAGTGTTCCATACTTTGGCCAAGCACATGAAAAAGCGTCTACCGCCCCAAGAGGAGAGTTTAAACTTAGGGACTACGGCGTTTGTGGCCTCAGTAGAATGCAGAGTCCTGCTAGGACAGTACCATCTAAAGCTGCCGTTCATGTACCTGGCACATGGCGCGAAGCCCTTTGTAGGAACTGTACGGGGCCTGAAAAATAATCTGCTGCTTGATTGGTAGCCAATGCAGCTTTGGCACGGCTTGAGATGCAGATTGAAATTTAGAAATCCATAGCAGCATGCATGCAGCGGCATCCCGCAGTGTTTGCAGCTTATTCATAAATTGCTGTTGCATATTTAGCTAGACATTACAATAGTCTATTTTGGATAGGTCTAAAGCCGTCACTACAGTTTTCTGTAAATCAAGTGGAATGTATGGAAGGATTTTTTTAATTATCTATAGCATGTAAAAGGAAGAGGAAAAGATTGGCTTGATCACTATAGGTGAGCTTGTTGTCAACTGTAACTCACAGTCTCTTTCCCTGACCTGAGTCGGCAGAGTTCCTAACTGTTGAAGCCACCAGGACGGAGACCAAAAAGAGACCTAAGGCCAGATGTAGCAAAGGGTTTTACCCATTCTGTTCTTATGGGAAAATGTGTTCGTACATATGGCCCCTAATTGCCTAACAGGAGGACCTCTGTCTTCCCAGAGTTTAACGTTAAGTAATTATTACTCATCCAATCACTCACTGCCCGCATGCAGTTGTGAAATCTTTTTCCAGTGTTGTTGTCATTAATAGAGAGCGGGACGACAATCTGTGGGTCTTCGGCGTATGATGTCAAGGAAAACCCAAATGACCTAATCATACAGGCCAGAGAGGTAACAAACATAAAATATCGTTGGGCTCAGCGAGGGCCCCTGAGGAACCCCGCAGAGCAGTGAAAAATGTTCTGATACAAACTCCTTTAATGCCACAGATTGTTCTCGCCTGAAGAAAAAGGATCTTAAAAGGGCCAATATGCGGCCCCCTTGCTCTCGATGTCTTGGAGACAGTCAATCAACAAATCATGATTGACAGTATCAAATCCTACCAATAGATCCAATAAGATAAGGGCTGCTCTCTCTCCATTGTCAAGCGCTGCCCTTATCTCCTCTGTTGCCACAATCAGGACAGTTTTGGTGCTATGGTCGCTCCTGAATCCAAACTGTGTAGAATCTAGTAGATGGTTGTTCTGTATGAAGGAGGCAAGTTGCTGGTTCATAGGCTTCTCCACGATCTTAGCCCAGAGAGGGAGCCGAGAAATTGGACAATAACTATTTTGGGTCCACAGGGTTGAGTTCGTTTTTTTTTTATCAGAGGGAGCACCAAGGCTATTTTCCACTGTTTAGGGAAGTAACCTGATGAATATTTTGTTAAAGATTCCAGCAAGATGAGTTGCAATTACATCAGGCATTAATTGTACAACTGATGTGGGGATCCCGATATTGTGGATTTGATTTGCAATTTTACCTATTCAACCATGGGGGAAGTGAATTCAGCAAAGGATCTGTTAAGCACTGAGGAGAAGACTTCTTTCCTCTAGATTATTTGCGTTATATAAGAAAAACCTATTACAGACCTGTTGAACTTTATTTTGAAAACAATTTTACTCTATGTCAGGGTATTACTAGGGACGTTGGTGAGTTTAATGACTCTCTGAAACAGCCCTTTTTAAAAAGGAGTTATCTTTGAAAACACCTTATAAAGTATGGACCCCACGGTGAGTCTGGCCATCTATCACTTGAGTAGGGACTAGACTTGACATAGTATTAATACCTCAGTGTGTAGGGGCTTGCAAATGAAAATTTAAATCTCCCAAAAATGTAAAATCAAGTAGAGAGGAGGCAGGATTGCAAGAGGGAGCTAACAGCCTGTGTGAAAGCGTTTCTAGAACCAGGTAGACGGTGCACTAATAATCCAGTAAAGGATTGGGTCTTAGACAGTTCAACATTAAAAGAGAGCCCTTCACACTATGAGGAGGATACTGGGTAGAAAATTGCCGACATGTTGTCGCGATGGATAACAGCTAGTCCCCATCTCCTCTTTTGGGTCCTATTCAGTTCATAAAGAGAATAACAGGGGGAATTGCTGAGACCAGATCTGGGCCTGAAGTAGGGTTGGTCCAAGTTTCAGTTACACAGACAATAACCAGTATGTGTTTACCTAAGAAATTTGCAAATTAAATTTTATATTTCAATAAAGACCAAGCGTTAATAAAGGCATAAGGAACTTTACCTTCCCTGAATGTGTTTTTAAGATGCAGCACTAGTTTCTGTCTTGCTCGACTGAGTGTTTCAGTGCTTGCTATCAAGGAGCTACATCCCTGGTATGTGACTTTAAAAGCTTCAATAATTGAACATGAATCTAGTATAGTGCAGCTAGCACCTTTACCTGTAATGTTATGGGCTAGTTGCTCGTCTCTAGTGTATCACTGCCTCAGGAGATGGTGGAAGTTATAACTGCCTGGAGGTCTGCCTCTAGGCACAGTCCGGGTATGGACAGGTGCATGCGGGCTTGCCTTTGGCCTGCCATCAGCATGGACACACTGTCTGAAGCTCTAAATAGCCTGCCATGCAAGGGGGGTGTGTTCGGGGGTGTGGCTCTGGTCCGACGCTTTCCAGAATGTTTTTGCCAAAAACAAGTAGAGAAAATTAAAAACTAACTGAGGTCCAACAACCCCACGATCCTTCCACAGGCTCTCCTGTGGGAGGACGGTACTGCTAAAGGAAATTAAACTAAAATAATGGGAGAAAGGAAACCTAAAACAATTTTAAAAGGGTACAAACCCTTTGCAATATGGCGCCCACTCTAAAAAGGAACCAGGCACCTCCTGAAATTAGCATGCCTACCAGGAAATCTATATGGGCTGACACAAACCTGAATTACAGAGCTGAATAAGACACAGTGTTGGGCTTCTCTCAGGGACACTCTTATGGGGCAGACAGAAATAAAAAATCAATGCTTACGGGGTATGATAAAGACATTGTCGCCAAACATTTGTCTAGGGGAAGACAGTTGAGGAACAGTCTCAGTTCCTACTCCTAATCTGAATTAAAGATCTTGAACATTAACAGTGTATATATGACATTAGCTATTGCATTATTAAAGTTTTCAATAATTTTAAATGAGAGATTAACTTACTTTGATCATATCACAAGTGATTAATAAAATATGTAATCCCTTATCATACTAAGAAGGTAAGAGCAGAGATCAAAGCAAAGAGTCTACTTATTAAGATATACATGTGAAGAAAATGCTAAGAATCATGGAACAAGACATTGCTGAGATGCAATGCCGAAAAGAGATAAGATCCCAATTTGGGGGTCTCCTGCCTTGGCTGATCCCGGGTTCCCCAGTCTGGCTGGCGTAGATGATGAAAAAAAAAACATTTGGTGATGCATTTTTATTATATATATATATATATATATATATATATATATATATATATACACACACACACACACACACACACACTGTTGATGCATTGCACATTTCTTTCTTTATTTGCTTAACTGCTGTGATTATTCTTGTATATACACACATTTTACCTCATGTAAGTTATATGCTTATTTTTGTATATTTGTGTGTCTTTTATTTGATATCTGGGAAGTGCCTTAATAAATTAATTACTCAGACTAAGAGTGCTGCATTTATTGGCATTGTTTCCTCTAAGCAATCCAAACTGGCATCACTTGCATGTACTGCAGTTAAGCAATTAAAGAAAGAAATGTGCAATACATCAACAATGAACAAATATATATATATATATATATATATATATATATATACACACACACACACACACAAAATAATCAGAAATGCATCACCAATGGGTGGGTTTGTTTTCATCATCCTCGCAAGCCAGACTGTAGAGCCTGGGATCAGCTAAGGCAGGAGACCACCAAATTGGGATAAAAAAGATCCTAGGCAGCACGTCCACTCCACATGTGAGTTCCTGTCTTGGTGCCAAGTCTCTCCGTCTTTTATATCTTAAAACAAGTTGAAGGAGAGATTTCTAGAAAACCCCTCCCCTCTGTTATGAAATTAAATGCTGGTACTTTGTCTGCATCGAAAACATGCAAGAGAGTTGGCCAGACTCCCCATGCTTATTTCTGAGGCAGAGCCATACATTTCTCTTATAAAAACATTCTCAGCCTTGTGCACTTCTATCTAGTCCGCATCCTCCATAACATGTCCAAGCACAAGACGAGAAGAGAAAAAATAGTGCTGTGTGGAAAACAGGTTTTGTGTGAAAGAACATCTACACTGACTGCAAATGAAGCAGGGCACAAAATGGAATCACTCGCACAAAATGGAGTCGATGGTCAAACATGGTGGTTAAATACACACAGCATTACATGGACATACCATATAAATCCTTCCACCTCTTGCTTTTGTATTCGCTTTCTGCTCCAATACAACACATTTTTTAAGATTGTTCTGGAATGATCTTTGAACTATACAATAACAACAATATTGTTGATTCCTCATCTTTTTGTGACACCCTCTTTTTCAGTAATGACCCTTGAAGTGTACAGAATTATTGCTATGTTCATTGCTACACATCTGTTTTTCTGCTTTAACTGTCAAAATGTACGATAAGAATATTGTTCACTCACATCACCTTGCCTGTTGATGACCTTCATCTGTTTATTGTGTAATGCTGTTCAATTTCTCTATCCTCAGCATTTCTTATGTGTTGGATGTCAACCTTTGTGCTATACAAAGCTATATAGATCACCTTTGATATCCTCAAGATTTTCAATTTGTTGTATGATGTAAAGATAGTTCAGTTCCAATGGCCTCATGGTAGCTCAGCTTGCAGAATTCTTGTCGATGTTTAGGACCCAGAATAAAACTCATGTGGAACCATAGGACCCCTGAATACCCAGAACCATCCTCCTGTACCCTGAATACCCTTATGGCAAATTAACAGAGGTTCTCTACTTGGGAGGCAAAGCTGCACCATATCAAGCAGGGTGTAAAGTTTTCGCTGGGGTTGCTTCTCTTTTTGCACTAGTATTGCTAACGTCATTAGATGTGTGAAACTGTGTAATCTTTCCTCTAAATTGCATGAAATGCCAGGAAAATGTATGCAACAAAATGAAACCTAAACTATGAGATATACAATCTGGGATATCATGAATCGAAACTGAACGCAAGAGCATACCTTGTATTCAAAACTCAATGATGGCAAGTGCACATCTTTGAGGAGAAAATGTCTTTTGTGGCACATTTTTTCCTAAAACATATCTCCCACATGACATTCTCTGCTCAAAGTAGTTGCCTGCAGCAAATATTTGTTCAAAATTTTACACTGCCATTATTTCTGTAAAGCCATTTTGGGTGAATTAGACAAATTATTTGAGCATAAATGGTAATTTCACATGGTCTTACATTTAGGTGGACTGCTATCCTTCATTTTAGGTAAGCGTGACAACTGCCAACATTTTAGAAGCAGAATTATACATTTCATTTGGAGACAGTGGTACATAAATCATTAGCATTCAAGCGTAAATTGTCAATTTGCCTAAAGTCAAGTATGTTATTGAAACAAATGATGCTGAATTTTAAACAAAGTTTTCGGTCACCAGCACTGTTTTAAAGAGAAAAGCCCACGCTATACTTAGAGAAGGACCTTCCATCACCCACCTGACCTCAGAGGAATCTAGGCCTTGTGTGTTACAGGACTCGTACCCCACTGAAATTCATCTGGAAATGTACCTAGGGCGCACCAAGTGCTGCTATGAGACAAGGTGGATCCTAGAAGGAGAAGGTGACCACAGACACATCCATTCAGCTGGACATAGCGTCTGTTCTGTCGGGGTGCTCTTCGGGTTCAGTCGCCTTCCAAACCAGGCATTGCATGAGTGACAAACCTGGCAGTGAATATACTAATGGTTACTGAAATGCGTCTATATTACTTGCCTTGTTATATTTTCAAGTTGATGGATGTTTACAAACATTTTTTATAATATATTGGTTATGGTGCACATAATTTGCACGAACTCCCAATACTTTATAGTAGTATAGTATTTAATATGGTGTAGTGGGTATATAAAAAGATGCCCTTATTTGTCACACTGTGCTTCCGTTTTTACTGTAAGTAGTATCTTTAAATGAAACTATTTCTTTCAACAGGTTTATGTCCACAAATAAGTAGGCAAAAATTCTCAACCTGTTGTATCCCTTAAACTCCTGCATGAAAACTGACCTTCCAATCACTTATGTTCTTGAAATCGACCTCTGCTTCTTTCTACCTTCTGTCTCCCTCATCTGTATGCACGTTACTCTAAAAATCTCATGCCTAGCTGTCCTAGAGTTCTTTTGAAACCATAACAATATTAATTCCAGCTAGTAATTGTACCTCATGTAGCCGGTCTAATAATCACATCAAACAAAACAAGCCCCCAAACAGTATGCAAACTAACCCCAATAATCAACTAACTAACCACTAACTAGGCTCTGAGTAGCGTGCTACTCACCGTGGTGCGCTTCGCCGCCTCGTCAGGAGTAGTAAGTGCTATACAAAAACAACTTATATAACGCTTCAAAGAGAAGAACACCCCACCCTGCCCAGTCCTGGTGGTACCCGACATTACTTTGAGGACATAGTGTTGTTTTTGCAGAAACTGTGTTATCAGAGATTGTAGGAGTGAAAATGGAAGTAGTGACTGTCTGGTAGACAATATGATATACGTTTGTGATCTGTCCCCAGTGGGTGGGTTTTCATAAGCATTACTGAGCATCACAGTCGGTCTCCATCACCACTGGTCTGCCCCAATGGGAGCATTTTAGTTTGAAACCATATTAAAGTCTATCATCACTTTCATGGGGCCTCTGTTTCAATTTCATAAGGGAAATTTGTCAAGTAGAGGTTGTGTGTGTGTGTGTGTGTGTGTGTGTCTCCCACCGATTACCCTTAACCTGCTGATCTGCATGCGTGTGTACAAACATGTCAACCAAAGACCATTAATAAATGTCAGCTGAATCTCAGATCTCAGGGATCTGGTCTGGAATTTCTCTCATAGATTAAAGTTCCCACACAAAAATGAAAAGAAACACATACAAATTAAGCAGTATAATGTTAATGGGAAAACTTGTGCAGGTACATTGTCGTTTTCATAGTTTGTTATTTTGTAAAACATACATTTCAGACAAATCTAACTATCCCAAAAAAGTAATTGAAAACACCCTGTTCACAACAAACACAAATTGCTTCAATACGATAATAATAAACAACAAAATTATTCAAAAATAACTTTAAGTTAGTCATTATTTTACCACTACACCAAAACATTACATTGACAACTCGATTACTCCATATCACTCTTCACAATTAGAACAGTTGTAAAGATACAATGAACTAATAATTAATGGGGGAGTACTATTGAAGGGGTCTCACTACTTGCTAAAATACAAAACTTAAAAATAAGACAAGGCAATCACTTAAATTACTACCTTATCTTCAATCTTTCCATACACTTAGCAATGATAATCTTAATTCATAACATATCGCCAATATCACTAATTAAATCAATTAGGATTACTTAGGGATGGAACACAAAGTTACAAAACAGGTAAAAACGAGTAATACCAACCTACTTTATCCAATGTGCTTTTAACCAATGTACTCCCCGATAGTGAAATGTAAGGCACAATAACATAGGATACCATAACAACGATTCTATGAAACATTCCCTCAATGTCTGAAAAATATCAATATGTTTAAATTTAAAGAAAATTGCACAATTGCAAATGAAATACTGTCTCACTGAGGCTACATAGGAACACAGTCATAAACACCCATTTAAATAATCAGTCTGATTTCCGCCTTTCATACATTATGGTAGAGGAGAAGTTCAGAGAGTTGAGACAATCCTTACCTGCTAGATTTGCCATGTTTACAAGTTTTCTCTTATACCTTAAGTAAAAGACACTCCTGACACTCCATCCTCCTTAACTTGATCAAAAAACACATACACACTAACACACATACACCACACCTTCACCATCCCTAAGAAAATAAAATATTGTCCAATATCCATGTTATCTGCCTCATATATACTATTAACATTACGTAGAAACATTTATTACTGCAGAGAAAATTTTAAGTTTGATATTATGATATTACTACACTACAATCTAACTATCAGGAGTAATCACAATCACAGTTTACTGCCTCTCTTAGGCCTCCACTCACAAGGAATGTTTCACCGTACTGATTAAACCCCTCATGTGTTCGTTTAGAACTTCCACACTAGAAAAAACTGAATGGTATGTGCCAAAATGGAGGTCCGCCGGGAGTGATATGTCCTTAATTATATTTTTAGTGGAAAGAACTACTGCATAATTATGTAGAACTCTCCAATAAAATGCTTTAAATTTCACAATATTTAGTGGATAACTTTTTAAAAGATGTGCAGGATTATTCAAAATATTTGCAGTTCTTGCAAAATATGGGTTCATTTTTTAGACATCTACATGAATGTTTTAAGACATGGTAAACTCTGTAGATTTCTTTGTAAGAATATGTAGAATTGTTTCAAAACAAGTGCAGGATTGTGAAAAATAAAAGTATATATTATTTTGAAAACATGCACAAAAAATACAAAGAAATTGGACAAGCAAAATAAAAAAAGACAAGTGATATATGTTTTGATCCGTACAACTTTTCATAGGCTATTGGATTGTGAATGATATCGCAGGTCATTCACCAGAATCAGTACAATCTAACTATCCGGAGTAATCATAATCACAGTTTACTGCCTCTCTTAGGCCTCCACTCACAAGGAGTGTTTCACCGTACTGATTAAACCCCTCATGTGTTCGTTTAGAACTTCCACACTAGAAAAAACAGAATAGTATGTGCCAAAATGGAGGTCCACCGGGAGTGATATGTCCTTAATTATTATTTTAGTGGAAAGAACTACTGCATAATTATGTAGAACTCTCCAATAAAATGCTTTAAATTTCAAAATATTTTGTGGATAACTTTTTAAAAGATGTGCAGGATTATTCAAAATATTTGCAGTTCTTGCAAAATATGGGTACATTTTTTAGAAATCTACATGAATGTTTTAAGACATGGTGAACTCTGTAGATTTGTTTGTAAGAATATGTAGAATTGTTTAAAAACAAGTGCAGGATTGTGAAAAATAAAAGTATATATTATTTTGAAAACATGCACAAAAAATACAAAGAAATTGGACAAGCAAAAAAAAAAAAAGACAAGTGATTTATGTTTTGATCCGTACAACTTTTCATAGGCTATTGGATTGTGAATGATATTGCAGGTCATTCATCAGAATCAGTACAATCTAACTATCAGGAGTAATCACAATCACAGTTTACTGCCTCTCTTAGGCCTCCACTCACAAGGAGTGTTTCACCGTACTGATTAAACCCCTCATGTGTTAATTTAGAACTTCCACACTAGAAAAAACAGAATAGTATGTGCCAAAATGGAGGTCCGCCGGGAGTGATATGTCCTTAATTATTATTTTAGTGGAAAGAACTACTGCATAATTATGTAGAACTCTCCAATAAAATGCTTTAAATTTCAAAATATTTTGTGGATAACTGTTTAAAAGATGTGCAGGATTATTCAAAATATTTGCAGTTCTTGCAAAATATGGGTGCATTTTTTAGACATCTACATGAATGTTTTAAGACATGGTGAACTCTGTAGATTTCTTTGTAAGAATATGTAGAATTGTTTAAAAACAAGTGCAGGATTGTGAAAAATAAAAGTATAAATTATTTTGAAAACATGCACAAAAAATACAAAGCAATTGAACAAGCAAAAAAAAAGACAAGTGATATATGTTTTGATCCGTACAAATTTCCATAGGCTATTGGACTGTGAATGATATCGCAGGTCATTCATCAGAATCAGACAAAAACCATCCAACTCCATCTTCCCATGCAAGGTGCTGCCAGAGGTCAGTGGCTCAGTTATTTGTCCTCCCTTGAGATACATGCCCCTTCTCCCCCCACCCCCATTCGCCTGACAATCGGGCATCAGCATCTCCAAACCAGGTATAGGAATCTAACAACTTTGAAATGAAAGCCAACTTTTCTTAAAATAGTCTATCTTGTGTTTTATTGTACAGTGGTACTGAAAAAGAAAAAAAACTTGGCACGTCACAACTAGTCAGCAAAAAAATATAGTAACAATACAATTGTAACAATGAAAATTTCAGAAAAGCATTGAGGAAAAAAATGTAAATCACAAACATCGTCAATATGAGGGCCAGCTTCTACTACCCCTTTTTAAGTTTTTAACCAAACTACTGACGCTGCCAACAAAGTGACGGTGTTGGAGAATTTGTGCAAGACAGAGACTGGTGGATGAGTTTTGTTTCTTTTTCCTGTTTTTTAAAACAGAATTAAACTTCTAAATCTATCTTTTTAAACTTTGCTGTTCAGCTATGACAGGTTATAAGGGGATATAAAACATTTGACACAGATTTCTGAAGCATACTGTTATGTAACAAACAAATTAATCATTTTGGCATTTTCGAAAAAGGAGAAAATTAAAAAAATAAAAGATGGATAGAAGAATGTCAGTGACGGGACAGCCAAAGCCTCTCAGAGTGGTTACCTGTGCAAGACTTCCTCCTTCTGGCAGTGCACACAGGAAAGTCCAGGCCCTAATGGGGATCAAAGAGCGCCTACCTTGAGGAATCTCTGGTCATACGCCCTTGTTGGTAACAGTGGTGAGTTCTGGATAGCAGCCATTGGTGAGGCTTAGTTACCTATAGAACTATAATTCTAGAAGGATCGAAGATAACTCTCCAGTCACTCAACTTACTCCCGAAAGGAAGACTCCTGTCTTATGCTAGGCTGTGCTATTCATCCCACGAGAATGCAATTTGTTGACTTGTGAATGCATACAAATGCAGTGTTCTAAACTTTTGAAACTTTTTCATTATTAAACCCAACACTAAAATGGTGTATCATACTAAGGAGGTCTTCTGAGTAAGATCTTTTTTTTCGTTGCAACATAACCATGTTCACAAGTATGATGGTTGCCCCAGGGAGGGATTTAATTTCATTTCCAAGTATATTTCTGATCCATCCATTGGCAGGCCTGGCCTCCAGCAGCAATGGGATAATGTGAGCTCTGGTGTGACTGCACACCTGACCTCCATTACAAGAGCCTAAGTAAATGGTGAGGTATTACCGAACCTTATGAATACATTTACCCCCAGCTGAGGTATTTACCAAATGTGCTGAATATCAACTATTCTGAGCTTGTGTTTAAAATGGGGGACGTGCATACAGAAACCGTTTTTATATCAATTGTCTATGCAAGCTTCTAATTTTTCCCGCAATATTGCCAGGTTTGACTCAGAATTCTGGTACCTGGGCATTCCTCTTTGTTTATTTGTCATAATGTCATTCCAAACTCATAAAATGTGCCTAAAATTAACATCTTTTGATCACTAACATCACTACTGGGACTTTACTGTTCAACTCTATGACATCATACCCATATTAGTACGAAACAGTGGCTCAACTATTTTCTTTGGCGGCCGCTGCTTTTAGAACAGTGGCACAATATCCTTCCAACACGCTGAAAGTGAGGCAACCCTAATTTTCCTGAATTATATTCAACTACTTCAGAGAAATCAGGATCCGATAGTCCAGCACATTGCACTGGTCTACATTTGCGAAGCACATCACACTGTGTGGCCCTTGTAAGTTGGACTATATATGACGTCGGATGTACATGCGCAAATAACAGATTTCCAACTAACGTGCAAGCCAAAAGATTAAAAGAAAGCTTTTCCTCTCAAAGAAATAGTTAATTTATGCAGTAAAAACTATTTCGGAAGACTTAAACCCCCAACTATCGAGCCATTGGGGAAACACCAATGTACAGGCTTAGCAACAAACAGTCTCTGCATCCCTAGACTGCCCAACTCCTCTGCTACTCGATGACCCTCGATAGTATACCGGTACCCCTCTGCCCATTACAGCCTTATGTCCAACTCCTTCTTCCCCCTACTTTTGTACAAGGCTTTGTTAATCTATTGCTAGCATTGCACTATAATATCCACACACACATAGATGCATACTCGAAGGCCTTTAACCTTCATTATCAGTTAATTAAAACCCTCCAGGCTTTGCACACCTGGGATAAACATGGGTGTCTGTAGCAACCCAGGGCAGGTGTTTTTGGCATTACATTTATTCACTTACTCTTTGAAACTCCTCTGCCATCCCTTACGTCACAAGCCCTTCCCTCACACACCACAATGGCTTCTAGTAACCCCAAGGCGAGTGGCCCGTTCCGAGAGTGGGGAGCTCTCTGCGGTAAACACCATGGAAGCCTGGGAGAAGCATTTGTGCACGGTGGCAGAGTAGTGCTTTTAGGAACACCAGGATCGTCCTTTAAGTTGCATGGATTTCAGCTAGAAGTATTTTACAACAATATCAAGTTTCTAATATACCGACCTTCAAGTATATGGACTATAGAATATCTGCTAAGACTATATCGTCAAGTTAAGTACGGATTTACTATCCCTAAAAACTCCACATTTACTTAAATTGATGGAATAGATTTATTTTTTACCTCAGCATTCCTGCATACGACCTCAGCAAGAGTGCAATCTTGCTACTTAACTGAGAATCTAAGCCGCGCTTGTCCAAGTAGAAAACACCAGAGTGCCTTGCGGTTGAGAGATGCCACAATGAGCTGGACTCAACACTTGCTGCGCGTGTTATGGCTTAGAATGCTGAGCTGAAAGCAGTAGGTTCTCTCTTAAACTGAAGGATCCAGATGCAATATTTTAATGGTAAAAGCATCCTTTTCCTGGCTGTCATTGGAATGATACATGGGGGAGAATCAACAAAAGCTTGACACGGGTCTCCATTATACAGGGGTTGCCCCCTCCAATTCATTTAAATGCCAGAGTGCAGAGACTTGTGGAGGGACCAAAAAGGCCTAATGTGGTCCCAGGGACACTCTATGGCCCTTTGGGAGGATGCTATCTATTCTGACAAGCTTAACCGGGTGCATGTACAATCTGCAGATGAAGGCCGCTGTTTTTGTTCAGGAGGCTGGTTTGCATTTTTCGGAAGTGCTTTGTTTATTGGGAGATAATTACCATCAAGCAAATGTGAGCACTAAACAAGTGCCTGACACCTCCAAGGGCAATTTGGCTTATTGCTGGCTAGAGATAGCTCCTTCAAGTTTTCCAAAAAGCCAAAACATGGCGGTGAGGCACACAACATCCTGCATGGGGGCCATTCACCAAAGCCGAGGTGTCCATCTCATGACAGAAAGCTGAAGGAACCGAGTCCCTTTCGTTCAAGTTTTTTTGCTATAGTGAACACCGACAATGTGAAGGGCGCTCATCGGATGGTTGGCTTTCAGGTGCTATTGCTGCCAAAAGAGGAGGCCTCTTCCCTGAGCCGTTTCAGAAATACATGGCTTTGAAACATGGTCACTCATCCCATAAAAAAAAAA
The DNA here is from genome assembly GCF_031143425.1 of Pleurodeles waltl. Taxonomy (NCBI): domain Eukaryota; kingdom Metazoa; phylum Chordata; class Amphibia; order Caudata; family Salamandridae; genus Pleurodeles; species Pleurodeles waltl. The sequence continues at coordinate 68,918,379 of NC_090449.1, forward strand.
AAAAACATATAAATATATATCTTTTGAACGCGGCCCACCACCCACTGCCCCGTCCATGGAGAAGCAGTGCCTATGTGTGTTGCGCCTGGCAGATGGTAGAACGTGAGCACTCCGGCGCCCATCCTAGCTCCCGACATCCGCTGGGTCATACTCAGAGTTAACAAAGGTAAATCCATCAAATTCTGATTGGTCAATGTTGCAGATGACTTCCTGGTCAGGTGGTGTGAGGACGGGTGGATGGCGGGTGAAAAACTTGTCGAAGTTCTCAGCGTTTCGGCCGCACTATGAAAAGGAAAAAAAAACTTGTGGTGGGTAGGGACAAATTAACAGAAAATGGGGAGCGGGGAAAGGGGGTGGGGACTAAATGAGGTCAGAAATAGAGAAATTCAGACGAAATGGATGTGGGAGCGGTAAAGGGGAGGGAGGCAGAATCATGTTAACAGAAGCATGCTAGTCAACATGACCATGTTAATGAAACAAAACGATTAAACAAAACACAACAAGTGATGAGGTTCACACTTGGCGCTAGCGCATGTGCAAGGAGTTCAGTGCCGTAAGCGGAGTTATTCTTTAATTGGGGTGTATTTTGTGCACTTTTGGGTGATGGCCTGTTTTACAGCCTCCAAGCTCATGAGTACAGGTTGCTCAGTTGTATGGCGCAGACCTTTTCTCTATATTAAATGAATGAATCTATTGCTTACTTGGTGCAATCTTTATTGTGGTAATTGTGTTAGGTGTTTGCAGTCTGCATACATTGCTTTGTGTTGAGGGCTTCAGTGTGTTTATGTGTCTACATCAATGGCTGGATTAGCCCTCAAGGAAGTGTACAGAGATCTCTGTTGGTCTTTGGTCTATGAATTATGCGGTATGTGCCCTGTGGGTAACTCTGTGGCTTGCCCCACATACCTTCATGTGTCATGCTGCTCACCACATATTTGTCCTGGGGTGCATTTGTGGTCCTCTCTTGGGAATCTGTGTTGTTCAAGCCCTACCTTAAAGAGTTTCCAACAGTCCTACATAATGTTTTCTCATAAGAATCCATTCCCTGCCTTTCCTTCCCTGGATATCTCCATTGCTTCCTGCATATGTCCTGAACTCTACACACACCAATCGAGGCATACTCGGCCCTTCCGGTTCTGTCTGCCTGTGTAGTCCAATGGATAATTGTTACTACTTGTTCCACCCCGCTAGTCGTACATTATGGAGTCACTGCTTAATGAAACTCTTACAATTTCATAGGATGGCCATTCTAGTTTGCTCTCCGACAGGCGGTTGTCCATGAAGCCCAGAGGGGCTCCATCTGACCCTATCTCACGGATTCTCAAATGTACCCAACAACGGAGTAGCAACAGGCCATTTGTATATTCCACATCTCCCTCATGGCGTGCAGCAAAGCCCTTAGGGATGAGGCTCCCTGCGGTCAAAGGTTCAGGAGAAAGATGAAATGCTGTAAGAGGGCAGAGGTGATTTCCCCATTAATCACTCAGCAGTCAGTTGGATATCGTGGGATATTTTGGTGAAATGTTATAGTTTTCCCTTTCTGAAGCCCATGGGTCTAGCATATTCAAACAGTATATCAGGTGCATCTCACTTGCACCTGAATTCATCGATCACCTTCGTTCTTCAGGGAACCTCTTGGTCTGAAGCTCTTCTGTGGGGTAGCCTAGAACTCACATCACTTGTTCCTTTTTCGCACAGACTGGGAGAGATCAGGCCTCAAGAGGCTGGACCAGAAAGGATGGGAAATGACAGGAATGTAAGGCAGGAGGATGGGGGGTTTTGGACATGCAGTGGAAGGTGGACTACTCAATTTCCTACTAAGCCAAAAAAAAGGTACCTTAAGATAGCACAAGGAGGAGTTTTCCCAGCCGTCTAGGCAGTATTATTCGTGATAGGACAAAAGAAGGCAGGGGAGGAGGATCTCTCAGATGAGTGGCATGGCATCGAGCCAATTCCGAGACCTCCCCCTCTGTTAGTGACAGCGCAAATACAGTCCATTCACCCAAAGGAGTGCAAGGTACATGGAGGCCATACCTCTGCCCATCTGAACTCACTAAGGAGCTCTCTGGCCAGGGTACTGTGCTGAGGGTCCCCCCTGCACCATGGGGGCTGCAGGGACCTATGTTACACCGCTGATGATGCTTACTTTTAGTGTAGTGCTGACTTATGGCCAGAAGTAATTTTCTGCATTAGTTAGTGAACATGAAGTGCAAGTGCCTTCCTGGTGAGTTGGGAGCTGATAAAAGGTCTAAGAGAGGGTATCCACGGTGGGAAGGGGTTGTGACAGCAGTCAAGCTCCTAGAAGCCAATCATGAGAATTGTGCACCTCCGGTGTGAACTGGAATACATTCTATAAGCTTGGAAGGCCATCTGCAAGAATGTTGGCTATGTTTTGATTGTGTTTGTTCAGTGCTCTATAGCAGCGATTTTCAACCTTTTGACTTCTCTGGACCCCCACTTTATCATTACTGGAACCCGGGGACCCCCGCTGAATCAATACTGGAATCTGGCGACCCCTCACTGAGTCATTATTCAAAGCTGGGAACCAAATCTGTTTATATTATTTAACTTTCTCAGCAGTCGCGGACTCCCTGAGAAGGCTTTGCGGGCCCCCAGGGGTCCGCGGATCACAGGTTGGAAACCACTGCTCTATAGACCAACTTTGATGGTTTATCTATTTAGTCTTCTATTATGCCTGCTGAAAAACAATGCTTTCCTTTCTATTGTGATAATTACGGATACACTTTGAGTCTGAATTTAAATTGCTCAAGTTGATACAAACCCTATATTTTCGGGATTCCATGAAAATACCACTAAATTGGGCAGAGAAGGCTGATAACTATTGCACACTCGGCTGGGTACTGGATGGTCAACACTTGGGCTAAATGTGTGGAACCCGGTGTCTCGACATCCCGGAACCTCAGCCAATAATCCAGAACCCATGGACATGGTAGTCTAGAACCATACACGAATCCCATGTTTCTTTAAAAAGGATTACCTGAAACCACAACCGTTTTGGTCATGCCCCAGCACACCATTCTTGTTACATATTAGCTCAGAGACCAAACCTGTGGTTAATACTCTAGAACCCAGAGCTGGATGGGTGGGGGCCCCTAGACAGGTAATAAGTAGTGGAATTCCAAACTTTGCAGTGTTAGGTGTTTATTGGGCAAATCTTGCATTGGAGTAAGAACACCATGGACCATGGTGGGTGTCAGTCAGGAGCCTTATGCCTCCAACACTAGAGCTTGCATTAGAAGTGGCCAATTGATACCAACGGGTCCGGTAACAACAGTTTCAAGATTTGTTGGCATTATGAGTTCAGTGGGAGCACCGCTGCCTGGCGGTATTCCACATACAGATCTAGTTAGTCTGCTTCCGGAAGGCAAAGTCTTCCGGGGCAATGCAGGGGAAAGCCATGCAGGACCCATCAGGGTAACGCAAATTTACCTGTTACTCACCAAAAACTCATACTCATTCCCCCCACACCTCTAAAATTATCATAGCCCATAACAATGGTAAATCAGGTGGGAATTACACGGATTTTGTCATGCCACTTATGATGAAGGCCTTTATGTTTTCTTCTGTCTGGTGGTGGATCAGATAATCCTGTAAAGTGTCAGTGCTTCGAAAAGGAGTCTCCAAGCCCCTGCGTTAGCAACACTTACACGTGAAATAAAATTATATAACATAGGCAACATCATAAACTTATGGGTTATTCTCATACGTTTTCAAATGTCACAACTCACAAGTTTATGTTATTTACAGTGTTTTGAAAAACCGAGACAAACAATACAAAACAAAGAATACTTTTTTTTATCATCATGGGCTAACGACGCTGAAAGTACAATTGCAAATGAGCAGGCCATGCAGAGAACACGTAGATATTGGACTGGCTTCCAAAGACACGTCACACACACAAGAACAAAACAGGGACAAACATTATCAACCCAAATACAATCGAACCATGAGAAAAATACAGTGGTACATTTCTGCCATCTAGGAATGACTGAATTACGAGACAACAATACAGGGGTACAAATTCATCGTTCAAGGACGTCTAAACAAGACGACAAAATGGTAAACCAACCCAAACCAAGATGGCCGAAATACATGAGGAGAATGCGTGAGAGTAGCACTGCTACCCAAGATCAAACATCAACAGAGGATGAAACACCCAATGTCCCCTGGACAACAATACAACTATAAATGGCAGACTTTGGTTATCTAACGAGGAATTAATTTAAACAAGCATTTGCAAGGCAATGGGTCTTGCGTTTGCTCGAGTTAGAGTTATTACTATTCTAAATTCCTGACTGGACTATTCTTGTCACATAAATTGAAAATGAAAAGTAAAACAGTTAACAGAAGCAAGTCAATTTAAAGTGGCATGGCTGCCATGCCCGTGAGCGCAAGAGTTATTGGTTCCCTGCGTGAATGTCTAGAAAGGATTGCGGCTGGGATGAAAGGAAAACCTAAACCAGAGGAGGGGCCATTGCATACCTTAACAGGAGAAAGCGTGACCTAGTGTGATAGTCACAAAAAAATTTCACTTAGAGAAATTGTCTGGGTGGGAACTCAGCACACAAAGGAGGGACATTTCACAAAATGCACCAATAAAAATTAAGCATTTAAGACACGCGTAAGAAAGAATGAATAGCAAGAGTGGGCATGGTTAAAAGCCCACAGCGAGATTACAGCAGGCCAGAGCGCTTGCGCGCTCGACCCTAAAAAGGGCATTATAGTGGAACATCTCTGCCAATGAAAGGCAACATAACCACAAGAAGGCATACAACGGATCCAGCTCTAAAAACCAACGATAAACAGATGACTAGAAGATAGCAAAGGAGAAAACACCTGCATTTCAAGAACAAGTGAGTTGAAAGAGAACAAGGTGCGACCTTGCCATCAATATCTCTTATTACAAGCCAATAATGGCAGAAGTACACAAAGACAAAGTAAAGTAAATATAAAAAAAATGTAATACCGCAAAGAAAAAAATAAAATCGCATGGCAACATCCCAACCATTAAAGGATAGTGGAATTATGGATGGATAATATACAAGTGTGTGTCTACCATTAAATAATAACAAAACTAAGAGATAATCAAAGTGCATCTCCACCCCATAAGGACAGACTAAGAGGCAAGATTTAGAACTCGGGGTAGGGTTATTCCTATGGGATTATGGGATTTAGATTTCGTTGGATGTGATATCCGTCACCGTTGTGACAAAGTCAAAGCCAACTTCTAAATCAGGCCCTAAAACATGAAATCAGTGCAAAAGTGTATTTCTAACATTCTGGAGTGATTGCACCATAAGACCTGGAAAGAATCTTAAAAAGGATCATTCAAGGGCGAGTGTCTACCATTCAAGGACAAGAAGTCCACAAGGACAGCAATTAAGAACAACGCACTATCCATAAATGCCCATCACAGGATCTTTCTATAACAGGACATCCAAACTAAAAGATGACTTTGGGTACCACTCCCTCAGTCAAGACAGGCAAGTAGGTAATAAAAAGGAACTCATTTCTTCATCCCAAGGCAACTGGACTTGAACACGTGGACAATGTACATGAGGCTGACTCATTTATTGCTACATTCACGGGTCACCCAAACTACAATTTTGCAATCATTGCTCTCTGCTATGTACACTGAAGTTGAGCCCTAATAAAGGTAAAGTGCCTCCGAGAACCAGACGTTACATCAAACTGTAGATGACTGGGACAGTGGTCCATTTCTGCATCAGTATAGTTCAAGTATGTCTGAATAGTAACATGAGAGGCAGTTCAGTATTTAAATGCTACTGCTGGTAACTGGGAAGTATATTAAGGTAGGTCCTTAGAAAAAAGTATAACAGAAAATTACTCTTCTGCCTATGTTTCAAAAAATCAAAGCGGTATTCTGCCCTGTGTCAGTTTAACCATCAGCCTGTCCTCTAGGAGCCAAGGAATGAAGGCCCCATGCACCTTCAGCTACCAGCTTCTCTGCTCTGGCTGATGTGGGCCCCTTGTACCTTCAACTTCTCTGCTCTGGCTGCTATGGAATGTGGGCCACGTGCCCATTTGGCCACCAGCTTCTCTGCTCTGGCTGGTACGGGGTGTGGACCCCTTGCACCTTCACCCACCAGCTTCTCTGCTCTGGCTGCTATGGGATGAGGGCCCATTGCACCCCCAGCCACCAGTGTCTCTGCTCTAGCTGCTATGGGTTGAGGGCTCTATGCAGCTTCAGCCACCAGCTTCTCTGGCTGCTGGAGTGTGGCCCCCCTGCACCTTCAGCCACCAGCTCTCTGCACCGGCTGCTACAGGTGTGGGCTCCTTGTACCTCCAGCCACTAGCTTCTCTGCTCTGTCTGCTATGGGATAAGGGCACATTGTACCTTCAGCCACCAGTGTGTCTGCTCTGGGTTGTGGGCCTCTTGCAACTTCAGCCATCAGCTTCTCTGCTCTGGCTGCTAGGGGATGTGGGCCCATTGCACTTCAGCCACCAGTGACTCTGCTCTAGCTGCTATGGGTTGAGGGCTCCATGCACCTTCAGCCAGCAGCCCCTCTGCTCTGGCTCCTGGGGTGTGGGCCACTTGCATCTTCCGCTACCATCTTCTCTGCTTTGGCTGCTGGGGTGTGGGCCACTTGCACCTTCAGCCACCAGGGTCTCTGCTCTGGCTGCTATGGGATGTGGGCGCCTTGCACCTTCAGCTACCAGCCTCTCCTCTCTGGGTACTAAGGGACACGGTCGCCTTGCAATTTCAGCCACCAGCCTCTGCTCACTGTGTCAAGTAATGTTATGCCTCATTGCCCCTTACCACCAGGTTCTCTTTTGTGAATACAAGGGGATGTTTCCACCTGTAACACTTTAGTCACAAGCCTCCCTGCTCTGGTGCCAAGGCATGCTGTGATACACACCCTTTAAACCACCAGTCTCTCAGCTCTGAGTCCTGAGGATGGTGTCATGTTGCCCTTTGACTACCAGCCTTTCTGCTCTGGATATTAAGTGATGTTATGTCCTGTAACCCTTTAACCACCAGGTTCTCCTCTGTGGGTGCGAAGGCATTATGCGCCCCATAGCCATTTAGCAACCTGGCTCTCCTCTCTGGGTACCAAAGGATTGTTTCCTCTATGAGACTACGGTCATCATCTTGTCACCTTCAGCCACACGCGTCTCTGCTCTGGCTGCTATGGGTTGTGGTCCCCTTGTACCTTCAGCCACACGCGTCTCTGCTCTGGCTGCTACGACATGTCGGCCCCTTGTACCTTCAGCCACACACATCTCTGCTCTGGCTGCTACGGGATGTGGGCCCATTGCACCTACAGCCACACGCGTCTCTGCTCTGGCTGCTACGGGATGTGGGCCCATTGCACCTTCAGCCACACGCGTCTCTGCTCTGGCTGCTATGGGATGTGGGCCCCTTGCACCTTCAGCCACACGTGTCTCTGCTCTGGTTGCTACAAGATGTGGGCCCCTTGCACCTGTGTGGGCCACCCATACCTTCAGCCACCAGCTTTCCTGCTTATCATCTTGTCCTCTCTTGATTTTAGGAGGTGGTGGCACCTTCAGCCAGGAGCCCTTTCTTTCATGGGCAGTGGTAAGCTGGAGATCTGCACCTTATCCACCAGTCACAAGCCTCTCGCCTATACAGTAAGTGTCACTGGGTATTTTACTCCGTGCTCCCTCGGCCACCAGCCTCTCCTGTGATGAGAATGTCTGCCTGTTTCATGCCCCCTCCGTTTGTGGCTCACAGAAAATAATCTGAGTTCACACCATGAACCAATTTGGTAATTTGTTTTTGAAACATGTTACATTTTGCTGCGAATTCGGCGAAACAATCAAGCTATGCATTCCAAATTATGAAACACTCTAAATGAGAAAAGGTGTTTCATTATCAGCATGTCTTGTCCTAGATTTTAAGCCCGCCATCTTCCCTCCAGTGACCATACCCGCTGACGACACGGGCTGTGGGAGCATCTCACCCCGGGGGAGCCTCCTACTGGGAAGGGTCCTCTCTATCAGGGCGAACCGTGGCTGAGAGAAAACATGAGATATAACATTGGACCAACTGCTCTGGAAGCATGGGACTGCCTCTGCCCCAGCCCTACGGGCCCATTCAGCATTACCGGCCAGCCAGGAAAACATCCATCCGACTGTCTCTCTGTATCCATCTGCATCTGAGAGCACCCGGGGTTTCCAAGCCCAAACTGATGGAGTTGAAAACTGGTCTTGGTTAGAGCTAAGATGGTTAAAAGTTGCTTTGATCCCAACTGTAAGGCTTAAAGTTGCACCTACCACACAAGAAGGATCCTCAGAAGGAGGCTGACCCTAGGTCCAGAGAGCCCTGCATCGCTGGGACCTGGCTTGTGGTCCAGCCAGCTAAGCCCTGTTCCTGCCTCCTAGCAATAATCAAGATCTTTCCTAGAACCTGAAGTCCGGAGATCTGTAAATACTTCACTGATGTGTCACAACGCAGGCTCCACCAATGAGCGAACACCAAACGCTCTCCCCTTAGGGAGCAGGGAGAGATGTTCTGCATCAGCATCCGTGGCGCTGCTTACCTTTGACTCTTCTGCATCACTGACATGCCTACATGCAGCACCAAGCTCACAGCCACACCATGGGAGCTCCCCACTGGCCCTCATGGATGACACTCAATGCTTCCCACAAGAGTGATTATATGCACATACACCAACTCCACCATGCATAGCAAGTGGGGTTCCCACCATCTCACTTTACCGTACTGCTTCAGGCCACACCTGTGGGAGTAAAGGCCAGAGGTCAGAAAAGATCTCGGGCATGGTGTATCAGAGGGGTTTTCCTATTCTGTCTTTATGGGAAAATGTTTTAATACGTGTGGTCTCTACACTCTACTTTTGCCCCGAAATAACAGAGGGTTCCACAGATTATGTTTACCTACTATGACCAATAGATAAATGCCTCTCTTTTGCCAATGCTAAGAGAATCCTTATCCTAGTGCCAATTTTATCATGCCCACTGCCAGACACCCTGGCACCCTGAGATTTCATCTCAGTAGTCGAGTTTTGAACTCTTCATCAACGCGTTTTAATATTTAGCACCTTTTTGTCCTAATTCCAAACTTGAACTTTGAAGCCTTCCATAAACATGGGTTCCTAACAGAAAACTGCATTCCCTTGCTAACTTCAGCTACACTAGAAGAGGATGGGAGGCTTCGGCTAGGGGAGCCCCTGCTGCGGTGAGGTGGGTCTGGATTTCTTTCTAGGGAAACCAGATAATTACTTCAAGAGGCTGTTAGGGTTGCCGTGCTGGCAGACACATAGGGGGTTATTACAACTTTGGAGGAGGTGTTAATCCATCCAAAATTGACTGTAAAGTGACGGATATACCACCAGCCGTATTACGAGTCCATTATATCCTATGGAACTCGTAATACGGCTGGTGGTATATCCGCCACATTTGGGACGGATTAACACCTCCTCCAAAGTTGTAATAACCCCCATAGTTTCCTCAGTCCCTCTTCTCTTTCTGAGGAGCTGGCCTGTCTGGGTGGGTGTGAGGAATCTTGTTGCTCCCTATAGGCTAGATGGGGTTTTATAGAGAACCTTGTCCTAAGACTGGATGTGACAATTGCCCCCACAGGCCTCTTCTTCCATCGCCAAGATGCCCCTAATGGGGAGTCCAATGCAGGTCCATAAGGGCCTGATCCAGGGCCGAGTTTTAGGACAGCAACTGACTATGGAAGAGGGTGCTCCACCTCCTCATAAAATGTCTCTCATCGAGATGTACTGCCTCACTTCAGCTCCTAGGACTCTGATTCCGTAGCCCAGACAGCCCCGGCCAAATATAACCTCACAGCAGGTTACTGAAGTGTCAAGAAACTACAAGACTGATTGGATCCGTGCTAGGGAAGTTGAGGTCTCTGGCACGACGCCCCTAAACCAAGATTTGGAGCTCACCTGCATACAAGGTTTGTTTCCCCAAAATGCCAAACGAATATTACATGCAGTACAGTGTCTCTGGACCAGAAATGGCGTCCTCAGCGCTCATGAGCATCACCAAAAGATGTAAGCTTTACTAAGAAGGCGTAATTGCCCCCTCCCCCCTCCCCCGACAGTCCACACCTCCCCCACCGCCACGGTATTAAACTTTGCACTACTGAGAAAACAGATTGTGCATTTTTTATAAATTTAACCAGGGACTGGGGTGATTAAATAATTCACGTCCTCTGTAATCTTGTAAACTGTCAAAGGTTCTTAGCTTCCTGTGCGCAACGAAAAATAGGCCGCGGATACTGCAGGTGCAACGAAGTTGCGTGTACTGCCCTTCTAGGGTGCATCGACGGTGTGTGCACCACACACCTAAGGTGCAACGAAAGTGCGCGCACAGCCCTTCTGAGGTGCAAGAAGGTGCGCGAACAGTCCTGAGGTGCAGCGAAGGTGCGTGCACTGCCCTTCTGAGGTGCAGCGAAGGTGCGTGCACAGACCATCTGAGGTGCAATGAAGGTGCGTGCACAGTCCTTTTGAGCTGCAAAGAAGGTGTGTGCACGGTCCTCCTGAGGTGCAATGAAAGTGCGTGAACTACCCATCTAAGGTGCAACAAAGGTGCGTGCACTGCCCTGCTGTGGTGCAACAAAGGTGCATGCATAGCCCTGCTGAGGTGCAACGAAGGTGCGTGCACTAACCTTCTGAGGTGCAACAAAGGTGTGTGCACAGCCCTTCTGAGGTGCAACAAAGGTGTGTGCACTGCCCTTCTGAGGTGCAACAAAAGTGCGCGCACAGCCCTTCTGAGGTGCAACTAAGGTGCGTGCACTACCCATCTAAGGTGCAACGAAAGTGCGCGCCCAGCCCTTCTGAGGTGCAAAGAAGGTGCGTGAACGGTCCTGAGCTGCAGCGAAGGTGCGTGCACTGCCCTTCTGAGGTGCAGTGAAGGTGCGTACACAGACCTTCTGAGGTGCAATGAAGGTGCGTGCACAGTCCTTCTGAGATGCAAAGAAGGCACGCGCACTGCCCTTTCGGAGGTGCAACGAAGGTGTGTGCACTACCCTTCTGAGATGCAATGAAGGTGCGTGCACTGCCCTGCTGAGGTGCAACAAAGGTGCGTGCATAGCCCTGCTGAGGTGCAACGAAGGTGCGCACACTGCCCTTCTGAGGTGCAACAAAGGTGTGTGCACAGCCCTTCTGAGGGGCAACAAAGGTGTGTGCACAGCCCTTCTGAGGTGCACCGAAGGTGCATGCACAGCCCTTTTGAGATGCAAAGAAGCTGTGTGCACTACCCATCTAAGGTGCAACAAAAGTGGGCGCACAGCCCTTCTGAGGTGCAAAGAAGGTGCGTTAACAGTCCTGAGGTGCAGCGAAGGTGCGTGCACTGCCCTTCTGAGGTGCAGCGAAGGTGCGTGCACTGCTCTTCGGAGGTGCAACGAAGGTGTGTGCACTACCCTTCTGAGATGCAATGAAGGTGCGTGCACTGCCCTTCTGAGGTGCAACGAAGGCACGTGCATCGAAGGTGCGTGCACTGCCCTTCTGAGGTGCAACAAAGGCACGTGCATCGACGGTGTGTGCACCACCCACCTAAGGTGCAACGAAAGTGCGTGTACAGCCCTTCTGAGGTGCAACAAAGGTGCGTGAACAGTCCTGAGGGGCAGCGAAGGTGCGTGCACTGCCCTTCTGAGGTGCAGCGAAGGTGTGTGCACTGCCCTTCTGAGGTGCAGCGAAGGTGCGTGCACAGACCTTCTGAGGTGCAATGAAGGTGCGTGCACAGTCCTGAGGGGCAGCGAAGGTGCGTGCACTGCCCTTCTGAGGTGCAGCGAAGGTGTGTGCACTGCCCTTCTGAGGTGCAGCGAAGGTGCGTGCACAGACCTTCTGAGGTGCAATGAAAGTGCGTGCACAGTCCTTCTGAGATACAAAGAATGTGCGTGCACAGTCCTCCTGAGGTGCAATGAAAGTGCATGAACTACCCATCTAAGGTGCAACAAAGGCACGCGCTCTGCCCTTTCGGAGGTGCAACGAAGGTGTGTGCACTACCCTTCTGATATGCAATGAAGGTGCGTGCACTGCCCTGCTGAGGTGCAACAAAGGTGCGTGCATAGCCCTGCTGAGGTGCAACGAAGGTGCGCACACTGCCCTTCTGAGGTGCAACAAAGGTGTGTGCACAGCCCTTCTGAGGTGCAACGAACGTGTGTGCACTGCCCTTCTGAGGTGCACCGAAGGTGCATGCACAGCCCTTTTGAGGTGCAAAGAAGCTGCGTGCACTACCCATCTAAGGTGCAACGAAAGTGGGCGCACAGCCCTTCTGAGGTGCAAAGAAGGTGCGTGAACAGTCCTGAGGTGCAGCGAAGGTGCGTGCACTGCCCTTCTGAGGTGCAGCGAAGGTGCGTGCACTGCTCTCCGGAGGTGCAACGAAGGTGTGTGCACTACCCTTCTGAGATGCAATGAAGGTGCGTGCACTGCCCTTCTGAGGTGCAACGAAGGCACGCGCATCGAAGGTGCGTGCACTGCCCTTCTGAGGTGCAACAAAGGCACGCGCATCGACGGTGTGTGCACCACCCACCTAAGGTCAACGAAAGTGCGTGCACAGCCCTTCTGAGGTGCAACAAAGGTGCGTGAACAGTCCTGAGGGGCAGCGAAGGTGCGTGCACTGCCCTTCTGAGGTGCAGCAAAGGTGTGTGCACTGCCCTTCTGAAGTGCAGCAAAGGTGCGTGCACAGACCTTCTGAGGTGCAGTGAAGGTGCTTGCACAGTCCTTCTGAGATACAAAGAATGAACTACCCATCTAAGGTGCAACAAAGGTGCGTGCACTGCCCTGCTGAGGTGCAACAAAGGTGCGTGCACTGCCCTTCTGAGGTGCAACAAAGGTGTGTTCACAGCCCTTCTGAGGTGCAACGAAGTTGTGTGCACTGCCCTTCTGAGGTGCAATGAAGGTGGGTGCACAGCCCTTTTGAGGTGCAAAGAAGGTGCGTGCACTACCCAACTAAGGTGCAACGAAAGTGCGCGCACAGCCCTTCAGAGGTGCAATGAAGGTTCGTGCACTACCCATCTAAGGTGCAACGAAAGTGCGCACACAGCCCTTCTGAGGTGCAAAGAAGGGGAGTGAACAGTCCTGAGGTACAGCAAAGGTGCGTGCACTGCCCTTCTGAGGTACAGCGAAGGTGCGTGCACAGACCTTCTGAGGAGCAAAGAAGGCGTGTGCACAGTCCTTCTGAGATGCAAAGAAGGCATGCGTACTTCCCTTCGGAGGTGCAACGAAGGTGTGTGCACTACCCTTCTGAGATGCAATGAAGGTGCGTGCACTGCCCTTCTGAGGTGCAACAAAGGTATTTGCACTACCCTTCTGAGGTGCAACAAAGGTATTTGCACTACCCTTCTGAGGTGCAACGAAGGTGTGTGCACAGCCCTTCTGAGGTGCAACAAAGGTGCGTGCACATCCCTTCTGAGGTGCAACGAAGGTTCTGCACAGCCCTTCTGAGGTGCAACGAAGGTGCGTGCACAGCCTTTCTGCCACGTGGGCCTCATGAGGTGCAGGGGATACCAATGCCAGACATGCAGAGCCCACTGTGAGAAGGCAGGGGTCATTTACCTGTCGCCCTCTGGTAGGAGCACCTGATGATAACCCAATACCCCCTATTAATGCGCTGAGACCCCTATGCATGAACTTAGTTTAACCAAATGCCAAAAAATGAACGTGTGTACAAATCCGGGGTGCCCTTACAAGTGGGGGTTCAGAGAAAATGTCCCTCCGTGCCGACTGGGCCCGATTGCCCGGTATATCTCTGATGAGTATGGAGTGACTGTAACTGCAGCGCTCTTTAACACACACTACTCAACTGAAGCCCTTATTACAAGTTAAAGCCAGGGGCGGCTCCTCCATAAGGGCGGAGGAGCGTTACCCGTTCACCCCCACCTCAAGCCCCCCCCCCCGCCAGCAGTTGCAGCTGCAAACCTTTTTTCAAGAAAACGATCATAAACTGTGTTTATGATCGTTTTCTGGGGGAAAGGGGCTGGGCCATGGGGGTGACGAGAAGTGGTGTGTTTGGACGGCCGTCTAGGGCCGGCCAAACACACATGCGCACAGGGCTCTCTCCAGTACAGCAACACGGTTGCCGGGCTGGAGAGAGCCTGCACGGGCTCCCAGTCTGCTTGGGAGCGCGCTCCCAGCCAATCCTGATGCTGCTCTGAGCAGCGTCACAATTGGCCGCGGGGCAGGCTGGGAGACAGAGCGAGATGGTAGAGGAGAGGAACGGTGTAGTGTGTTGCGGGAGGGGAGGTACGTTTTTTTTTAAAATTATTATTTTTTATTTCATTTAATTGCCCCCGCGTGCGCGCCACCCCCCCCTTTCAACGAGCACGGGCTATGACTGGTTAAAGGGCTAAATTCTGAGTATTTTGCAAACAAGAGTTTGGAATTATTGGTTGCGTGATAATTATCAAGCCCTCACAGTTTTCCCCCGCAATATTACAGGAAATCAAACCTGCAGAAATTTAGCAGGCGTAAAAAGGCCAGGAAAAAAGGCAAACTTTACTGAAGACGTGTTTAAAACAAATGTGGTCTGCATGTTGTGACATTTTCCTGTTAAATACTGGGGATAGGATTTATATGGTAAATTCCTCACTCTGGGGTAATGGTAAATGTGCAATCGGGGCAGAAGTGGCTTGGCACGGATCTTTAAAAACTGCCTCACTAGCAGACTAAGCCGCTGGTGCTGGTAGGCAGGGTGGGTGGGGGAGGATGCTGTGACTGCTAATAGGCTAAGGGTTGAAAGAGAGACGGCCGGGAGACAACCCACCCCCAACCTCGCCAGGGGACCTGCACGCCTGGGAGCAAAGCAGGCTCCGAGTCAAAGGGAGGCCACGGCTACAGTCGGAGTGCCTCAGGTCACACTCCGAGGCCGCGGGTAACTGGGGAGCCTCGGGCCACACTCTGAAGCCTCGGACTGCCCTGGGGTGGTCCCCAGGCCTCCTGCCCACCTCCGGTATATCCATGGAGTCCGACACCGGCTCGTACGGGGGAAGGAAAAGACGAAAATGCAGCAAGGACGCACCTTTGCTTACACATCGAAAAGGGACGTGCAAAGTTTTTTTTTTCTCACAGTAAAACCATATACTGGGCTTTCATGTAAAGATCAGAGCTTTGTAATTCTTTAAATATCGCATGCTCTGCCTTGTGCCGATTTCTACATATGCTCATTTTGTCCGGCTCGAGTGTCAGTTCAGCAACAAAGTAGAAGTTCACGAGGTGTGTACTCCTGTACAATACACTGACCTTTAACCTACCATTCACATATACGGGGAACAGCCATGGAGTGAGAGAGTGGACATTAAAGAGTTTTGTTATTTGGGGCAAGATTTATTGCATGTCTGAGTTGAAGCGAGGAGGGGGCGAGGAGAAACTAGGCTTTGGTTTAAGGAGCGGAAGGCAGCTCCTTGAAGACCAAAGATCAGCAACTAGGCACACCCAGGCTGACATGAAACCTTAACATCCCTAACAAGGAGTAACAGATCATAAGGAACACAGGACATGACCTGAAGGAAAGTTCCGGGGGAGTAGGAGACAAGACGCAACAAGGATCAAGGAGTGACTAGAGAAGAGGAGAATGAATGCCCATCGAAGAAGATCAAAAAGGAAAGCCCAAGCATTTTTTTAAAGTCTTTTGGACCAGGGATGTCACAGCTCCTCAGTGACTTAGAGCAAAAAGTTCCACATGTTGGCCATCACTGAGCCCCTCAGCTTAAATTAGCAGGTTGAAGAGGAACCGATGATGAGAAGTCAACTATGAAACATCCTTGGGAGTCATGGATATGGGATTTCACTTCTGCAATCCCTACTATTTTGGCGAATCAACATCTGTTCTTAGCTAGACACTCTTGTTACCCAAAGGGGACGAGCTGACCATCATGACATAGGTGTGTGGGGCACAACCACCCAGGTATGTTTGTATTTCTTCTCAGTGGAGCCTTACAGTGTAGAGAGCAGATCCTAGGGAAAGGGAATTGGGAAAAGCTATATGGAGGAACAGACAGGCCACCAGTAGGCGAAAGCCTAGGAATCTTGTCTCATGGGTTCCCCACAAAAGGCTGTAGCAGCCAGACAGGAAAATCAGTCTGATTTATGAGCCACCAAACAAAAGCAGCACACACCATCTTAGGATCAATTTCAAGAGGACTTGGAAAATGCACAAAGTCCTTTCCACGCAGATGATTTATTCCAGTGCCGAGAGGAGGCTGCAGTGTTTGACCAGGGCGCGCAGGCCTTCCACAGTTTGTTGGCGGGTGCAGCGTTATTGGATTACCAAGACGGCAACAGTGCGCAAGATCTGGAGAACGTGACGCGCTATGTGTAAGTAAAGGATAATTAGATCACAAAAAAACACTAATTATCTCCATTAAAAGAAAAAAACAAGTGTAAATAAACTTGGCGGGGTGACGGAGGAGCATGCTCAGGATTGGTATGCAGAGACCGAGCAGAGGAGCTGCCACGCAGACACCCAATGTCAAAACAGAGGACGTAGAGAAGCGCGCACTGCAATGAGGCGCTCACAACTGCCATGTTCCAATCACCCAGACAAAGGTTAATCAGGCGGAAGAGAGAGGAGGCGCAGCGGGGTACCAAGCATGGCGGCGTCTCAGCTTAGCACACGTCAGAGACGAGGCAGTGCTGCACTTACAGCTTAGTGCTTAAGTAACGGGACCTCAGGATTAATAACAAACAGAGGACGGTTACCACCACCATGGAAACTACCTGGCAACGATTAACACCACATGAGCACCACAACGGGAAGCCAATGCCACAAGCGCTGCAGGTGGAGCTCACATTATTAACACAAACAGGAGATCTACAGAGTAAAAGTAACTAGAGATGCTGCCATCACCAGGGTAGCTAAAGTGTTAGCGCCATCAGGAGAACCAAAGCCTCAAACCCTACGAAGAAAGGCAACCAATAAAACCAGACCCAGCAGAGAAGTCAAAACCACCAATGTGACCAGAAGACCAGGCAACACGTCTAGGGCCACCAGGGAAGTCAAACCACAACAAGGAGCACTCAGGATATTACCACCGCCAGGTAAAAGAAATATGGGAGCTAGATCCACAAACTCTAGCAACATAGAGTTAGCCAACACCTCGAGACCCACTGCCGGGAAGTCAGACCCATAAATACCACCAGGAGAGCCGAGGCCATAAACACCAACAGGAAAGTCAAAGCCATTACAAACATGAAAGGAAGCAGCTGACAGCACTAGCGAAGCCACAACCATGCAAGTTTAACACGACTAAAAACTTAACACTAAAAACATCACACGAGCCCAAGCCGCTGGCACTGCCAGTTGATTCAACTCCATGAGCACATCCACAGGAGCCTGCATTCTTCACATCACCTTGGTTACTGTCCACATGGGAAGGAAGAGATGCTAACATCAGCAGGGAAACCTAAACCACTAACACTCCGAAATTAGTTTAGGGCAGTAGCACTGCCAGGGGAGTCACATCACTAGTTCTCCGGTTTGGGGAGGGAGGAGGGTTGGGAGAGGGTCTACTACCACTACCACAGGGATCAGGATTACTAACATACCAAAAGGTGTTGAAGTTAATAGCAAGGCACCAACAGCAAAGGCAAAGCTTTTAATCCCACGAGGGGATAAACGCTTATGAACCCACATTAGAAATATGAATTACCAATGTACCAAGTCTAAGATACCCCTAAGGTACCATCAGTACCCATCAATATCAGGCTGATGGACCAACACACGTGGGAGCGTTTGAGTTATCACCAGATGGAGCCTGAAGAACCATCACCACCAGTAAAGCCTGAGGAAGTATCAGAGGAGTGCAAGAAGTCACAAGCGGCCAGACATCCTTAGATACCAGCAGAGGAGCCTGAGGTGCCACCGGCACGAGGGGAGCCTCAGGCTACTAGGGGAACCAGGGCAGCATCAGAACCAAGAAAATGTAATTCCCATGGAAGCCCAAGATACCTCCAGTATCAAACTGCTCAAAGCACCATCAACAGCAGTGGTGTGCAAGCAAACATCATTACCATCAGTAAAACCTAGTTACACAACCATAAACACTTATGGTGTCATTAACCATCTTTGGATGCTAAATGTACTAAAGTCGAAGCACGGACAGTATGGACATTAGAAATACACCGGTTGCTGGATGAAACAGCATTCACTTAAGAGATGCCAACCAACCCGGAATGGAATGTGTACTATTAATGTCAGGGATTCCTGATGAGTCATAGAAAGAGATAGGAGAAGTGAGGAAGTCAAGAAGATGCCAGTTCCAGTAATAAGACGAGAACTTATGAGAACCCAAAGCACATTCAATGATCTCACAGCACCCAAGGAACCAGCATTACTATCAACACCAAGGGAAATGGAAAGCCCCATCTGGCAATGGAGGCAGAGGGGAGGGTGCACCACAGTGTCACTGATTCTTTCTGCAATGACCCATGCACACTTCAAAAAGCCCAACTCTATCCAGACCGGCTCCTTGTTGTACCCAGAAGCAATACACTGCACTACATACACTATGTCTAGGGATTGCAGATGGGTGCAAAGAAGCATCATACACCACCGGGCACAGGGTGTGGAGAATATGCCAGGCATTCAGTTCTCTTCTCTGTAGAACTTGCCGTGCAGTACTAAGACTCGATGACCGCATGGGTTTGCCTGTTTCCCACCCTGCTGCTGAGACACCAGCACCCAGAAACCACATCAAACAACTAAAGAAAGATGAGAGAATAACATCACCAAGGAGAAAGTAGATGAAATGATTCACCCTCACTACACATGGCTGATAAACACAAAGTGTCCATGCCACTGGTACCACAGACTGAGAGCTCGCAGGACACACATACCCAACAGGCATATTGATGCTTGGGCAGAGAGGGAGTACATAACATAGATTACTCCAAATATCACCAGTGCTGTAAGAAACAATATTGGTGCTGGGAATGAGATGAACTAAAGACGTGCCATCAAAGCTAGGGGACGTCTTTAGTATTCCAAAAGCAGCATCTTTAGAAAGGCCAGGTAAGGTCCAGAAATGATGAGAAGATTGGCAAGAACCTTTAGTGACAAGGAGTCACCATTTCGAGGTTCTCCAGTGAAGGTGTGTGCAGAATACTTGCTACAACACACTTACCGCACAACTGTAAACTTTTATAGCTCTTCCTGGATGAAAATGGTTTTCTTAAGCAGCAAAAACCCTACCCAGACCCCAGGACTGTTCATAAACTGGCACACACAGTCAAGAACGTAAGACGTCCCAGATACCCGGTGGCCCAGAAAGACAGACAATGGTCCCCTGAACGAACAGGCTGACATAAATCACAAACATACAAAGCGGTAACACATGTACAACATAAGTAAGACTTCACATATAGACAAATTCAGTGTCACAGAATGTGTACATTAATAATGAGCTCATTATAAAACCCTCAATTCTGATAAGGAAGTGGATCCAAAACCAGTCCATCATCATTGGTACAAATCTTTATGAGGTACTTTTCCAAACTAACTGAAGCTGAATTCTCCTCTCGTGAGTAGGATCACGAATTCCTTCTCAAAGGGCACAATGGTGTCCATGCACCGATTCACATCTATATGAAATAGGTATCTATTGTCGGGCCTGGACATTTCGGAAGATTACATTTACTACTCATAAAGACAAGATCAACAAAGGTATAAGCCGAGTGAGGTGATGTGGGTTACTCTTGAAGATGAAGCATTGGGTACCAAGACATTCAGTACCATATCGGTCCCCTGTCCTTCGTGGAATCGTTTCTGTAGATTCCCATCTAGTCAATGGGATGTCAAATTCAGGTAATGAATTACTTCCTCTGTGTGACTATCTGGAGGAGGAAATGGCCTGGGAGGAGGTGGCCCCCTGAGAGTGGCCATGGCTTTGGAGAACCAGCACTGCTTGAGCAGCCTCCAAGCAGAGGCTAGTGCTTCAGTACGTTGCCACCCATGGGAGGACCACAAGCGAAGGCATTGGTGGCTGCTTCCTGTGTCCTATGAGGACTGAACACCTGGCATGGATTTTGTGACTACAGAACATCCACCTTCGAGCTGCAAACCTACTCTATTTAATGGTTTCCACAAACATACTATTCACTGTGTGATAATGCGGCTTCACCCGGAGACCGCGTGACAAGTGCTGACACTGTAGGAAGCACAGTACAGTGAGAACTGGCAGCTATGCACATATGCAGTCTGACCAGGCTGGGGAATATACAGAGCAGAGGTGAAGTGATGCAGAACAGTCTTCCTGACCTAATTTCAGGTATGGAGCTGGAAGCGAAAACAGAGATCATCGACTTGGAGGCAATCCAATATATCCTTGCCAAATACATGCTTAGGTGAGTGACTGCTGACTTCTCAGCACTAGAAGAGCGATGCCGCCCAATGTTTACCTTCAGCGTGTTTCAAATGCCTTTGCAAAAGGCAACAGGTCTAGAAAATCCCACAATAAGCAGCTCAGAGATTTATCTTTACTTCTGCTTTGTAACACTGCTGGGATGGCAAAGGCAGACCGCTCCTGGTCACCATCTTCTGATGCACTGGTTAATAGCTAGTTCCATCTAGTGCAATTGCAGTTCAAGGAATTCTAGAGACCCTAGTACCCAACTGCGGCCATGTATGGTGGCTTTGTGAGCAGCTGCCCCCGAATGTCCACCCTGTAGCACCGGCACCATCCCTGAAAATGTCCACCTTAGTTTAAAAACTGGTGTGAGATACCAGGTGGGTTTGAATCTCCTGGTGCAAAATCTTAGGCATCACAATGGATGGAGCGAGTATGTTTCTATCTTCCAATTAATAGAGATGCTCACCATGCATGGAGCAATTGAGTTTCGATTCTTCCAAGTAATGGAGGTCCTCTGGTTTGCTCTCTCCGGACT
The DNA here is from genome assembly GCF_031143425.1 of Pleurodeles waltl. Lineage (NCBI taxonomy): Eukaryota > Metazoa > Chordata > Amphibia > Caudata > Salamandridae > Pleurodeles > Pleurodeles waltl. The sequence goes on from NC_090449.1 coordinate 68,939,240, forward strand.
AAAAAGCACACAATGCACCATATTTTGTGAATAGCTGAGGAAGGGTATACACGAATGTGTTTCTACAAATACAGAAGAGATCAGACCAAGCCCCAAATCAATGTTTCTTAAAAAGGCATCAAATGTTCTTGGTCTCTGAATAGCACCAGGTTACAGGATCACCTAGGGAGAAGGGATGCACATCTCCCTTCTAGGGAGAAACAGCATAATAGCATTAATGTGAGTAAAGGTCCTGGTACTGACTGAAGGATGAGAGCATATAGACTCATTTATGGATCAGCACCTGATGTGCAGAGGGTTCAAGTGTTTCATAGTTCATTCATTGTATGCTTTGGTTTCTGAACATAAACCAGCCTACAGTATGTTACTGCAAAGCTGTGCTCCTCTCTGCATTTGGATATCATCTGTTTCAAAGATGACAAATCCTCAAAGCAGACAGCAATGCTGACAAAGGGAAGCAAAGATCACAAAAGAGAAGGTGATACTGCTTAGTTTGAGGCAAGTGCAATCACTTGAGCGATTTGCCGAAACACAGTAAATTAACGGGTTCCATGCAAACGAAGGCACCCTTTATGGCTGTGAAGTTTAAAAGCCAGAGGCGTCGAGGACTCCTACAGTCAGGTTCCATGTGACCAGTCAGAGCCAGTGGCTATAGCAGTGATTTTGGTTACCATCAATATTAGGACACTTGGGTAATAGTTGAAGTGTTGTTTACTATACTTCCTGAATCTTCTCTCAGCGGCTCGTTCCATTCCCTTTATTTTTTGTGCTTTAACTCTCTTGCACTTAGCAATATCCTAAAATCAGACTATCAACATTGCTCTGTAAACAGCACAGCTAATTTTGAATTTTGATTTTGGCATCTACTTTATCATCAGTTTTGCTAGAAGTTTTTAGAATCACAGTAGTAAAACTACATAATTCCTCCTACAATCACTTGTGTTGATGAAGTTATTGACAGTTAAATTAAATGCTGAGGATTTGTCCCTATCAGTTTTTGGTTAGAGTGACACTACATAAAGTACAATCAGGTATCTGAAATATGATTTAAAATAGGTCAGAAAGATGAGTTCAAAAAATGATATCTCAGTGGAAGTGTGACTGCTTAGAGGTTATTCACACATTGCAAATTAAAATTATGTGCCTGCACACCACCTTCCAAGATGGAGTCTCCACCTCCAAGTCTTCCTTGGTTCTTCACGCTCAGCTTGAATGGATAGATCTTTAGGAAAGAAAGCCTGTGTTTACTGGTCTAAGCATGGGTGAAATCTTTGTGTGAAGTGTACCAAGGGGCACCCGAAATGTGACCACAAGTGGATATCAGGACATCTTTCCAAGGTAACTGAGATATGCACGATTTGAGAGCCAACGACTGCACTAATGTTCAGCTTCTTAAACCAAGACAGCTCAGCTTTGTTGAAATAAGGAGCAACACATTGATTTCTGGTCCAAAAGGATTATGGTTGGACCACCCCATATTATTTTTTAAAAGAAAATACTCATAATAATCAAGGTTGTGCTTCCTTAGCAATTGTCCAGCCTAGGTTTAAAATCAACAAAGATACATTTGCTGAAGCCTATTCACTGCATACCTTATCACTGCAAAGTGAACTTCCTGATCCACTGTGGACCCACATTAAAATGATGTGTTAATGAGCACTGCTTATCCCAAATCAGCTATGGTTGGGATCCCACGGATCGTTGTGTGGGTTGTCCAGTTAAGACTATTTCTCCTTGTGCTCAGAGAAGAGCCGCAGGGTCCTCAACGCTAAGTGCAGAATTCAGGGGTTTACATCTTGGACAGAATGTTGGAGACTGCCATACTGAGTGGAACAAACATATACAGAAACATTAAACAAAGAGCGACTCTGTACAAAGACCGAGCACACATGTGGACCGAGACAGGAAGAGAAGGGGCACTCACAGCTTTTGGCTTGTATGGGGGCTGGACTTCTTTGTTTGTGAGCTTCTCCCAGTCGATAAATCGGAAGAACGCGTGCTCCTTGATGTCCCGCTCGCCTTCTGGACCACAGCCCAGCCGCTTACCAGGATGCTTGGTCATGAGCTGCAGGGTGAGAGATGGAGAAGACATCATTGTATAAGGTGCAAGTTAAGTCATCTGCGAAAGCTGAGTTTTGGGTGACAATCCAAGAAACGATTCCCAGTCCACGATACTTGGGTAGCAGCGCAGGCGAGTGTGACAAATTGGGTTATTAGTTGCGAAGGATGAGTCCCTAACAATTAATAGGTCCACAATTGTCATATTACTGGGAACCAAGTACCGATTGTAGCATTCGACTCTCTTACAGCAGCGAAGCAGTCCAGAGCATTGTCTGGGGAGGTGGGGTGGCGTAGTATTCTCCATTATCTGGCACCCAACCACAGCTCTCAATAAATCAGTTGTTGTTGTTTTAAAAAGGAAAAGTACATTTATTACAGACACACACTATGACATGCTACCCGTTATATTACAAATCTGTACATTAGGTAGATGGAAATACCTTTGGTGACACTCTCATGTCGTAATACGTCATTAGTGGGCCATGAACCCCCTAAACGCAATACTCCCTCACCTATACCAGATGCAACATCAAAAGGGGGTGCTTTTATTTTTAGACCAGGCCTACTGACTTTGTCAAGAGGTCACCAAATCAATACGTAGACATATTGGCTCTGTGAAGGGATCACCACATTATTAAATCAGTCACATATCATTATATACCATTAAAACCAATTGAATGAATAGCCATAAGTAGAGGCATTTATTATTAATGCATGCACTGCAACGTTCATCAACAATATTGTTAAGAAAATATTTATAGTCGTAAACATCTACCAACATGTGTCAAAGTCATTCTTTTACACTACTTGGACACCATAACGCAGCCATACGACCACAAGAGGTCCACGTACTTCACAGCCCAAGAGCAAAAGCTCCAGGTCCTAGAGTGCTTGAAAACATTATGAACTTTTCCTACAGTCACGTTCTTTACGCCCCAATAGACACATGACGACCCCCACAACACTCAGAAAATTATGTTGGACGTGCCCCTGCCCATATTGGGGCATAACACAGCAAAAACAATATGCAAATAAATCACTCACAGAGCATTATGGGACGCTCCAGGCTTGGAACAGTGTACATATAATGAGCGTTGCCTCACGTTTCTATTTCCTTTTGAAAGTATGTGTCCCCATCTAACCTGAAACACTCAAATGCTGCGGACTATGGCGGGGGATGAGGAAGGAGCACATCCGCCCCACAGACATTGGGGGTGGGGGGTGGGGCTAGCAATGTTCTAGGCCACACGCACTCCATGTGTTTGTTTCAGTGGGCAAAAATCAAACCCTTACAAATGAATATCTCCAGCCCTGCTGGGCCATTTTTTCCATCCCGTGCTTGTTTTGTTCCCGGTGGTAAACTCTAGTCACCAGGAGCATTTTCAAAAGGTCTCCTGGCCTCTAAAAGGGTTCATTCTACAGGGAGCTGAGTTTATTGGCTCCCTGTGGTAGCCTTCTTCTCTGCCTGGCTGCTGGAGCTACGCTCCTGCCGGATGGAGCATCTTGCACAGCCCCTCCACTATCAGCCAGTAGAACACCCTCCTGCCTGCACACCCAGGCTCTAGAGCCCCCCGACTGCCTTGATGGCCACCCAGGAAGGGCACTGGATTCCAGGTCTTCCCCAACTGGTCTACAGAGAACATAAGGGAGCCAACACCACTTGGCCTTGAGAGACCCATCCTAATCCTTGAGTCAGCTGAGATAAAGTCATAAGGCCATCTTCCAGGGCATCGGGTGGCTTTTCCATCCAGCTGGTCACCCTTCCACTGATTTCGCCTCCCAGGTCTAGGGTCTTCTCAACTGTCTCTTCCTTGTGCATGTTTTTTTAGTGGGAGCAGCAGGTTCTAGATACCAGGTAACCCTGGTCAGTATAGGATGCCACATCATCCCTCCACCCCTGTCCAACCCTCCTGCACAGCATTCTGGGACAATCCAACATGCCTCTGTCAAGTTTTCTCTGCAAAGAGATCCTCTAAGTGCCTAAGCTGCACCCCTAGGTAACATCACTATTATATCCCTTCCCACCAAACCTTCAAAGGTAAGCACTTCCTGTGTTGGGTCCAGAGGTCTGGGCTCCCTCCTTGGTTCCAATGGACTTGAGCAGTCCCAGCCCATGTGCAGTGTGACAAGCTACTTATCCATGCAGTTTGCCCTCCCCACTCCTTGTGTGTGTGTTGGGTAAGGTGGGGTGCCTTGTTCCCTCTGCTGGGGAGCACAGTAATTAATTTGGGCTAGTGGGGTGTGGGGTTTGGGGGTTGGGATGAGGAGGCAATGCCTGTATTCTACTTATGAGCTGAGCAAGATAAATATGACAATTCTTGAAGTCCTATAAAATGCTGATTTAGTGATTTGGAAACTGCAAGATCAAAGTTGGCACGCAGTAATGGAAGGTTTGTGGCATGAGTAGTCACACATGGACACATGAACACTGGAGTACCTTCTACGTAACAGTCCTTTAGACCTTACCACTATATTACTATCATGTTTCTTAATCTTAGCACTGTATTACAGACCATTCAAATAATGACAACGCTGTATAACCAACACTGTTTTTAGGTCATCAGTATATTACAAATACTCTTTTTCATCTTAACAATGTATTGTTAACACCTAGTTTGATCATGGTGTTGTATTACCAACATTCCTTTTGATCTAAATGATTTATTATTAACACACTCTTTGCTCTTAGCAAGGTAACACTCACACCGTTTTGTTCCTCGTGGAAATCTATTAATAACACTCTTTTAATATCTGTTTTGCAATGACAATGTTCATTTTTATCTACTCAAAGTACCACTAGGCACTACTTTGGATCATGTAAATGTATTGCTAGCACTCCTCCTCATCTTATCTCATTATTACTGGTACTCCTAATCTTATCTCAATATTAGTAGTACTCCTCCTCATCTTATCTCATTATTACTAGTACTACTCCTCATCTTATCTCTTTAATACTAACACTCCTCATCTTATCTCATTATTACTGGTGGTACTCCTCATCTTGTGTCATTAATGCTACCATTCCTCCTCATCTTATATCATTACCAGTACTCCTAATCTTATCTCATTACTAGCCCTCCACCTCATCTTATCTCATTATTACTAGTACACCTCCTCATGTTATCTCATTAATACTAGAACTCCCCCTCATCTTATCTCATTAGTACTAGCACTCCTTCCCATCTTAACTTATTATTACTAGCACTCCTCCCCATCTTATCTCATAGTTACTAGCACTCCTCCCCATTTTAGGAATACATTTCAAATACTCCTTGACCTTAGCAGTATATTACTAACGTTGGTATCGATCTTGTAGATGTAATACTAGCAATATTTGTATCTTGGGTATGCACCCTTAACAGTCAATCTTAGCAGTGCTTTACTAAATTTCATTTCCATCTTAGTAATTTATAATGCTGTTCTTCATCTTGTAGAAGTCATGTTAACAAAGATTTATATTACTACAAGCACTTGAGCTAGACAATATATTACTAATACCCAGTTTGTTCTAAGCAGTGTAATCCTGGTACTTTTAATCACACAATGGTATTACTAATGCTCCTTTGGGTCTTATGTATGTATTACCAACACTCCTCTTGATCTTCGCAATGCATGTTAACACTCAGTTTAATTTTAGCATTATGTTACTGATGTTCGTTGTAATCTTGCAAATGTATTACTAGCACTCCTTTAATCTTGGAGATGTACCGCTAACACTCCCTATAATATAAGCAATCTATTACTGATGTTCTTTGCGATGATGTAGGTGTTATTTGAACAGAGATTAGTATAAATACTAGCACTCTTCTGAAATCAGAACTATTTTACTAAGACCCCTTTTGTTGTTAGGACTGTATCACTAGCATCCCTAATCATACCACAGTATTAGTAGCACTTTTTTGTCTTAGCAATTTAATAATAACAATTTAATTTTGGCAATTAATTTCCAATTTTTCTTTTGACTGAAGAAATTTACTACTAACACTTTTTGTTCCTATACATGAATTGCCAGCACCCCATTTATGTATGGATGGTACTCTAGAAACTATTGTGCAAGCACTGATTTCATTTGTGTGCTAAATTATAAAAATTGCCTTTAATATAAATAAAATAAAAGGCTATTACCAATATACAATTAATAAAACCCACTTTCAGAATAAAAATACTTTAAATATGGTTTTTCTAATTTTCATTGCAGCCTTAAAGTCAGAAATCGCTGGCTGTAATACTGAGGTGTAAAAGACAAAAGTTAGGGATACTGCATTATTAACCCCCTGTTGCTCCCTGTTCTGTATTACAACAGTAAAGCTAACTCTGGTTTCTGCATTGTTCCCATTACACGGGCGACAGTGCTTTGAAAGAACACAATTCTTTATGTCCATGCATTAGCAGTCTATTTGATCTTGTGAAGTTGAAGTCTGCCTATATGTCGGAGATGTCAACCATTCATGGATCATTGTCCGCATCAGTGACATAACAATAACATGTTTTGAAACCCAACACAGGGATCAATCCTAACCCAGTTACACGAGTTCAGCGCCGGCAGCAAGCTGCACTTAACATTGATCTGTGCTGTGATATATGGGCCATGGGGCTGTGGGATTGGGTTTTCTCTTTATTTCTGCACTTTGCATCCAACAACTAGGCTTCTGTTATTTTGAAGCAAAATCTGAAATCCACCTCTTAAAGCACTGCTTCGCCAACGTACAGCTTCCCAGATTTTCTGCACCCCCAATGTGTGCATCACTAATGCAGAAGAGCCAAAGTCTGCATCTTTAGCACTACACTCCATCATGTAGATGTACTGCACAACACTGGCAATGTGCATTTCTAGCACCATACACCAATGTCTATATCTACAGCAGTCCATCAATGGGTACATCTCCTGTAGGGGCCACCAAAGTTTGCATATACAGCATTTCCAGGACAATGTGTGCATCTCCATCAATGTGAGCATCTCCAGCACTGTCCCGACAATGTGTGTGTATCTGCAATCACTGCCCACCAAAGTATGCATCTCCAGTGCTACCCATGAATGACTGCATCTCCAGCATGACCAGCAAGAACAGTATGCCAACACGACCTTGACAATGATAGCACCACCCATCAATGTGTACATCTTCAGCACTGTCCGCCAATGTGTGTATCCTCAGCACTTCCCACCAAAGACACCATTTCTAGCACAGCTCAAACAGAGACAGCCTCTCCAGCACGTCCCACTAGCATGGGCATCTCCACCACCACCGACAATGTGTGTATTTCCAGCACTGTACACCAATGTGTGGATCTACAGCACTCCATCAATGAGTGCATCTGCTGCAGTGCTCATAAACGTGTTCATATAGAGCACTGCCTTGGCAATGTGTATGTCTCAAGCAAGCCCAGCAAAGGCAGCATCTCCTGCCCTGCTCTGACAATTACAGCATCGCCAACCAATGTGTGCATTTCCAGAACTGCCCACCAATGTGTGTATCCTAGGACTGCCCAACAATGACAGAATCTTCCGCACTTCCCACCATTGTGTGCACCTCCACCACCACCACCGACAATGTGTGCATCCCCAGCACTAACCACCAATTTGTGCTTCTTTGGTACTGCCAACCAATTTGTGCATATCCAGCACCGTTCACCAATAACAGCATCTCAAACATCACCCAGCAATGTGGGGCTTTAGTGGGATGGCCATCTCCAGGGCTCAGAATAAGGGGCCCCCAGAGCACTGCTTGTGTGTACTAACTGTAATTGTGATTCTATGCAAAAGTATGTGAAGGAGGTCCAAAGCTGTCAAAATATTGACAGGGTGAAACCAGAAGAAAAAACATTGCTTAGAGGTAAGTTGGTGTGTTGCGTGTGTAGTAGCGGTGGTGAAGTGAAGGCAATATCACCGGTAGAAAGTGAAAAGAGGGTTCTGAAGAGGGGAGAGTAGGTGTAAGATACACAGATGGAGCACTTCAGAGAGACTTTGTGAGAAAAAGAGAGACTACAGAGCAAAGTAGTGTGAAGGGATGAACATAAGTGATTTGAGCACCACCACACCTTAGAAATATTTGGTTGCAGCCTCATCATTTCTGAACTAAAACATTTTTAGTTCTGATTATTCACAATAAAATCATAATTTTTACTCCAGTGTCTCATACTGCAAACAAGCACAGGCAAATACAATATTTTTGGCTTGTTTAACTTGCATATCCCTTATTGTATAATTTGTCTGGAGGCAATAATAGAAAGATCACAAAGAACCACCAAAATGCTGGTCGGGGAGCACATTAGGGAAAGTGCAGGATTTTAGTTTCCATATTCTTAAACCACGCCTTTAATAATATGGGCGATGCTTCTTTGAAAGGATTCTGCGTTATCCTTTTTCGGTCCGGTCCCTTTTAGAGACCCACCCACCTGCTTGCTTGCATCCTACTTAAAGCCCTGCATCAACATGTGCATCTTAAGCACAGTTGTGATGGTGACCGCCTTTACAGCACTACACACCATTGTGTGCATTTCCTGCACTGCCCCACCACAACAATGTGCGCATCTCCAGCACAGCCCATCCATATGTGCATCTCTGGAACCGAACACCAATGACAGTATCACCACCTCTACCACCGTTGTGCCTCTTCACCCAGCCCTGAGAGTAATTGCTTCTTCTGCACCACCCATTTATTACAGCATCTCCTTATGTCCTAAAAAGTATCTTCATTACCATCCACTGCGTGCATCCCAAGTACTGGCCATCGAATTGTGCATCTTCAGCACCACCCCGCCACCTCTACATGCCAATCTCTAGCACTGCCCATCATTGCGTGCATCTCCAGCACAGTCCTGCTAATGCCAGAATCTCCAGCGCTGTCCACCAGTGACAGCATCTCTAATACTGCCCATTAATGACAAGCACTGTCCATCAAATTGTGCATCTCCAGTACCACCCACCACCTCAATATGTCCATCTCTAGAACTGCCCACCCATGCATGCATCTTCATCACAGCCTTAACAGTGACAGCACCAGCTTGTGAATCTTAAGCACTATCCATCAATGGGTACATCCCGAGCACTCCCACCAATGGGTGCTTCCCGAGCACTACCCACTAATGTGTTCAACTCCAGACCAGTCATGACCATGTGATTTCAATCTGGATGCAACGCCTCAGCTGCATTTATGATTCCTACTTTAACTATCTTGAATCACTCCTCTGAGAAATGATCAAACCTGATCAAAGGGAGGTCAAGTTTTGTGTCCATCCTGGCTACAGAGTGATAGCTTGAGCAATAGATCCATAAACGCAGCCTCCTTCTGCAGCTAATATTTAGAATAAGAGATGTCTCTTTGTCTTCATAGTCCATTCTCTGCCTGATCTCAGTGGGATCCTTATATACATGTGTTGCAAGGTTATTTTAGCATTTACACGGGCACATTATTTAGCCTTGGGCCTTAGGCCTGTGCTCTCTTACCTACTTACAACTCGCTTTTTATTCAATTTTATTCGTTTAGTAAAACTTCATTTTAGTGGTGATGTTCTTATTATTTTATCACGTGTCCTTCTACGCAGGTTCTGTTATTCATTTCTTTGCACAATATTTTAATCATGTGCTCAACGGAAGGATGTACATCTTATTTACGAAGTATCGCCAGTGCAAAGCGAGCATCGTCTACTCTACACAGAAAAATAGGTGTTGTCACCTCAGGGTAGTTCTTAGAACAACAGATATGTTATTATAAAACATCACACTGCCCACATCATCTTAGCGGGAACATTCCAGCCAGTTTGCCACCTCGTGCTGCATATCGTCACAGTTTCTGCTGAAACCATTTTGGTTCCTCTTCATCTACGTGGGAGGATCCCCGGCAGACTAACAGACCTCTTCTCCGCCTTTGAACACAGGTATGGGGGGTGGGATTTCCTTCCCGGGACCAGAAGGGTGGATTAGGGCTAATACTGCTATTTGCTCTCATGTAGGAACCGAGACCCATATTTATACTTTTTTTGCGCTGCATTTGCATCCTTTTTTTACGCAAAAGCAGCGCAAACTTACAAGACAAAATTGTATTTTGTAAGTTTGTGCCGCCTTTGCCTCAAAAAGCGGTACAGATGCGGCACTAAAAAAGTATAAATATGAGCCTTAGTATAGGAAGGGATGCTAGACACACTATTGTGACAATACGGTGGGACTCTTCTTGTGTTTCACTCTTTTGATCACTGCTGTGTTAACGCTGTGTTTCATTATCCTTATAATCGCAAATCAAGACGTTTTATATAGAATGCAGTTGCTTCATTAAAACCTATTGAACCAAGATCCTGCTTATGTTTGTCTTTGCATGCATGAGACTTAAGTAACTGAGAGAAAGGGGTAAAATCTGTTCCACCGCGACTCCCCTGAAGGGTCTGAGTGTCATGCAATAGGCTGCCGCAAATCACTTATACCTTTGGTACTTGTGAGGTGCTACTAGCTAGCCAGAAGGGTTACCGACAGCTGTCACACGGTGTGGGATCAGACTCAGTCCCCAACGCCCAAAAGCCAGCAGTTTTGTTACCATAATGAGAGTCTACGACATATAAGCCCACCCGAAGGCAAAAGAGAAAGTCCAGCAGTCTCCCCCGATAAGTGTGTTTGTACTCTGACTTAAATAGCGCTAAGAGGCAGGACCGGACTAGGGAACCAAAGGCAGCCCCGGCACAAATGTTCAAACCAGCCCCACTCCCTTCATTGTCTCATGCCAGCTCTCCCTTTTCATTCATCCATTTTCTCTCTTTGTCTCCTCTCTCAACCATCCCTATCGCTCTCTTTCGCTCTGCTGAAGCCTCCCATGTTACTGTTGCAGGTAACCTCAGGGAGCTGGGGAAGCTAACAGAGGGATCAGCAGAGGCCCTGGCCTTTCAAAACTGGCCTCCAAAGACTGCAGTCCATCGGAGAAAAGCCCAGTGGAATAAAAGAGCAATCAGGCCCTGCAGTCAGGTTCAGACTTCAAAGGGCTCCCGGCTTCAAACATGTGCAAATACCTCACCCCCTTCATGGCCTTCCCCCTTTATAAGTTAGTCCATTAAATCTTATTATTGAACCACAGTTATTGCTTTAAGTGACCAAGAGTGCAGTAGGTAGAAATCACTAAATTGACAACAAAAAAGTGACACAGATTAGAGGTGGGCAAGCTGCAAATTCAGAGAGCTGAAGCTGAGTCAGGGGTCTGGCTTGGCTCTAAGAGCTAAACTACACGCCGAGCCATCAAAAGATTCAGCAAGTGACATAGGCAACAAAAGTCATGAAAATATATAACTAAGACTATTTAAAATGTGGAAAAAAAACATTTGTTCAACATATCTGAGTTTCATAAGTGTATACAAGCCTATCACTATATGGAGTGACATTTATTGAAAGTAATATTTTTTAAACATGAAACATGCAAGACTACTCCATGTCCTAAATTGCCACGAACTACCCACGGCGGGTCACTGCGTCTTTTTCCCTGTATATATGTAACATTATTTTAGATTATTGGTTTGCACGTGAGGGTTCTGTATAGTCCCGATCCAGAACTGAATTACTTCGACGTGCTCTCAGTTTGGTTGATTAAGGAGAATGATATACAGTGGAGCGAAGATATGTGCACTCAGTGACTGAACATGTCTGTCTGAAGACCTGCACATGCCTCTCCTTGAAGAGCTGTAACCCAAACCCCAGGGTTGCACGACCTCTTTATAATGCTAAATATTTAACTGCAGTCCTTGAGATTCCCATTACTTCTAAAATCGTTCTGTTTCTTAAGTCAGAGCCAGCAGTAACATTAGCATAAAAATATAATCCCCAGCCTTCCTTACACAACTTCAGATATGAAGAAGAAAAAGTGCCAGTCTCATGCAGGCCGTCCCACTTCAACGGAATTTCGGACGGACATCTCAAGTACTGAACAGAATTACTTAGGATTTATATTTGAATAGGGCAGGCAGGAAATGTGCTTTTATGTTAATGTTACTGCTGGCTTCCGGACTTCACAAACGGTTACAGGATAGGCCAGCGCTTAATTTGTGCTTGTTGTTTCTGGGGCGGAGCACCAGCAGTTATTTTTGAAGGCCGGCAATAATTTTTCCGCCTCAAGCATTTACTACGAGCAAAAGATACATATGGGAAAGACTGAGGAAGAGAAAAACTAAAAAGCGTCACAATGGGAGGAAGCAGAAAGCTGAAAGAGTGAGCTGATGGGGCAGGGAGTGGCTGTAAATGGATAGAGAGGCTGAAGATGGCTTCAGGATTACGCTGCCTCAGTATTCCGTGTTCGCTCATTTAACTGCAGCAGCCGCGCATTTCAGAGGAGAGCTTTGGGCACCGGCACGTTTGTATTTACAAATTAAGCACTGGGAGAGGCTCAACACACAATTGACACAAGGAGCTAAAAATGCAGCCTATACTGTTTCTGGTTGGGGGGAGTTCTTTGCTGATAATCTGGGGTTCCGATAGGATACTCAGTGGGCCCGAAGTATTGTATCGTAATGATGTGTACTTCTTTCTTTTTTTGTAACTGGATGCCTGAATCACACTTGTGCTTTATTCTGATCCTCCCATAATTAAATAAATAAACAAACAAAAGAGGTCTTGGAGTCATGCTAATTAGGATGCAGCTCTTCAAAGAGGGCCACGCGAAACGCAGCATGGGTTGTAATTGTATTTATACAGTGCTTACTACCCCTGACGAGGCGTCAAAGCGCTTTTCAGCTTGTGAAACAAACTGTTTCATTTCCAGCTTCTGGAGATACATTCCAGACCGAAGAGCACACTTTTACATCTTTGCCCACATTCAGCTCTCCGAGTCTGGAGCGCGGGCTCTACAGGTTTTGTGCTCACGGGTCCCCATGGGACAAGAGCTGAGCCTGAGCCAGAGCCAAACACCTGGTTGCAGCTTTGCTTTGCTCAAACTCCTCCATCACAGAATGGAACAATAACACCAAGTGTCACTTAAACATCTCGCCATGGAATTGGTCACAATTAAAACCATTGCTGCTCCTGTGGAAGCAAACTAGGGAGATGAGGTAGGCGGAAAGGGGGTAGCAAAATAACTGAAAAGTCCAGTAAAGCAGGGGCAATCTAAGTCCCACACATTTGCTAGGCTACCCTCTTCCCCAGAGTGGGTCCCCCATGGTGTGCAGCGCATGAGACGGCTTTCACCCCAACCTCCCCAAGGATGGCATTAAACATCAAGCTCAGCCCGGCTCTGAGGCAAGCCTTCCAAAAAGGCCCTAACAGATCCTATAAGGATGAAGACAAATGTTTTCCCTGTAACTCCACCTTGAGTCTCAGGTTGAAATCCCCAATGTTTACCATCTGGCTTCATCTTTCTTGTAATGGCCATCAAAGTTCTTTCTTGCCAACATTCCTGGGCTCATATGAGGGAATGCGAGGATGCTAAGGTCACCCAACACCATTCTCATAGTCTCAATTCCCTCCTATGTACGTTGTCCAGGATCTCAATTCTCTCCTCAAGCTTCACTAAAGACTCAAAAGTTCACTGTTTAAAAGTGGACATTTCTTTTATTCCCACTTTTTTATCCTCTGCCAAGCCCTCTAATGTCTGCACTCTACTCTTGGTTGTCTCGTGTTCCTGTTCCACTCCCAACACTCTTCGTGTTAGGCCCTCCAGCTTCTGCTCCACATCACACGTGCTTGGTCTGTTGAGCCACTCCTCTCTTCCAGTCTGCGTGATGTTCGCTAGGTGGGCTCAGTAGCTCCTTCACACCTGCAAATGTCCCCACCACTCCTCGAGGGCACCTCCCTGGGACCTAGTCTGGATCCTGACCCACAGTGAGACAAATGAAAACCCTCTCTGCTTTTATGACACCAACATGATGTGTTGCTGAAGAGGACAGCGTGTCCTAAAGGTATTCTCAGTCAGCTAAGCTGCTCCAGAATGTGCTGCTGGCAAAGAACCTACTTACAAAAAACAAGCAAAGGGTGCCATGAACACGCCCCTTGGGGCAGTTTGAGCAAGGTATGGGTGACACTGGGCGGTACGGTGCAACATGTTCGAACCTTGGAATTGTTGTTTGTAGCTCCTTTGACCTTGATGGGAGACACTGGTCTCCCAAGAGATGCTCATAAATTCCCTTGAAAGAGGCTGGAATGATGGAGCTGTGGAGTGCAATAACAGAGCACTGGGGTATGGAACAGGGGGAAAAACGGAGAGTTTGATGGCTGGATGGAGTGATGAATTGATGGGTGGGTGGACAGACAAATGGGCGAATGGATAGATGAACTAAAAAAACCATAAGGCTGGAGAAAAAGAAGGAAGGAAGAAAATAAATATGGAAAAAAACAGAAATGAGGCCAGGGAGAAAGAACAGACAGATGAATGAAAAAAGCCAAAGAACAGGCAGAAAGAAGAAAAAAGGAAAGACTGGAAACAACAGAATGAAGGGTGGAGGGTTGGAAAACGAACTCAAGCTGAATAGGAAACAAAGGAAAATAACAAAGAATCTTTACAAGATGGAAAGATAGATGGAAGAAGGGTGGGAAGAACAAAAATGAAAATAAAGTATGAAAGATGAAATGAGGAGACGGGTGAAGAGAAAATAAAGAAAACCCTCCTGGAACAAAGAAGGAAGTAAAGAGGGAATGACGTACAAAAGATAAGACACAAAAAGGAAGGAAGAACTAAAAGAAAGGAGCAACAAAAGAAATAGAGGATGATGGGAAGAAATATATATTTTAAAAGGATGGAAAGTAAAAAGAAAAGAAAGATGCAAAAGACTATTTAAAAAAAAAAAACATCCCAGAACCAATCTTTCTCTTGCATTGTGCAGTATTTGGTTTGGCTTCACCTGAAAGAGCAGTCTTCAGAAACTAAAATAATATAGGATAGCTGAATGGGCCCTCTCTGGTAGGTGTAAATTCCAGTGACTTAGGTCTCAGAACTAGAGCAGCAAAATATCAAGTGAATTGCCATTGGCTGAGGTCTTGGCAGGCAGTATGTCTATAGAATGTCATTGGTTGAGGTACTGGAGGGAGTGCAGAGTAACTAGCAAATAGTATTGGCGGCCGCCTTGGAGGAAGTGCTGAGTATCTGTAGGATGCCAGGGACTGAGGTGCTGTAGGGAGGCAGCATACGCTGAAGTTTCGAAGAAGAGATCAAATGCCACAAGTGCAGTGCAGGCACCCAGTGGCCAAAGGGTTAAAATATTGTTTGCCATTATAGCTACATTTAATTTACATTCCAGAGCTTTCCTTTTTAGAAACAATTGTAATTTCGTACTTTCAATTGGCCTATTTGGAGTGAATTAAGACTACAACTCCCAGAATGCAGCTACTTGTTAAATGGAAGCCCAGCAGCGTAAACATGGTGGCTCTTTGATGGGTGTCCAAGACAAGCAGTCACTGAGGGTGAGTGGGGGAGGGTGTGGGGTGGAGAATAGAAAATACAATTGTGAAACTAGCATTATCTCGCCCTCTGATACAACGTGTCATTCTCATATCTCTCTGAGGCAAGAGAAAGTGGAGGAAACTGGGCCTTCAAACCTTAAGGTAATTTTCACCATGAGAATGTGAAAAAAGGGGGCGTGGCCTTGGTAAGGAGGTGGGGACATTGTGTGTGGGGGCTTTACAGGCCGGACATGCCTTATCATTCACCTGCTCCCAACACGCTGTACAAATACTTAAGCCCTCTGAACTACCTTCTATGCCAGGGGAGGTTTAAACTGCGCCCAGATGTGCAAAGTATTTACACTGGGCTGGAAACCTCTTCGACCAAAGGGATTCCAGCTCGTGCTAATGCCTTCTCCACTGGATCGATGGTGGTGAAGTGTGAAACTGTGCGGCACAGGGCGGCCCCGTGTATAGTAGGCCCGTCCTGGGAACCCACTGCCAAGAAGGCCCACCACAGGCCAGTCTTGATAGCACCAGAAAGGTAGGGTGACCAGACATCCCGGATCTCCCCTGACAGTCCCGGTTTTCAGAGGACTGTCCCGGTGTCCCACGCTTTTGTTCATTTTACATAAATGTCCCGGTTTTAGGGGCAAGGGTCAGGTCAACCTGCCAACGCTTTTATTAATTCGAAATAAATGCCCCGGTTTTTGGGACAAAGGTTAGGTCAACCTGCCAATCAGAAGTGAAAGGTGTGCTTTCCTTTCAGATGCCCCTCTAGAGTCTTAAATTCTTAAATACTTCTGCCTGCTCTCGTGTGTGCGCGCGCACGCACCCTCGCAAATAAATACACACACACTTTTACAGGACAGGCCAGATATAAAAGTGATGCTAAAGGCTTTAGTCCTACTTTTAGGTCGAACCTGTCCCGGTTTTTTCTTTTCAAAATCTAGTCAACCTACAGAAAGGCCCTGGGAATACAAACTGCGAGAACCAGCCTCGAGCAGGGAGAAAGACTAAAAAAAAAAAAAAGAACCCCATTAAGAAATGTCGGATACCACCCGTAATCTGCTACCCATGTGTGCAACCTGGCGCGCTGTGCACCCGCCTCTGGGCGCCATTTGTTGGATGTGGAGCTGTTTGCGGCCCCTCCGGTCTCCGCCTAGGCCTCGTCCGCTTGATTGATGCCCCCAACATACAATGCGCTGCGCGAGTCCACCAAACCAGCAGCGCCCCCCTCGCCTGCAAGCTTGGGTACCCCCTCGCCGCGAGCCGCCCGCACCACCAGGAGTGTGAAGAGCTCCATTAAAGAAACAGCCCCCGAGCAGCTGTGGCGCTCCCGGGGCCGGCGCACGTGCCCGGCTGTGAGTGATGTGACGGAGAGCGGAGGGGACAGGTGCATTTATCCCATCCAGTGCTCCCCTCCCCCCGCAGCACACTGGAGCAGGCGGGCTAAAGCATCCCCGGCTTCCTAGCAAGGCTGGGAGACGTGGAGGGGAATTCACCAAATGCCAGGATACAGGAAGTGATATTATGCACCCTTTGACCCCGATGACATCGCAGGGTTTGTTCTTAACGTCTCCTACTTCCTATAGATAGCCAACCGGAAGGGAAAAGAGTGGATACTAGAGACAATAGGGGCCTTGTACTCCTGCTTGTATTCTGCTCCTATTGAACGTAAACAGCCCCTACGTAATGGCCAGGAGTAGCGAGGAAACCGCAGGGGTGCTGTAGGATACACCAGGGACAGCATTCTTTCACCCTTACTACTGCTAGGTGACGCCCATGCTAAGAAAACCAGTTCGCCTTACAAATGCACAAATCCAACCCCCTAGTCTTCCTGGTACAACTAACTACAGTGCAGCTTTACAGCTCATCCACTGACATGTATATGTATTGATGGTTTCTACCATTGACTGTGAAGTGACCTGGAAGCGATGCCCCGAGGCTCTGCAGCACTTTGCTCACAATCAAAGAGGCTTCTATGTGTCGCCCCTTCAAATGTCACCAGTTACATAAACACACAACAAAGTGATGTGAAAAATGCTTGAATTAACCTGAGCCAGTGGTGAGTGCTCAGGAATGTGTCGTAGACCACCGTTTTCACGGCTATGTCACTGTAGACAAATACCTCTCATAAGCTAGTCAGTCCTGGTCCAGCTCTAAAGGACCAGAGTAACCTAACTGCCAGGCCAGGTCCTCGAGCGACTTATACTGACTGAGATTACTTCAATCATCCCGTCCATCCTTTTGCTGGTGGTTGTATCAGTTACATAAAGCCTGCACCTATTTGGCCTGTAGATATACACGGGGAGGGTCACTGCAGGGAGTCCAAGTTTGTTCAAGTGGACTTTTTGCCTATAACTAGCTCCTTTCCTTGATCCCACTCTAGAAATTAAACTAGAGACTTCTTTGTCTTTTTTGGCCTCCTCTTGCTTCTGTTGCGCTGCAACCCCAAGAAGATGTCGAAAATGCTCCTCTGACCTTAAGGATACACTTCACTTGCAGGTTTTGGCTAGGGCAAACTTTGCTCAAGGGAATTAGAGCTTTTTGCACAAGACCCAGACTAGTTACACATTTTGTAGTCAGAGAAAATAAGTAATTTGTCCAGAATCACAGGATTTTGAGCCGAGGCTGAAATTTAAACATGGTTCCCCAGTTTTGAGCTCGAGAGCGCATGCCACTGGGGCACATCCCATTTCATGAGATTGATCAGTGGTTTCTCAGATGTTGGAATTTAAAATTTCCACAGCATCTCAAACACAAACTATTTGGTCTCCTGGGACAATCAACCCTCCACGACATCAAAACTTGGCAACAATAATTAAGCGGTTATGAGATGCAGACCTGTGAGTAACCTGGCACTCAGGATCCAAATGCTCAACCATGACTGGCCAATTTTAAGCTACTGGCCCCATATGTCTAGTTAGTAGCCCAAATCGTTAACCGAATCCAAGAGTGACACCTTGCTTCCAAAAGCCCCAGTCCCCCTGTCAACTTTGATATTTCCAATGGAGCAATGCAGCCGAGCCAAACTTTGATGAACTACTCTTCACTCGGGCAGATTCTTGTGATAGACTTTGCTGGTGTGCAGTGGATGTTTGCATCCATTGATTGATTGTGCTTCTGTTGGGAAACACTATAATCATCTCGAAGAAATGTCTTGTTAGTGTACTTGGGCAGCTGAACTCAGAGACTTGCATTGACTTCTCTTTTGACAGCACAGGATAACATTTGGTGGCTCTTGGGGTAAATTCTCAAGAACCACAAGTGATTGCACTTTAGATTTTCACCCTTCCGTGTTCTTTTCAGTCATGTTTATGGAGTAGGATCATTTCTGCTTTATACTGCACCCTATTACAAGCCCCTACCCACCCCCGTACTGAGACTTTGCTGCTTAACCACAGCTGCCGCTGGAGAGGGAAAGAAACGAATGAAGTCTTGGCTAAAGGTTGCTAACAGGAGTACCAATGACCGTGGGCCTGTGAGAAGAAACACCACCAAACAACTAATTCCGCCCCTACTTCACCCAAACATTACAGAAATGGTGCTATACTTTCTTTGAAATCCAGAAAGGCCTCCTACGAGGAGGCAATGGTAGACTTTATAGCTTTTCTATCAACTGGTTTTAGCTGCTGTTGAAAAGGGACTGCAGAAAACCACTTTCCCAGGCAAGACGTGCATGAAAGGAACAGGAAGACAAGTTCCAAAGTATTTGAGAAGTGCTTCTTCATGAGAGACAATGAACCCAAGAACAAAGTAAAGCTATGATGTACCCCATACAATGGCGAAGGTATTATTTTAAGGGGCATTCTCGATGTAACACGAGCTTGGATTTGTGTAGTAGCACCTGCCACCCCTGCGGGCTACCAGCATTTTGCATTTTCTGGGGAGTGCATTTCAGAGTTTGTGAATCTGGCAATATCCAGCAAATGTGTCTCCCAGTGACCATGTCTCCTCTTCTCCCAGTCTGTCCCAATACTCTTTCCACTTCTCCCAGAGCTTGTGTCTCCCTGGAATCTCCCATGCTGCTCTGGTTTGTAGTCTCCTCCTAACTTTACCCTGTGTGTGCCAGCCCAAGAAAAGATTCTCTGATCTTGAATTTTTTTTCTTTTCACTGGCAAAGAATTTAAACAACCCATCTTACTAATATGAGACTGGAAGTTCTGACACAACACAAACATCCCTCAGCATTCAAGCACCTTATCTAGGGAATCTGCAAATGTTGTGAGTTCACATAATCAGCACATTACAGGAAGCATAGGTCTACCCTTAATTTCTATGATAGAATGGGACAGCTTTCTAGCCTCTATTCCATGGTCACGCCCAAAAACATACTTTCTTCTTTCTCCATCAAAAAGTGTGGCATTAAGCCCATACAGAACACAGTGAAAGTGCTGATCACAAGTATTTCACAAAATGAAAGTCTGACCTAAACATATTTCCACAGAAGCCTTTGAGAGCATCGGAGGGAGTTTGGGCACAAACTTCTCAAAAGTTATGCCCTCTTTCAATCTAGCAGACATAGGTGAAACCTGGGTCTTTTAAAAACGGTGTAGTTTATGCTCAGGTTGCCAACTTTGATTTCTCTTCCACACGTGTAATCATTTATGTGGTATATCTGTACCACAGTAGGCGGTACCCCTGCCTTAAAAAATGTCTATGGCTACTGCTTACGTCACCAACTCCCATTCTTACTCATTTGGTGGCATTTTACTATTCTGACAGCATATCTTCCTTACTGGGCCTTCTCTTAATAACCCTCACCAGCTTTTCTGGTGTAAATTCAGCAGCCTGCTGCCCCTCTGGCAAAGTTGGTGCTGTGTAGCTGCCTATGTGTGTGAATCCTAAATGTAGTTATAATTTGCACTGCTGTCTGTCACACCACACAGCTCGGTACTTCACCCAAAGAAAAGGTAACATCATCTCTTGTTACTCTCACACCACTCACACACTCTTCACACACTGCAACACTTCAAATACAACACTCTGCCAAACACGCACTACCCTGTAGTGCCGCATGCTATTGTTAAAAAATGGGCCTCAGCGTCACACATAGTTTAAGGCACTATATGAATGTTACAGTACAATGCAGTACAATGTCACTGCTTGGAATAAATAGGGGTTGCCAAGTCAGGTGAGGCACAGCAAGCGAGAAAATGGGCCCCAAGTCCACTCAAGCAAAGCAGGTATTAAAATTCCCCAAAGAGTTCAGATGATTGCATTTTTTCCCCCATTTATTTTCTCTGTGATGGGATTTTTCCTCCTCTTTTATGAACCTGCCCATTCTGTCATTTTCACCCCCCCTCCTTTTCTCCCTCCCCTGCGAGCTTGCTATTGCCAAAGCGATTGTGTTCCTATTCTCATCCCCATCGGTCTTTTCCACTTCCCAAGGGATTACCGAGTCCTACTGCCACTACAGACTTACCCCCTTGCAGATGGCCACAGCTTCCTTTGACATAGATTTGGGATAGGCAACGTTGTGCTCCATGATAGACTGGAAAAGCTCGTCTTCGTCTTCCCCTTCAAAGGGAGCCTGCAATGGTGAGAGAAAAAGGAACAAACATATATGACATTCCTCGCAAACCAATCAGATAGGAAGCCATGACACTTCCAGCCAAGCAACCAGAGAAACGGAAGCAGCCATACAACAGCTGGGAATGCAACAGAAAGGAGGAAGCATCTATTTCATTTACTGCCATCTAACCAGGGAGGAAGAAGCAGCCATTTCAATCATTGCTATCCAACCAGAGAGGAGGAAACAGCAATGCTACTCCTAGCCATCCAACCAGAGAGAATGAAGCAGCCATGACACTCCTAGCCATCCAACCAGAGAGAAGGAAGCGGTCATGACACTCCTAGCCATCCAACCAGCGAGAAAGAGAGAAGGAAGCAGCCATGACACTCCTAGCCATCCAACCAGAGAAGAGGAAGCAGTGAGGACACACCTAGCCATCCAACCAGAGAGAAAGAGAGGAGGAAACAGCCATGACACTCCTAGCCATCCAACCAGAGAATGAAGCAGCCATGACACTCATAGCCATTCCACAAGAAAGAAGGAAGCAGCCACGACACTCCTAGCCATCCAACCAGAGAATGAAGCAGACACAACACTCCTGGCCATCCAAACAGAGTGAAGGAAGCAGCCATGACACACCTAGCCATCCAAACCAGAGAAGGAAGCAGCCATGACACACCTAGCCATCCAACCAGAGAATGAAGCAGCCACGACACTCCTAGCCATCCAAACAGAGTGAAGGAAGCAGCCATGACACACCTAGCCATCCAACCAGAGAATGAAGCAGCCATGACACTCATAGCCATTCTACAAGAAAGAAGGAAGCAGCCACGACACTCCTAGCCATCCAACCAGAGAATGAAGCAGCCACGACACTCCTAGCCATCCAAACAGAGTGAAGGAAGCAGCCATGACACACCTAGCCATCCAAACCAGAGAAGGAAGCAGTCAATGACACTCCTAGCCATCAAACCACCGAGGAGGAAGAAGTAAAGCACTGGATGTTACTGAACAGATAAGGATGAAGTATCTATGAATTATGACACCACCAGCCATATAACCAAAGACTGAGGAAGAACATTGACACTGCCAGGCACCTAACGAAGGAAAAACAGCCAAGATAGTCAGCCATCCAGGGAGAGAGGAGAAGCACCTGTGACTACTACAAGCATCTATGCAGAAAGGGGGTCGGCAGCTATAACACCCACAGTCCCCCAAATATGAACTATAGAAATAGGGACAAACTGGTCATGCACAGACATTTGGTGATATGCAGTCACAAGGCCAGCCCCCGCCATTCGCAGACGAGACAAAACGCTCATGCTGTTTACCTGTCCAGCTAACATTTCGTAGAGTAAAACTCCAAAGGCCCACCAGTCCACCGACTTCCCATAGGGCTGATAGGCGATTATCTGCAAGACATACAATGTTAACATGAGTACTGCACAGCTGGTTAAAAACTTTGCATTACTACATATACACAAATACATAAACAAATGCTACGTTAATTGACTCCACAAGCAGGGGTGGGATCGTCTACTCCACTTACATACAAATTCATTGGTTTTGGACATATAGGATCTTAATGCAAACCTCCCATATCTCAGCGTCTCTAAAACTAAATGTGAACATTCCAGAAACCTTCCATTGGGGATGAAGAAATTTCACACACCTATACAACCAAGGGAGCAAGTTCAAAGCTTCGAACACTGATGCGCTAGTTTAGAGGCAGGCTTTGCGCGGAAAACAGGCCCATTGGCTTTCGCGCCTGTTTTATGGCTGCTTGATTTAGACATGAGGGCCAATTTCACTCCCTGTGGGCTGCAATTATCGCAAAACAGACGAAAATGTGGTAATATCACACGCAAAGTAGATGCACAACCTTTTTGCTTCCAAATTTACTGCTGCTGTCCGTACTTCCAAAGCTTACATTTTGTGGTATGCTGATAAGTTTTCTTTGTACCACATGGTTCGTGGAGGCACCTTATTGTGTGAGTCTGACTACCAAGGCATACACCAATTCTATCAAATGGCTGGCGGTACAGCAGAAGGACGGTGTGAACTTCGCATTTATAGGTCAAGCATGCCAGAAACCTGGTTGCAAAAGGCCCATTTTGGGCTTACCAAGAACTTGCATGGGCTGAGCTCATTACTTACCATTTGTTGGCCTTACTGTCACTCATTTGCTTGCTTCTTATTTAATGGCTTTCCTCGTCTCATGTGTTGAAGAATAGCCTTGTCACCATCTTTCTGAATGGCTGGCTTATATCCTTCTAATGCTCAATTTAGGGTGCTTTGTTTGGGGTTGAACACTCAATGAGAGTGCATATGTTTTCTACTTCTCTCCTGCTCTCCCCCTATGTGCTCCACCAATATGCCCCCTGTGCACCCCTTTTTACACTTGTATTCTCCACCACACAACCCTCTCCTACGCCTGTTATTTTCACCTTTGCATGCTTCTACCCTGCTTGTTGTGTGCCTTTTCTCCAGGAAATGCTTTTCGCCTTCTCGCCCCCACCCACTCACTCCATTAACTTCTCCATTACCCCCATACACTTGTGATCCTTCGGAAAAAAATAACTGTGCTTTCATGTAAAAAATCAAATAAAATCTTTATTGTTTTATTCATCAATTCACGTGGCTTCTGCCACCTTGGATCAGTAAACATTAAATTAATGCAAATGGCACCTGTGGGTTTGTGCCTCATGCATGTGTCAGTGGAATATGGTCGTGTCTTAGCATCCTCAAAAATAAATATTAAACATGCACTGTGGATTATAGCTAGAAGGCCCCTACGGCAGAACCTACTAGCTTTGCCAATGCTTGCTTTATTTTATTCTGAAACGCAAGAGTTCAGGGGTTACTGTGAGTGGTGGTGGGAGATGGCGGTGTGACCCACAAGAGGGGGCCTGAAGCCGGAAGACACAACCCCTTGCGTGGTTCCATCTGCATCTTTCCTCTTGTAGGGCCCTAGTGTTTCCTACCTAAGGCTTCTCCTGAGTTCCTGAGGATGTACAGTCTTGCGGGAGTAACTTGGGCCTTTTCAATGAATCAATGGATTCCCAACCTTACTGTCAAGTAACCGAAGCCAAAGAGCCAAAACTTTACACGGAATAATGTCTTGGTGTATTTCTCGGAAGCATTTACACAGCAATATTGTGACTTTCCCATTACTGGAGAAAGGAAGAAAGTCCCTGACTGGCACTGCAGCTGTGCCTTCCCGCCATTTTTAACCTTCACTCTGAAGTTCTCCTGTTTGTTTCCTTTTTCTAGGGCTCTCCGGGGACACCCCTGGTGTGCCCTAGGGCAGTGAAGATATTGTAACTAGTCTCCCCACCAACTTCTTTAGAGACATTTTGCTCGGTTTTTCTAGTGCTACATAGTAAATAACTGTTTTAGAATACAACACGTGTCAATAACACTCCATCTGCTACTAAACTGTAAGGTAAAAACATGTTTACTATTCTCAATTCCACATATATTTACTCCCCTGGGTGACTTAATAGTAGTAAATATATACTTACTTTACATTGTAGTGGCAGGCAGATGCAGTGGACGCCTCGGCGGGGTAGGGAATGCTATATACATGCAGTTTCAATTTCTGTAGCTTGATATTTAATGTCACAGAGCCCAACTAACTGGATCCTGACTCTAAGTGTCTGACATATATGACAGAGAGTGCAAATGGATTTTTAAGGCTTCGTGTACATTTACTCAGTTAGTTGGGACACTGAGTGGCCTGCACCACTTTCTCCACCGCAGTTTGAGATCAGTCTTCCATAGTCACCTGCAAGGTATCCAGATCGTTGAGTATTGAACACAATAATCGATGGGTGGGTGGATTTACTGGCACTGAAATCGAAGCTCCCACTGGAAAGATGCTTTGTCCTTTAGAACAATGGGAGTGGTCCAGTTAACCCCTTCACCACCACACCAACAATATACTGGACTGAGAAACAGATGGCGACAGAAACAGTCTCCGACACCTGGTGGCGCTAAATGCTGCTAATATCTGGAAATTTTTCATATTAAAACTAAGCATTTAAATTGCATCAAGTGGTTTTCGCTCGTTTATATCCTGCTCAGCTATTTGGATCTAGACTGACAGGCGCACAGGACTCAAATCGCAAATGTATTTTCGCTCATAAACCTATGTTTAAGGCTGAAGTTATTTAAATGTACTTCTGCCAGGAATTCACCGATGGATTCCCAGCAGGTGTGAGTAGTTTAATTACTGCAGATTTTCTGCCACATGTGTGGAGAAATCACTCCCTCTTCCGTGATAGAAGTTGAAAGGGGAATGCTTTACTTCAGATTTGGCAGATGAATGGTTTTCTCAATGTGGATTTTTTTTTTTTTTTTTATGTGTGTTTGCTCAGAGAGCATCATGCCTAATTCTATGCTATGTAGAATAGGGCAAATAAAGGCCCTGGGAAATATCACACGGAATTCCCAGTAGAATGCCTGGAAACCTTTACCTGGTGCAACAATTTAAGTGCAGCAATGGGAACAAAGCGAATCGCAAAAAAAGTAAATCCACACCCATAAATAGAAGTAAGTTTAGGGTGCAGACTGACCTCACAATGCAAATTATGAGGCAGATTGGGGAGGACTGAAATACCAGTGATCCATTGAGCAGCAGCACTTTTGTGAGAACAAAAAACGAGTGTATTGTAAAAATGTACTGTGCATTGTATACAATGTTAATGTTGTAATACCATAGTGCTAGCCCTCACCTCCTCATCCCATTCTGTTTATGTAAAGCGACTTCAGTCAGAAGACTCTCACAAAGTAGCTTCCTACGAACGGCATCCCAAATTTGCAATGCACCTGTTATTATAAAAATGTTCTCTGGAACTCATGCAACATTAAATGCATAACCCGAAATCAAATTACACTATAGACAAAGAAATGTGCACTCACACACAACTGTGTGCAGCAGCTGGATTAACCCACCAGGCTATCTTCCTGGGAGTGGACCATGTGACTTGTAGGTCACTGGAACGGATGTGCATCCTCCTCTCATTCGGAGTGGGGCGACCTGCAGGAGGTATGTTGGGTTATGATGTAAAGCAATAGGTGGGTTCAATTGGTTCCTAAGGGGTTCTTGTTGTTTGGTATTAAGGTTCACCCAGACCCCTTTGGGTGTTTATGGGTTACCCTCTGTGGTTTGTAATATACCTCCAGGGGGTGGCATCCTGCAAAGCTGGGCCACTCTCACTCTCTTTAGGTGGGTTTACGGCAGGTGGTAAGTGGGCATTCTTTTTAGACTGACTTCCTGCATCCAGGGGAGCAGCTTGGTCAGTAAGATTGGGGGTGAGCTACAGATTTCCCAACAATAAGGCTGGCGTGTAATGTTAACATACATTCTAGGACAGGCAGTGCACAAGGGAGGGGCTTAAGGGGGAGCAGAAAGGGAGCGGGACGATATTTGTAGGGGTACTAAGTGAAAGAAAGAACATTATTTTGTGAAATAACCAATATTTTTGAAGTATTCCCAAACAGAGACAAAAGGTGTGTGCGTGCGTAAAAATCCCTGGTGAAATCCGACAGACACCTCACTATACCCGACTGAAAGCACCTGCACCCAACTATTTATCACAAAATACATTTATTAGAGGGGTGCAACACATCAAACATGGCTCCTGAAGCTACGCCCCTGCCCGCATCTCACTAAGATACGCCCCTGTCAGTGTGTCGGGATCCCCATGTATGTGAGATAGTTGTGAGTTATAAGGAAAATGATGCTTTGAAGGGCAAACCCCCGTCCACTTCTCATGTATGGCCTGCTGGGGTGGAGGTCCACCTTGTCAGCTGATTGGCCTGCTGGGGTGGAGGTCCACCTTGTCTGCTGTTTGGCCTGCTGGGGTGGAGGGCCACCTTGTCTGCTGATTGACCTGCTGGGGTGGAGGGCCACCTTGTCTGCTGATTGGCCTGCTGGGGTGGAGGTCCACCTTGTCAGCTGATTGGCCTGCTGGGGTGGAGGTCCACCTTGTCTGCTGATTGGCCTGCTGGGGTGGAGGTCCACCTTGTCAGCTGATTGGCCTGCTGGGGTGGAGGTCCACCTTGTCTGCTGTTTGGCCTGCTGGGGTGGAGGGCCACCTTGTCTGCTGATTGGCCTGCTGGGGTGGAGGTCCACCTTGTCTGCTGATTGGCCTGCTGGGGTGGAGGTCCACCTTGTCTGCTGTTTGGCCTGCTGGGGTGGAGGGCCACCTTGTCTGCTGATTGACCTGCTGGGGTGGAGGTCCACCTTGTCTGCTGATTGGCCTGCTGGGGTGGAGGGCCACCTTGTCTGCTGATTTGTCACTTGGGGTTGGAGCTCCTTTCATGGCAACTGGAGTTTTCAGCAACTCCTGCTCTGTATGTGGGTCTTTCCAGATATTTTCACAGGTTCGCTCTCTGCGTCACACTTCTCAGCACCTCTAACACTAATCACAAATATCTTCGCACCCCTGACACTGAGTGCAAATATTTCAACACTTATTAGCTAATGCAAAACACCTCTATGACCCTTGAAACCTCAGTGCAATCGTCTGCATACCTCTAATGCCAGGTGATCCTACATACACACTGCCTTTGGGACATTTCCGAGCCCCTGTTGTCTACATAAAGATTTCTACACCTCAACAATGTATACAAATACTGCAAAACAATTGATACGAAATGGTAACAATGTCAAGTCTCCATCGCTAACTGCTCAGAAAACAGCACCTCCGTTCCTAAATACAGACACCTCGGCACTTCTAGCGTTTAAGGCCTCACTTAAAACACTGCTGCAAGTGCAAATGTCATTTTCATGGACAGTTTTTACGCGGACTTTAACTTATTCGTGTGAGTGCGTCTGTCCTGTGGATAAGTCGTGAAGGGTGAGGCTTCGTGCCACCACTAGGAAATGCAATGCTGGTCCTTTCTGAATCCAAAGTTGGAGGGAGCAGCTCTGGGTGCAGTAGTTGTTGAAGATGCTGGGCGAGTGGATGGAGATCCTGGTGGATGTCTTCTCTCTGCAGTTTTTGACGTTTAGTCTGATGTGTCTCTGACCACCTGAGGCGCAGGTTTCCTCAGACAGGTAGGCAGGGGTGCTTTCTGGAGATGTACACATGATGCAGTTGGCCTTGAAGGTGATGTGGCTTCAAAGGTGCGGCTGGTGTAGCTCCTTTGGTGAGCAGTGCTGCAGCGTGTGTCATATCTTTTAGGGCAGCCAGTGCGATGTTGGGGAGGCTTTGGATCAGGACATGCATAGGACGGGCTTGTTTTTTGTGTACTGGATACAGGAGCGCCGCGGGAGTATAAGAACGCGGTCTTCTGAAGATTCTTCATTGATAGTTGGTTTTACACGCTACGATGTGAGCATTCAGCAGAATTTTGGGACGGCACAATATAGGATATTCAGATTCAGGGGGTGATTCTAATTCTGGCGGGCGGCGGAGGCCGCCCGCCAGAATTCCGCCCCCATAATACCGCTCCGCGGTCAGAAGACCGCGGAGGGTATTATGAGTTTTTCCCTGGGCTGGCGGGCGGTCTCCAAAAGACCGCCCGCCAGCCCAGGGAAAAACTCCCTTCCCACGAGGATGCCGGCTCGTAATCGAGCCGGCGGAGTGGGAAGGTGCGACGGGTGCAGTAGCACCCGTCGCGTATTTCAGTGTCTGCAAGGCAGACACTGAAATACCTTGCGGGGCCCTCTTACGGGGGCCCCTGCCGTGCCCATGCCATTGGCATGGGCAAGGCAGGGGCCCCCAGGGGCCCCGCGACCCCCCCTACCGCCATCCTGTTCATGGCGGCTTTCCCGCCATGAACAGGATGGCGGTAGGGGGGGTCAGAATCCCCCATGGCGGCGCAGCAAGCTGCGCCGCCATGGGGGATTCTGAGGGCAGCGGTAAACCGGCGGGAGACCGCCGGTTTACCCTTTCTGACCGCGGCCAAAGCGCCGCGGTCAGAATGCCCTGCGGGGCACCGCCGGCCTGTCGGTGGTGCTCCCGCCGACCCTCGCCCCGGCGGTCGAAGACCGCCGGGGTTAGAATCAGCCCCATAGTCTAATTGCTTTGGTGATACAAGTCCTTTGAACTACTGTGAAAGCCCTGATGAAGTCTGAGAGTATTTATCTCATAGGACGAAACACGTGTTGGCTGTTGTTGCATTATGGATATTGTTTCCAAGGACGGCTTTTGTTGCCCTGATGGACTTTTCATTTCAAGATTAAACTGAACCTTTGCTCACAAATCCCAGTCCTATTAATATTTTGATGACTTTGAACTAAACATTAAGCTCTGACAAAAACATACATGAAGGATTGAGCTTTGATTCATGAGTGCCCTGACATTTGTTTATCACTGTTTGGTTTTCCTAACGGAAACATTAGAGGAGGGAGGAAGATCCTCTTGCCAGGAGCACTGTGCTAAAATAATTTTCTAATCTTGATGTGATGATTCACTGTGAGCGCTGTTTTTCCTATGACTTTCTTCCTTTTGGCATTTTCCTTGTTTCTATAGGACAGGACTGGGTCTCGGGATGTGTTTGCTGCAGCATAACACGTTTGACATCCTTGGCGAGGGAGAGCTGTGCTGTGGTGTCTGAGCTGTCCTGGTCGTAGTGCTGAGGCTCAGCCATCAATCAACAACCACAGGAGACCAGATGATGTGTGCACAGGGTCTGCCGCTGGGCGGCTCCGGCTGCTTCCTTATGTGACTTGAGAGCCTTCTGAGCTAGAGGCGAAAAAACAACCTTCTGGAGTGCTGAAAATTACACGCCATATAACGGATTATGCGGCAAGTGCGGTTAACACATAAATACGTTGAAAGTGCTTCGGCCACAAAATCGCATAGTCCCTGTGAGCCGGGGTACTTTCAATGGTTCGTCGAACATAAGTCATATGATTCGCCAAAAACAAGGATGTTGGCCAAAGTAAATATTTACGCCACCAAAAAAGGAAAGTAAACGATGGTTCAAGAGGCATGTCGCGCTTAACGAATTTAGGCTGCAGTGGCCTCTAAAGACACCTGCAGAAAGCAAATGCTGAAGAAACTAAGCTGCCGAGATAGCTTAGTGGGTTGAGCACCTGCTGTTGATGTGCGTGGGTCACCTGAAAGTCGTAGGTTTGAATCCAGCGGCTTCTCAGTCTCTTGTCTTACTGGGGTCAATTAAACGAGAGCCAGTGTGTTGGGGGTTCCTGGGTTGAATGTGTTTTCCTGGTGGGACAACCTGCTCCTCTTTTTATCTGGCAGGCCCGGTATGTTTTCTTTAAAAGGGAGCTGGTGCACAAGTGAAGCGTAGTGTAATGATCTGTATGTGGCTCAGCAGGAGAGCCCCAACCCCACCGTGGAACTCTTTGACATAAGCTGTTCCTGCCCCGTGATCAGGCCGTACAACTTCTAATGGATGCTGGCAGCCGACGGCAGTGAGGTACAGGCCTGTTTGCTTCCACCACGGTGAGGGTGTTTATCTGTGCAATATGTGCTGACTGAGGACCTGATTCCGCCTGATTGTATGTACAGTGTGCAATAGGGGGCTTTGGTAC
This sequence comes from Pleurodeles waltl, assembly GCF_031143425.1. Lineage (NCBI taxonomy): Eukaryota > Metazoa > Chordata > Amphibia > Caudata > Salamandridae > Pleurodeles > Pleurodeles waltl. The sequence continues at coordinate 68,969,666 of NC_090449.1, forward strand.
AGGAAGCGCGGATGCTCACCTGGGCCCTTCTGGACCAATGCGATTTTAGGATTCTTTGCAGAATTTCACGTCGGTCAGCGCTGCTGCCCCCCTCCTCCGTGCACGTCCTCTGCGCCGACCTCGTCATTGGTAGACATCTTTCCGAAACTCCGCCCACCTGCATCCCCCAGAACCAGCCGTCTGTGACCCCCTGCTCCAAGGTCGCCGCCCTGGGGTGAAGTGTGTCCTGGCCCACGGATGGCGAGCAACTGTTCCCAAGCAGCACAAGCATTGGCAAAGCCAATAGGACTCGCCTATCAGAGAGCTATTGGGTTTGCCATGTTTTACGTGTGTACTAGGTATATGTCTCTTTTTTTTTGTTTAAATAAACCAATACATTATTTACTTTAAAAAGGGGGACAGTGATACACAGAGCAAAATTTCAGCAGCTGGTATAATTATCGAAGAAAAAAATATTTAAAAAACACAAAGAAAGAAGGGGACAAAGGAAGAAAATGGAACAATTTGAAGTAACCACAAACAATCCAAGTGTGCACTCAGGGATAGGAGGATGGGAACAAGATGGCCATTTGTATTTCGACTGTTAAGTTCAATTTCACGAAATTACCTCCAAACAGATGAGTGTGATGTGCCATATTAAGGAAAAGGAAAAAAAAATAAAAATAACACCAAAACACCCACCACAAAAAATGCAATATAAATTCAGAAGTAAAATCTTTTGTAATTAAGTGGTTTTATAGCGCCCACTTTTTGTTTGTTTGTTGTTCACATGTTAAGTGCACTCTGAACCCCAGTGAGGCGGGCCCCATTTTCAGCACAGCTTTCAGTGGGTGCTGACTTCAATAGTAAGATGAAGCCACCAGAGGAGTTTCAGAGATTAGTTTTGAAAAACGAGGACTATGATAAGGAATTATGAATGTGTGCGCGCTGCCAGGATATCTAATTTACTGGAAGTTATGTAGTTAATTTTCACAGCAGGTCTGCAAGAAGAAGACGATTTATTTCAGGACAAGCAGGGGGCCGCTGCAACATCCTGTGATTCTGGGCAAGTCCCTTGTCCCTCTGTGCCTACAAAAAATCTGACATTCCTCTTTCTTATAAACCTCTCACTTTGAAATCAGCCAACAGCAAAGTAAACACCCCTCTGGAAGACAGCGCCTGGCATTTGACCTGTTTTTGAATGTACAGCAAATATAGAGATTAGAACAATATTTACAGGCCTGTTTACAGAAAGGAAGCTCTGAGGATACTGGTAAATAAGGTTTTGACATGGGGAGGGAAGAAGTGAGCCTGGAAAGCCTAAACCTGCAAATGGAAATCAAGAAAACACGAGATACAAACCACAAAGCCAATGGCACGCAACAGGCAGAATGTATTCCCAGGTCAACTTTCTGAAACTCCCCAAGATCTCTTTTTTATATCATACAGCTGTGCTGTCTGGTAGGCTGCGACCTAAACATTGGAATAAAAGTGCTGCACCACCCAAAAAAGCCACTAACTGCTCGAGGCCCTGTGTGGTGACACTGCAACCCCACTTCCTTGCGCCAGCTGGCAGACTGACTCAAAAGCAAATCATGTTGCAATGCGATGACCAACGCAGTAATTTACAGAGCGAGAGAACACTAACAGCAACATACTTGTGTACCGGCCGGCAATGGTGCGGGAGAAATGTTAAGATTGGGGGTGCTCCCATCAGAGTTATAGCACTGGAGTCCTAGGGATTGTGAACAACAGAAATGTCATACGGAACAAGTGTAGCAAATGAGCAACATCCATTCAGCAGGAGAGTGGTAGGGTGTGGTATGTGTCTGTTGGTGCAATTTGGAGCACACTGTCGCTGATATATTACTAAAGCATGGTGTAGTAGCCACTGCCATTTACAGGCATATCAGTTTCCATTTCAATGGCTACTAAATTTGCAAAGATACACAATTTTACTAACAAAACTATACAGCTCACAAATAATAATATGTGGAAATCTGGTTTCAGCAAATATTTATAATTTGTACATTGCCAAGTAACGTTTCTTTTTTTTTTGTTCTGATCCTATTAAAAGATTTGTTTCCATCACACTGCAGAATTACAAAAGAAAGTGCATTTGTTCTTTCCTAACTGCTGATATATTTTTTTAATGTTTTTACACTTCACATTTTGTAGTGTGATAAGATAAATAACATCCTACAGCCTTTATTTCACACTCAACAAGATTACCACAAAGACCTACGTGGGCTGGTGGAACCGGATGTTTGACCCTCACCTCATGCTCCAAAAGTAAGACTTGAGTGTTCAACTTCACTACTCTCTCCCTGAAAGTCCTAAAGAGGGAGTACGTGGCATTTCAGTTAGTGTGCATGAATGCAAGATTCATGTATATCTAAGAACAGTGGCAATGCTTGTAACAAGGATGGCCTACCTAGCCTTACGTCACACAGGCCTGGGAGAAGTAACCTCAGAGGTGGTGTTAAAGGCATGTCATATTTAAGTACCAAGAATCTGTTCCAGTTTAAATAACATACATTACTCACTAACATCTAAATCCTGCAATGCCTCTGGAATGTGGTAAACTCAGAAGAACTCCCAGAGCTGGATCCTGCGAGGTACTGTAAAGGACATACATTATTTGTGATGAAAAGGAATTGGAGGGAAGGCAGAAAAGTAACATTGGCACACTGTTTTGGACTGCCATAGATAGGACAGGATAGGATAGAACAGGACACGATAGGAACAGGATAGGATAGGATAAGGCCTGTTATATGTTTTGTAGCTGACACCTTAGTACAGATGTTGCAGCATCCCTACTTTTGGACAGTGCCAAGGAAACAGTGCCACAGACAGAACTGCAGGCTTTAGGCCAGCTGCAAGATCTGTGACCTATTGCCTCTACCTCTAGAGTCTCTAGCAAACATGTAAAGAGTGGGCGTTTGGTGACTGATGGGAGACTGGATCAAAATGTAAGACCTTATATATGCTGCTGACTATGTTTCTAGAGCTGCAGAGGTTAAAGTATATTTATTTCTTCTAACAAAATATCCGCAAAGTGACAGAATGCAAGACAGGTTACCATTCTAGTTGTTTTTGCCGGCAGAGAGTCAGTGAAGCAGGGGTGTAATGGAGGCCCCTGCAGCAAAGGGGGGCCCTAACACTTCAGTGGGTTCCAATTAAGCACAAATCCAATGAATATCTGTGAGATAAGGGAGACTCAGGGGCCCCTCACCACATTCTGCAGGGTGCCCCCATCGTTTTGCATTACACGCCTGCAGTGAAGCAGCATTCTCTCAACGCGTCACTCAGAAATGTGGTGCAGTGTGGAGACATTTGTGTTGGATATTGTCTCCTGGTCCAACAGGGCTATGTGCTCTTTTCCATAAAAGGAATCAGCATTGCAACTCTCCACCACGGTGCCTTATGAAGACACACTCTGCCACAGGCACTATTTTTGCACTGACATAGATAAAGCGATTCGATGCCTCGTCAGGGGTAGAAAGCGCTATACAAATACAATTTATTATGTTATTATATAAATGGGTGCCATGTTCAGAGAGGACTATCTGTCTCCTCTAGTAGTGTGCATCATGGAGTAAAGGCACGGAAACACATGTGGTAACAAAATTACTCCCTGCTTTTGTGACTACTAACTATTCAGACTGATTAGCCTATACTGCCCTTCTTGTTGGAATCTGAAAGTACACTTTCAACCAGCTAAACGCCTTTTACCAGTTTTAACAGTACTTATTTCCACGTAGGGGAGGGAGCTCTTTCCTCCTATGGCATGAGAAATTGTGTATGGTGGGTTTGGAACCATGCAGCGTTAACTCAGGCTTCTGTAGAACCGCTGCTTTAGGGTCTGCTGCGGCTGGAACCACTGACTGCAAGGGAGTAGCCAAACCTCCCCCCACCCACACACTCTGAACCAAAGCTCTTACGGCACAAAGCAAATGAAGCATGACATCAAGACCCTCCCCAGAAGAGTTCACTTGCATCTTCCATCGAAGCATCTGTCCATTCATCCTTCTATCTTTCCATCCACCTTTACATTATGTCATTCATTCTTTCATCCATCATTCAGACTTTCACCATTCTGCCTATCCACCCAACCATATCCATAACTATCCATCAAACCTATCCTCCGATGTATCCATCCATCCTTCTCTCCATCCAGCCTTTCACTCACACATCCACCCATCCATCTTTTCACTCACTCACTTACCTTTCTCTGACAAGTTGGAGTTAGAAGAGGCCATCAAGAACCCCACACCCGCTGTAGCTTGTAAAGCCGGGGGTAGGGTTAAATGTAAAGACAGCCTCATAAGCAAGCTTCCTTGAGACAAACCTACGTAGTGTTGGCCCTGCAGCCCCAGCACATGGTCTCTCTTTGGGGTAACTTTGATCCTGGACAAGCCTGTCTAGAAGGGCCGGCTGAGCCCTTGGGGCCAGGACAAGAGCTGTACTGATTATCAGTGCTGGCCATGGGCCCCAGTTAATCTTCCACAGGCACACTGTGCCAAAGATGGAGACCTGTCAGGTGGCCCTGGGTACAGGTGCAAGAAGTGTGGTGCTCATGCGCTGCACGGGCAGGCAAAGGACTGGGCATCAGTGCAAGAAGTGAGTTGCTCATGTGCTGCACGGGCAGACTGATTTGCTGGGCAGAGCTCCTTGAAGTGGCATTAAAGTGCTATGAGGTAGGAAAACTACTACAGAAAGAATGGAGGTGGCTCTTACCCCAGCTTTATTTGGTTACCAACAAATAGATGCCTTCTATCTGCCACAACATAGGACAGAGATGTGCGAGCCAACAAATTAATAGGGAGAGCCGAGCCAGAGCCGAGAGTCAAGCTGGGCTCTAAGAGGGGATGCACGAGCCGAGACCCCAAAATGAATGTCACTTATACTGTGCAACAAACACCATATAAAAATATGATAAAGACTCTTCAAAATTAAAACAAGTGCATTTCTGTAACATACAGAAGTGTTTAAACTTACATCAGATTATATCACTGCATCGAGAGGCATTTGGTAAAAATGACATCTTTTTACCATAACCTTTAAAACATTCATGCCCCCCACTCCCGCCATGGCATTGGTGAATTAGAGGCAAGTCAGCTGTCAAGTGAACCCTGTATGTGGACGAGCTTCATTATTCTCTATTTAAACCAGACACAAGAGAGGTTAGTAAAGCACACACTGGACTCACGTTATTTTTAGAGTGCTCTCATATGAAATAAAGAAAAAGGAAGCACAGTGAAATAAAATATTTGAAGCCGGGAAATGTCCTTGGTTTTCTTATTTCGCATTGTGCTATTCAACCACTGGATGGGGATCAATTTCCCACTCCTGTTTTCCAACAAATGTCAATGTTTCTTCTTTAATTCTTGGCACATGATGGTAGAGCGTGGGTGGCAGGCAGAAGCCACGTTAATGCTTGGCTCGTTTTGGGTTTAAGGGTCCAAGAGGAACTCGCACTGAGCTAGCCGGGCATCTGGCTTTAGCCTGGCTCGAGCTTTCAAAGGCTCACCTAACACAGGAGTGGGACCAGAAGCTGCTTTTTAGAGGTTCTGGGCGAAATTTTTATTACGCCGGAGTAACAGGTGTAAATTTGGTAATTTTGCATGCAGAAATTTAAGTGAAATTATGAAATTACGCTACATTGCATAAATTTGGGTAGAAATGTTAACACAACGTGTATCGTTTGGGTAATTTTTGAACTCGCACAGCATTTCAGGTCGATTTTATTTTTTTACCCGAGTGGAACATTTGGGTAATTTTTGTGCGTGAAAATACAAATCCAAATGGCAGTATCTTGCATGCGAGCAGCTGTTGCTTTAACATGATGGTAAACATACATTTATGGTAGATTTTTTTTGCCCGTGAAGTCTGTTTGGGCAATTTTTAAGTGCAAATGTACTAATCCGAATGTTAGCACCAGTGTTTTGAACTGCAGCTACTAGAAATCACCCAAAATGACATTTTCGATTTGAATTTTTAACCAAACAATCCGTTCTGATCATTTTTTTGCTTGTGAGATGCTTTTTGCGTAATTTTGAGTGAATTTTGTGTTAATCACACTACACGAAGTTACACTAGTCAAACCCACCATTACTCTTTCGTCTATTAAAGATGTGCACAGCCAGACCGATGCAGACCCAGTGATCTCTTCTAGTCCTGTCCCCTGTCATCGAAGGGATGGTACTGTGGAAAGGCCTGACTACAAGGGGGTCCCATGCTGATGCAGGAAAGGTTTAAAGCAGAGGTCTTCAAACTGGGGGGCGGGCCCCCCTTGGGGGGCCTCAAGTGATCCCAGGGGGGTCCCCAGCCTCTGGCCAAAAGAAATATTATACAGATAACATACCTTTGTTTTCAGCAGAAGCGTGTTATTGCAGTTTTAAAAAGGTAACAGTACTTAACTGCAATGTTTAAATAGGTTTAGACCTATTTAAACATTGTCATCTTTCTAAATTAATTGTGAAAAATTCTGGGGAGGGCAATGATTTTTATTTTTCAACTGGGGGGGCGCGGCATTAAAAAGTTTGAAGACCACTGGTTTAAAGACTGTCTGAAATATGGTGGTAAGGAAGATACAGGCTTAAGCTTACAGAACAGAACTATAACACAAGTTAATACAGACTTACAGCTTTAACCTTAGGTGGCTAGCAGAGTGAACAGTCCAAACATCACACAGCGGTGCTTTCTCTCAAGTGACCCAGAACGTAGAGATTCCAACATCACACAGCAGACCCGTCACTCAGATGGCAGCAATGGGACAGACTCAAGGCTCGCACAGCAGAGCTATCGCAGAGTGACACAGACCGTACAGGGTCCGACATTACAAATAGGCAGGGCCACTGGAAGTATGCCATTGTGCGGCCGAGGTGATTTTCGCATAATTACAGATTTGCCGCTTTTGCCACATAATCCATCATCTGCCGCATAATCTGCAGATTTTAACGGAAAACATTTTTTCTAACTCAAATGGTTCGAAAGTTACCAAAAGTGCAACAACGCGTGTTGCTGCACAGTGAAAGGGCCTTTGCAAAACCGGGCTGGTCACCTTTTTGTTGCTTATTGATACGTTTGGGTATTAAAATGGTACTAACGAGGTGCAATCAATGCCCAGTGTTATGAAGTTTACAAATGTTCAAAAAAATGTGCCGCAATATGTTGCATAATTTGCATTTTCCTGCTGCATAACTTACTAAACCCTGCCATATAATTTGGCTCTCTTGTGCCGCATTATTCCAGTGGCCCTGCACATAGGCCATTTCTAAAGGCCGTCTAGGCTCAGGGTTTGAATAAAAAGAGCTATCTCTCAGGACCATCAGCTGTCACAGGTGTTCATTTCTGGACACCGGCACTATATGATTTTGTTATTGATAGTGTGACCCAGACTTTAAGGGGGAATATCAAAAGACACCCACCCCAGAATCTGCAAGATCCCCTATATGTGTGCATTATTTACCCATATATTGTCTCACACTCCTATGATCTACATGTTACTGCTTCCTTTGAGCGCATCTCAAAGCTCTCAATATTTCCAGATGTGCCCCCAACTCCTGAGCCGATCAGATGACCTTGCTGGAACCAGTAGCCCAGCATTGACTAGCAGCAGGCGGTTAGTTCATCGGATTCTAGAACCTGCCAGAAGTCCCTACTACACCACTATCTCACAGGTAAATGGAGTTTCTTTGTACAGTCTTGCATCCCCAAATTGCATGCTACCTCAAAAAAGCCACACCTATATTTCCAGAACCATGTATGAAAAACTGACCTTTTCTTAAAACTTTGGAAGGTCACTTCACCCTTTTCCACCAAATGATCCTCTCCTACCCTTCCATCTTCTGTATGCCTTCTCTCGCTGGGCAGAATCTACCCTGTCACAAGCATGTTTGCCATAATGTCAAGGATTGCATGCCTGCATTTTTCTCAAAACTAATTCAAAGATCACAATCTGTCCCTCCTTGAATGTCATACCCCTGAAACCCAACAATATGTATTATCCTCTCTCTCATCTAATACTCATACCAAAGTCCTAATAATTTACTCTGCCACAGTAAGGCGGAGTAAACACATGGAGTGGTTTTCTGGAGAGCATAAGGCTATCTCAGTATCCAACAGTAACCAATAACATTGGACTAATCACTGACATTGGGTTTCCAAGCAGTGTGCTGCCAGTGCAAAGCGCTTTAAAGCGTCATGACAGGTAGTAAGTGCTATATAAGGAAAATGTCACTTACCCAGTGAACATCTGTTCGTGGCATTAGTCGCTGCAGATTCACATGCTGTGCATAGTCCGCCGTCTGGTGTTGGGTCGGAGTGTTACAAGTTGTTTTTCTTCGAAGAAGTCTTTTCGAGTCACGAGACCGAGGGACTCCTCCCACTTCGGTTCCATTGCGCATGGGCATCGACTCCATCTTAGATTGTTTTCCCCGCAGAGGGTGAGGTAGGAGTTGTGTATGCTAATAATAGTGCCCATGCAATGGAATAAATACGTATGTACAAAATGAAGGTTTAATGTAATATATTTACAAATGTACAAATGTTGAAGATCTACTTCTAAACGGCTACAGGCTCCCTGCATGTGAATCTGCAGCGACTAATGCCACGAACAGATGTACACTGGGTAAGTGACATTTTCCGTTCGATGGCATGTGTAGCTGCAGATACACATGCTGTGCATAGACTAGTAAGCAGTTATCTCCCCAAAAGCGGTGGTCCAGCCTGTAGGAGTTGAAGTAGTTTGAAATAAAGTTCTTAGTACGGCTTGACCTACTGTGGCCTGTTGTGCAGATAACACATCTACACAGTAGTGTTTAGTAAATGTATGAGGCGTAGACCATGTTGCTGCCTTACATATTTCGTTCATTGGAATATTTCCTAGAAAGGCCATAGTAGCACCTTTCTTTCTGGTTGAGTGTGCCTTTGGTGTAATAGGCAGCTCTCTCTTTGCTTTAAGATAGCAGGTTTGGATGCACTTTACTATCCATCTGGCGATACCTTGTTTTGAAATTGGATTTCCTGTATGAGGTTTTTGGAAGGCAATAAATAGTTGTTTTGTCTTCCTAATTTCTTTTGTCCTGTCAATGTAGTACATTAGCGCTCTCTTGATGTCTAATGTATGTAGTGCTCTTTCAGCTATTGAATCTGGCTGTGGGAAGAACACTGGTAATTCCACTGTTTGGTTTAAGTGGAACGGTGAGATAACCTTTGGTAAGAATTTTGGATTTGTTCTTAGAACAACCTTATTTTTGTGTATTTGAATAAATGGTTCTTGTATGGTAAACGCCTGTATTTCACTTACTCTTCTTAGAGATGTGATGGCAATGAGAAATGCAACTTTCCACGTTAAGTATTGTATTTCACAAGAATGCATGGGTTCGAAAGGTGGACCCATGAGCCTTGTCAAGACAATGTTGAGGTTCCATGAAGGAACAGGTGGTGTCCTTGGTGGTATAATTCTCTTTAGGCCCTCCATAAACGCTTTAATGACAGGTATTCTAAATAGGGAAGTTGAATGAGTAATCTGCAGGTAAGCAGATATTGCTGCGAGATGTATTTTTATGGAAGCGAAAGCTAGATTTGATTTTTGTAAATGTAGTAAATATCCTACTACATCTTTTGGAGATGCATGCAATGGTTGGACTTGATTATTATGGCAGTAACAAACAAATCTTTTCCATTTACTTGCATAGCAGTGTCTAGTGGATGGTCTTCTAGCTTGTTTTATGACCTCCATACACTCTTGTGTGAGGTTCAAGTGTCCAAATTCTAGGATTTCAGGAGCCAAATTGCTAGATTCAGCGATGCTGGGTTTGGATGCCTGATCTGTTGTTTGTGTTGTGTTAACAGATCTGGCCTGTTGGGTAGTTTGACATGAGGTACTACTGACAGATATAGTAGTGTGGTATACCAAGGTTGTCTTGCCCATGTTGGTGCTATTAGTATGAGTTTGAGTTTGTTTTGACTCAATCTGTTTACTAGATATGGAAGGAGAGGGAGAGGGGGAAAAGCGTACGCAAATATCCCTGACCAATTCATCCATAGAGCATTGCCTTGAGATTGCCGGGGTGGGTACCTGGATGCGAAGTTTTGGCATTTTGCGTTTTCTTTTGTTGCAAATAGATCTATTTGAGGTGTTCCCCAAATTTGGAAGTAAGTGTTCAGGATTTGGGGGTGAATTTCCCATTCGTGGACCTGTTGGTGATCCCGAGAGAGATTGTCTGCTAGCTGGTTGTGGATCCCTGGAATAAACTGTGCTATTAGGCGAATGTGGTTGTGAATTGCCCAATGCCATATTTTTTGTGTTAGGAGACACAACTGTGTCGAGTGTGTTCCCCCCTGTTTGTTTAAATAATACATTGTCGTCATGTTGTCTTGTTTGACAAGAATGTATTTGTGGGTTATCATTGGTTGGAATGCTTTCAACGCTAGAAATACTGCTAACAATTCTAGGTGATTTATATGAAACTTTCTTTGATGTACGTCCCATTGTCCTTGGATGCTGTGTTGATTGAGGTGTGCTCCCCACCCTGTCATGGAAGCATCTGTTGTTATCACGTATTGTGGCACTGGGTCTTGGAAAGGCCGCCCTTTGTTTAAATTTGTACTGTTCCACCATAGAAGCGAGATGTATGTTTGGCGGTCTATCAACACCAGATCTAGAAGTTGACCCTGTGCATGTGACCATTGTGATGCTAGGCACTGTTGTAAGGGCCGCATGTGCAATCTTGCGTTTGGGACAATGGCTATGCATGAGGACATCATGCCTAGGAGTTTTAATACCATCTTTGCGTGTATATTTTGTGTTGGATACATAGCTTGTATCACCTTGTGAAAATTTTGAACCCTTTGTGGACTTGGAGTGGCTATCCCTTTTGTTGTGTTGATTGTCGCTCCTAAGTATTGCTGCGTTTGACACGGCAAAAGGTGTGACTTTGCATAGTTGATGGAGAAACCCAGTTTGTAAAGGGTTTGTATAACATAATCTGTGTGGTGTGAACACTTTGTTAGCGAGTTGGTTTTGATTAACCAATCGTCTAGGTACGGGAACACGTGTATTTGCTGCCTCCTGATATGTGCAGCTACTACTGCTAGACATTTTGTAAAGACTCTTGGTGCTGTTGTTATTCCGAATGGCAACACTTTGAATTGGTAATGTATTCCTTTGAATACGAACCTTAGGTATTTCCTGTGCGAGGGATGTATCGGTATATGGAAATACGCGTCTTTTAGATCTAACGTTGTCATGTAGTCTTGCTGTTTCAGTAGTGGTATTACGTCTTGTAACGTGACCATGTGAAAGTGGTCTGATTTGATGTAGGTGATTAGTGTTCTGAGATCTAATATTGGTCTCAGACTTTTGTCCTTTTTCGGTATTAGAAAGTACAGTGAGTAAACTCCTGTGTTCTTTTGTGTTTTTGGTACTAATTCTATTGCGTCTTTTTGCAGTAATGCTTGAACTTCTAGTCCTAGAAGGTCTATATGCTGTTTTGACATATTGTGTGTTTTCGGTGGGACGTTTGGAGGGAGTTGGAGAAATTCTATGCAATAACCATGTTGGATAATTGCTAAGACCCAAGTGTCTGTTGTTATTTCCTCCCATGATTTGTGGAACTGGCTTAGTCTTCCCCCCACTGGTGTTGTGTGAAGGGGTTGTGTGACTTGTGAGTCACTGTTTATTTTGAGGGGTTTTGGGACCCTGAAACTTTCCCCGGTTTCTTGGGAATTGGCCGCCTCTGTATTGGCCTCGAAAGCCACCCCTTTGATATTGTCCCTGGTAGGTAGGTGGTCTTGTTTGTGAGGTGCTGGCTTCTGTGGCTTGACCTCGAAACCCTCCTCTGAAAGTTGTTTTGCGAAATGTGCCAAATGTGCCTCTGCCCTGCGGGGAATAGAGTGCGCCCATGGCTTTGGCTGTGTCAGTGTCCTTCTTTAATTTTTCAATTGCAGTGTCCACTTCTGGGCCAAACAATTGCTGTTCATTGAACGGCATATTGAGCACTGCCTGTTGTATCTCAGGTTTGAAGCCAGATGTGCGCAGCCATGCGTGCCTCCTTATTGTCACAGCAGTATTTATTGTTCTTGCAGCTGTATCTGCTGCATTCATAGAAGAACGTATTTGGTTGTTGGAGATATTTTGCCCCTCTTCAACCACTTGTTTCGCTCGTTTCTGGAATTCTTTGGGGAGGTGCTCGATGAAATGCTGCATCTCGTCCCAATGGGCCCTGTCGTATCGCGCTAGGAGTGCTTGCGAGTTGGCGATGCACCACTGATTTGCAGCTTGTGCTGCAACCCTTTTCCCAGCTGCATCAAACTTGCGGCTCTCCTTGTCCGGAGGTGGTGCGTCGCCTGATGTCTGCGAGTTGGCTCTTTTATGAGCTGCTCCTACGACTACTGAATCTGGTGTCAGTTGTGATGTAATAAAAGCAGGGTCTGTGGGCGGTGCCTTGTATTTTTTCTCCACCCTTGGAGTTATTGCTCTGCTTTTATCAGGCTCCTTGAAAATCTGTTTAGCGTGCCTTAGCATTCCCGGGAGCATGGGAAGGCTTTGATAATGGCTGTGGGTGGAGGACAGGGTGTTAAAGAGGAAGTCATCCTCAATAGGCTCCGAATGTAGAGATACATTATGAAATTCGGCTGCCCTAGCTACCACCTGTGCATATGCTGTACTGTCCTCAGGTGGTGAGGGTTTAGTTGGGTACGACTCTGGACTATTGTCCGATACTGGAGCATCATAGAGGTCCCATGCTGCCTGATCATCCTGGCTCATGGTGGTATGAGCTGGTGATTGTGGTGGAGTCTGTGCCGGTGATACATGAGTTGACTGTGGTGGAGAGGGTGGTGGAGTTGCCCTCTTTACCACCTTTGCTTGTGGTGGCTTGTCTTGTTGCTGGAAGTCAAGTTTCCTTTTCCTTCTGATTGGGGGAAGAGTGCTGATTTTCCCTGTACCCCTTTGGATAAAGATCCGCTGTTGCGTGTGATCTACCTCTGTAGTTTGTAATTCCTCCTCAAATCTGTGTCTTTTTAGTTGGGAGGACAGTGATTGTTCCTCTGAGTAGGAACTGGTTTTTGGTTCGGTTGCCGGGTGTTTTGGCACCGAAACCGTGTCTTTAGTTGTTTTCGGCTCCGACGAGATCTTTCTCTTTTTCGGTGTCTTGGCCTCTCGGTGCCGACCATCTTCGGTGCCGCTATCTCTGTGCCGAGCAGCTTCGGTGCCGCTGTCTCTGTGTCGAGTAGCTTCGGTGCCGCTATCTCGGTGTCGAGCCTTTTCTGCACCACTCTCTCGGTCCCGAGAGTGTTGCGTGCCTGTGTCTCGACCTGAGTCGGACGACTTCGGCACCAGCTCGCCCTTTTTCGGTGCCGATGGACGGTCACCTACTTTATGGGTTATGCCATGGCCTGTTGGCAGTGGCGTCCCCTGGGCTTTGTCTGTTTTCTCGTGTGATCTTTCTTTCGACGTCTTACTCACGGTTGGTTGCTCGTCGACATCGAATTCTTCGGAATCCGATTCGCGGATGGAGAAAGTTTCTTCTTCTTCCCCCTCCTCGAACCCTTGTTGTCCTGTCGGCGTGGAAGCCATCTGCAACCTCCTGGCTCTTCGGTCCCTGAGCGTTTTTCTCGACCGAAACGCACGACAGGCCTCACACGACTCTTTCTTGTGCTCGGGGGACAGGCACAAGTTACAGACCAAATGTTGGTCTGTATAAGGATATTTACTGTGGCATTTAGGACAGAATCGGAACGGGGTCCGTTCCATCAGTCTCGATGTTGCACGCGGTCGGGCCGACCAGGCCCCGACAGGGGATCGAAAATACCCCGAAGGGTTACCGGAGCTCTTTAAGGCTCGGTGTCGATTTGCCCTAACTATCCCGATACCGAACGAAACAATACCGACAAATTTTCCGTTGATTCTGACTAACTTTCCGACCCAAAACACGGAGCGAAAAGGAACACGTCCGAACCCGATGGCGGAAAAAAAACAATCTAAGATGGCGTCGACGCCCATGCGCAATGGAACCGAAGTGGGAGGAGTCCCTCGGTCTCGTGACTCGAAAAGACTTCTTCGAAGAAAAACAACTTGTAACACTCCGACCCAACACCAGACGGCGGACTATGCACAGCATGTGTATCTGCAGCTACACATGCCACCGAACATACAATTACAATTCAGGCCTCTACAACCTTTACAGTGGCATGCTTCATGCAGCAAAGCTGTCCCTCAAGTTTCATAGTCCCACTAGGACTTTGCAAATGACATTAGAAGAAATTATCAGAATTTACGAGTGGAGGCCACTGTTATCCCTTGGGTGACACAGAACAGAATGCCTAGATCTTGCACAGCACAGCTATCCCTCGGTGAACTCCGAGCTTGCCCGTTGTATCTTTTAGACAACAGAGCTGTATCCCTCACACTACACTGATATACCCAGTGCGACACAGACCTCACAGGAGTTGGCACTAGACAGCAGAACAATCTTTAAGGCTACACAGAATTTACAGGTTTAGGACTCACAGCAGAGCTAGCCGTCGCGTTACCCAAAGCTTGGAGGTGTTTACGTTAGACAACAGACCTGTAGCCCTCATATTGTAGAGTTATGCATCAAATGACAAAGACCTTCCAAGTTTTGGCGCTAGACAGCAGAGTTGCCTTCAGACTACACAGGGTTTATAGATTGAGGAATCCCTCAGCAAAGCTAGTCTTTGGGTAGCCCAGAGCTTGCATCTGTTTTAGACAACAGAGCTGTAGCCCTCACACTATAGAGTTGTGTATCAAGTGACATAGACATTACAGGTGTTTGCACTGAACAGCAGAGGTACAGTAAGGCTGCATATAGTTTACAGGTTGAGGCCTCACACATTAGAGCTAGCCCTCAGGTAACCCAAAATTTGGAGGTGTTTATCTAGCTACAGTTCTCACATTGCAGGACTACGCATCAAGTGACACAGATCTTACAAATGTTGGTGCTAGGCAGCAGAGCAATCTTTCAGGCTACACAGAAATTACAGGTTGAGGTCTCGCACAGCAGAGCTAGCTCTCGGGTAACCCAAAGCTTGGAGGTGTTTATCATTTAGACAACATAGTTATAGTCCTCACTGTGTATGGTTATGCATCAAGTGACACACATCTCACACAGCCACCTTCAGGCTGCACAGATTTTACAGGCTTGGAGGTTGGAGATGTTGTACCAAGTTTTGCCTTAGGCACTCCTACCCCCTCTATTCCTCCATTTTTTTTTAAATCTCAAACTTAAAAAATGACTTTGCTTTGGGAATAAACAAAGGACAGCAGGGGGCTAGCATGGTGTGTGTGTGTGTGGAGGGGGGTGAAACAACATGAGGGAGCTAGGGGGGTGGATAAGCAACAGGTGAGGAGATCATACAGTGTAATGCACTTTAATAGAGTGCATGGCACAAAGTTAAAAAAAAAAAGTACCTGGTGCAGCATGAGGACAGTGGAACGAACCTGGCCTCAAACAGGAAGCTGTTCTAGGTCCATGCTCCATGGTAGTGGCAAAAAACTCTGGGAGGGTTCAAGAGGAGATGAGCAGCCGGAAGGAAGCAGGAGGTAGGACCAGTAAGGAGCAAGGAAACAAGAGTGAAGTGGGAGCTAACCAATGGTAAGTATTGGTAAGTAATGACTGGACTCTAAACCCGTTTTTAGATTGTTTGCTTTCGCTGACAGTGCACGTGCGATGTAGGTGAAAGTTAGAAATCTGCTAAAAACACTGCCCTGTCGGTACCATACAAGTGCTTCCCTGGATTAGGACACCCTTTATGTAGCAACTCTTCAGGACTACATGTACCAGAATTCGAAGCTCGGGCTAAGAGATGCTGAAGCATTGACCCGGGAAACTTTAGAGCTTTCAGTGAAAGGTCTTCCAAAGCTGTGCTAAGGAGATCCTGCTTTTACTGAGCCCTCTCGTGCCAGTCCAAAACCCGGGAAACGGGCGAGGGTGGCCAAGCATCATCATATGAATGCACAGGGCACTTGCATCACCAAATGAATGCACAACGGGTACTTACATCACCGAATGAATGCACAGGGCACTTGCATCACCAAATGAATGCACAAGGGTGCTTAGGTCACCAAATAAATGCATAGGGCACTTGCATCGTCAGATGAATGCACAGGGCACTTGCATCGTCAGATGAATGCACAGGGCATGCACAGGGCACTTGCATCAGCGAATGAATGGACAGGGCACTTGCATCGTCAGATGAATGCAGAGGGCACTTGCATCAGTGAAGTAATGCACAAGGCACTTGCATCACCGAATGAATGCACATGGGTTCTTAGATCACCAAATAAATGCACGTGGCACTTGCATCACTGGATGAATGCACAGGCCACTTGCATCACCGAATGAATTCACAGGGCACTTTCATCGTCAGATGATTGCATGGGGTACTTGCATCAGCGAATGAATGCACAGGGCACTTGCGTCTTCGGATGAATGCACAGGGCACTTGCATCACCAAATGAATGCCCAAGGGTGATTAGATCACCAAATAAATGCACAGGGCACTTGCATCACTGAATGAATTCTCAAGGCACTTGCATCACTGAATGAATGCACAGGGCACTTGCATCACTGAATGAATGCACACGGCACTTGCATCATCGAATGAATGCACACTGCACTTGCATCATCAGGTGAATGCACAGGGTATTTGCATCATTGAATGGACGCCCAAGGCACTTGCATCATCAAATGAATGCACAGGGCACTTGCATCGTCAGATGAATGCACAGGGCACTTGCATCAGTGAATTAATGCACAGGGCACTTTCATCAGCGAATGAATGCACAGGGCACTTGCATCACTGAATGAATGCACAGAGTGCATCCCCAATGACTGCACAGGGCACTTGCATCACCAAATAAACGCGCAGGACATTTACAGGCTCTGTGCAGGGATTAAAGGATTATGATGATTTGAAAGAAATGGAAACAAGTTTCCCGAGAGAAGCGCTGGTAGTAAATTGAACGCTACAGTGAGGGAGCGGCCTACCAGCTTGAAATACAGAACAAGCAGAGGCAGCTCCTCGCAATGGCGGAGGAGCGTCGCCCTGCTGGCTCAGAGCCAGCAGCAGAAAAATAAAATTATATTTCAGGTGTCTGGCCAAAAGCTGTTGTGAACACAAGAACCCGCGCACACAGCTCTCTGGCCAAAAGCTGTTGTGAACACAAGAACCCGCGCACACAGCTCTCTGGCCAAAAGCTGTTGTGAACGCATGAACCCGCGCACACAGCTCTCTGGCCAAAGGCTGTTGTGAACGCAAGAACCCGCGCACACAGCTCTCTGGCCAAAGGCTGTTGTGAACGCAAGAACCCGCGCACACAGCTCTCTGGCCAAACGGTGTAGTGAACACAAAAACCCGCTCACACAGCTCTCTGGCCAGACACTGCTGTGAACACAAGAACCCGCGCACACAGCTCTCTGGCCAAAGGCTGTTGTGAACGCAAGAACCCGCGCACACAGCTCTCTGGCCAAAGGCTGTTGTGAACGCAAGAACCCGCGCACACAGCTCTCTGGCCAAACGGTGTTGTGAACGCATGAACCCGCGCACACAGCTCTCTGGCCAAACGGTGTTGTGAACGCATGAACCCGCGCACACAGCTCTCTGGCCAAAGGCTGTTGGAAACGCATGAACCCGCGCACACAGCTCTCTGGCCAAAGGCTGTTGTGAACGCATGAACCCGCGCACACAGCTCTCTGGCCAAAAGCTGTTGTGAACGCATGAACCCGCGCACACAGCAAAGGCTGTTGTGAACGCATGAACCCGCGCACACAGCTCTCTGGCCAAAAGCTGTTGTGAACGCATGAACCCGCGCACACAGCTCTCTGGCCAAACGGTGTTGTGATAACCTTGGGCCTGCGGTTTTCAATCCCAGTCACAACGCATCTTGAGTATTTATTTATAAAGTATTATAGAGCACACACACTACCCAAACATGCCAGAGCGCTCAACGCCTCGTCTGGGTTTGTAAGCGCTATATAAATACAATTTACATAAGGACTCGCATTACATGGTTAGGTAAAGTCTTTACAGTAAAACACACCTTGGTATATAAAGTATTTCATCACCAATGTCTGATCATTGTAAAGGTCGTTATGTTAAACATTTACACATCTGGGCATCATTACCAAAGCACAGACTGGCAGCTGATCGAGGAAGTGGGTAATATGAGATGTGGCAAAGTACCTTGCCAACTGAGAGGGTTTAGTGAAATGGGGACAGAGCGATTAAACTCAGGGTTGCAGTCATGGGGTTAACCACTGGGGTGAGAGGGATGTTCCTAAAGGAAGGTTTAGCTAAGAAGTCATTAACTGAAATCTCTCTGAAGGAGGAGGGCTTTCGGTTCAGATCTGAAGATCGCCAGCAGGGTGGTGGTGGGTAGGCTCGGAGGTAGGGAATTCCGAATTCTATCGGAATAACCTGAAAAAGACTGACCCATGAATTCTTTTTTTGTAAGACTGGAGGTTCTATCAGCAGCGCCTCTGCCTTTCGGATCCCCTGGTACCTTCAGGTGGCCTTGATATACTGCCCAGGTAACGATGAGTGCCAGAGCGTAGGGCCCTATGGGTGATACGGGCAGTTTTACATATGGCCGTGGCTTCAATGGGCAGCCACCGGAGAGTGACCCGCATGGGTGAGATGTGGTCACTCCTTCCGGCCCCATAGGTGAAGCTGGTCGATGTGCAGGGTAAACAAACTACAGGCTTCCGAAATACGGTACCAAAAGCACCAAGTACCTGGTCGATCAGTGCACTGAGGAAAAGGTGCCTCGAGGGCAACGCTTCCAAATAGATTCCTTGTATTTAAAGATCAGATTTATTTTATGGCCTCATGCAGACCCCCCAAGGTTCAAAAGGTGGCGCATGGCCGGAGTCGGGGGTGCACTGGGTTGGAAACATGCTGCGCTTGTAGTCGTGTTCAGCGGATAGCGCGATGGGTTCATGCGGCGACTGCGGAGAACTGTTTGCAATTTACAAGGTTATTTGACAAATTAACCCCGTCTTGGGCGGACATCTTAAGCCAGGCCTGGTTTTACCCAACAACGCTTTAAATACTGTGGTTTAAAAACCTCTCCTCACACTAGCAAACATGAAACCACAAGACCCCCTCCTTTAAGTTTCTTACTGCAGTTCTACCGTTCAGAAATGCTCTCTTCGGAGGGTAATCTTTCACGGAAAGTTAAGTAAGCCAGCTTTAAAGACTTCTCACAGTCATGAAGCTGCCCTTTGGATGCCCTCTGCCTTCTACTATTAAGACTAACCCCTCAGAGCCAAGGTACCCATGTCTGGTATTTACAAATACCTCCAATCATTCAAGTTTCAGAACGCAAAATTGCGTAGCTAAAAAGCCGGCCAGTGACACACATGACATAGAGACACTTAGCACTTTAACTGCAGGGCGGACTCTGCCTTTCAACAGGGGCGAAATTAGAGGCATTCTGTGAGTTCAGCCACTAATCACACGGGTTGTCGGAGTGGTGCTGGGATCAGGTCACTGGACACCTGCTTGGACAGGCCGCCCTCTGTGCGCTCTCTCTAAACGAGCCTTGAGGGGGTTAAACAGTGGTTGACATAGCTCCGTGAGTCCAGGGACCAAGACCGAGGAGCTCACTGAACCTGGGCCTCAGGGAGAATAAACACCATCCAGAAGGGGCCTGAACATTGCCCCAGCCTGCTCTATAAATAAACGCCACCCACCCGCGACCCGTGGCCGTGACTGAGGAATATCAGAGGAGCGACCATCCCTTTACCGATTGTCTTCAACAACACATTCTATATTCCACTTAGCACTCTAACTAAGAAAAAAAAGGAACACTCCACAAAAATGCTAAATAAATAATCAGACATGATTATAAACTGCCCTCGTTAGATAACCTTCAAGAAGACAAGATCTGGGAAGTGAGAAAGTGAAATCATTAGAAAAACGCATGTTACAAGAACAACTGCCTCAAGGCGCACTGCAACCTGTCGAGCATCAGTGGAGGAAGCAGATCTGCAAATACCTCTAGAGAAAATATCAAACACAAACATCCTTAAAACTCAATTTCTTGACACAAACACCTCCTGGTGGTAATATCAAACACAAACATCCTTAAAGCTCCAATAATTAGTGCAAACACCTCCATGGTGGTAATATCAAACACAAACATTCTTAGGCTATATTTCTTGGTACAAAACCTCCATGGTGGTAATATCAAACACAGATATCCTTAAAGTTCTATTTTTTGGTACAAAACACCCATGGTGGTAATATTGAACACAAACATCCTTAAAACTCTATTTTTCGGTACAAAACCTTCATGGTCATAATATCAAACACAAACATCCTTAAAGCTCTATTTCTTGGTACAAAACCCCTATGGTGATAATAGCACAGACAAACATCCTTAAGTCTCTATTTCTTGGTGCAAATACCTCCATGGTGGAAATACCACACAAAACATCCTTAAAGATCTAATAGTTGGTGCATACAAATCCATAGTGGTATTATCAAACTTAAACATACCTAAAGCTCTATTTCTTGGTACAATCACCTCATAGTGGTAATATCAAACACAAACATCCTTAAAACTCAAATAATTAGTGCAAACACCTCCATGGTGGTAATATCAAACACAGACATCCTTAAAGTTGTATTTTTGGGTACAAAATATCCGTGGTGGTAATATTAAACACAATCAACCTTAAAACTCTATGTTTTGGTATAAAACCTTCATGGTGGTAATATCAAACATAAACAACTTTAAAGCTCTATTTCTTGGTACAAAACCTCTAAGGTGATAATATCACAGACAAACATGGTAATATCATTAGAGTTCCTTAAAGCTTTAAGAATGAGATAAAAATCCTTAAAGTTCTGATAATTGGTGCAAACACCTCTATGGTGGTAATATGAAACACAAACATCCTTACCACTATGATCTTACTACTATGATCTCTCAAATACCACTTTCTAGACTCTTACCTCTTTTGTCCTATTCAATCAAACTAACAGTCTTACAAGTCTACCGCTCAAATTAACAACTTATATTGCCCTATACTAATCCTGTGGGTTCTGGAGTAGCATGTTACTCGTCGAAAAGCGATTCAACGCCTAGTCAGGGGTAGTAAGCATTATAGGAATACAATTAGAATTTTGTACAGTTACTACATGGTGCTAATACCAAACAACAATATCCCTTAATGCTCTGATAATTGGTGCAAGCACCTCATTGTTGGTAATATCAAACACACACATCCTTAAAGATATAACAACACTAACAAATCCCTCCAAGGCACAGATCCAAACACACCCTCCTCAAAGCTTAAATACTTCGTGAAATTATGGCCATGGTGGTAATACCACATAAAGAACCTTCAAACTATAATACTTAGTACCTCTGTGGCGCTCATATCAAAAGAAAACACCCTTAAAGTTTCTGCACTTTTAAGTTTACCTACTGCGTCACTACTCTTCAGGCTCCACTGCAGACACAGGCTCCCAGCCTGCCCTGCGGCCAATCCTAATGCTGCTCTCTTGCTGCTGGCAGCATGAGAGCAATGTCAGGATTGGCCTGAGCGCCCTCGATTTGGCAGACTGGGAGCCTGTGCCTGCTGTCTCCAACCCGGCAGCACAGCTCGGATTGGAGACAGGTCAGTGTGCATGTTGGTTTGGCCGTCCTGAGATGGCCAGCCAAACCCACATGCGCACTGACAGAAGTGCCACCACTCCTCCTTTCTGCCTGTCAATCCCCAAGGCCCTGCCCCCTTGAAAAATAAAACGATAATAAACATAGTTTAATATTGTTTTATTTTTTAAGTTTTGCAGCTGCTGGCGGGGAGGGGGATGCTCCTTCGCATTAGCACAGGAGCCTCCGCTGCTTAAATCTCCCTCACTAAATCAAACATCCTTAAGGCCGCCAGCACTAAATGCAAATCCATCCATATTGATAAAACCAGCCACAAACATCCTTAAAGTTCCAGTACCTAATGCACATGCTGGCAGGGCCTCGGTACTAAATACACACATCCTTAAAGTCCCTTCACTAAATACAAATATCCTTAGACCGCCAGCGGTAAATGCAAAGTCCTTCCGTGATGATAGGACCATCGACAACAAACATCCTTAGAGTTCAGTACTTAATACATATGCTGCCAACGTCTCAGTCCAACATACACACATCATTAAAGATGCCTCACTAAAAACACGTCATTAGAATGCCAGCACTAAATGGAAAACATTTACATGTTGATAGGAACAAAAACAAACATCCATAAATTTCCAGTACTTAATGCATATGCTGCCAGGGTCTCGGTACTAATTCCACACATCCTTAGAGCCCCCTCACTGAAGCCAAACACACTTAGAACCCCAGTATGAAATGGGAACTCCTTCCATGGTGATAAGAGCAACCACGTACATCCTTAAGGTTGCAGCAGTTAACGCATATGCTTCCGGGGCCTCAGTACTAAATACACACATCCTTAAAGCCCCCTCACTAAATCCAAACATTCTTAGAGCCACAACACTAAATACAAACCCCATCCTTGATGAAAGGACAAACCACAAACACCCTTACATTTCCAGAACCTAATTCATATGCTGCAGGGGTCTAAATCATTAGAGCGCCAATGCCAAAGGCAACCCCCATCTATGGTTGTGGTATCAAACACAAACATTCCTGAAGCTCCAATATATGTGAACATCTTCAAGGTGGTATAACCAAAATATAAAAATCTTGTTTTCAACTAACTTTATTGATTTTAATTTTAGATAAACACTGAAAGAGTGCCTCTCCTATCGTGTTGTGATACTGCTCAGCAGTTCTCAAGGTGCAGGTGGGGGCACGGGGATGTGTCGGGGACCGTTCTTGTCATATCTTTGGTAACTCACAATGGGGAGATGCGTATATGTGCCAGGTCGCCAACATAGCTACTTTCATTAATGCAATCATGGCTGTCTCGAATCACTATGGTCGGATTATCACCTCTGTACTCACACACTACCAGGATATGGCCAATACCCTCACTCACCCCACCTATTCCGGTGTGAGTATCTTTCCTACTTCTCAGTGTGGGAAGAAGTGTGTAAGCCAGGAAGTCAAGGGGGCATTTTGTTCGACTTTTGGGCAAACATGTCAAGGATCAGTTCCTATGTGTTCAATCATATGCAAACATCTTTAAAGCTCCAGACACTTGTTGGCATAGAAGAGGCTGAGGCCAGATGTAGGAGGGAGATATATACATATCTCTCTCTCTCTCTCTCTCTCTCTCTCTCTCTCTCTCTCTCTCTCTCAGGTATGTTTTACACAGTTTGGGCTGGGTAGATAGTTGTTTAGACACTGGTGACAGTGGGTGGCAGAGGACCATGTTTTACCTTTATTTTTAATATATGTTGTATATGGCACCTCCATGGGTGTAAGGTCACTCACATTAATATGAATGATACTCATAACTGCTATGTGCCATAAAGCGCTCTAAGGCCTTGTCAAGGGTAATACGCCCTATATAAATACAATAACAAGGATTCATATACAGACCACTATAATCAGAACACTCCTTTAAAAGTCACTGATGATACTCACTTGATGATATTCATTGTATTAACAGCCCTGCTGGTATTATGACTCCATTAATGGTGGTGCATTAGAGAAAATGAATTAACAAGCAATGGCAATGCCAATAGGTCTAGCTTTCAAGGAATATTGTATGGTAATGTGAAGCATTTTAAGTATACACCATGGGAAGTAATATGAATTTGTGTGGAAGTAAAGAACTGTAGAATAATGTTGGTGTAGGTTAAAAGGTCAGGCGACAGTTGCACTGTCAAGCAAGACCTAAAAATCATGCAGGTTAATGACTGGCCTCCTCCCAGCTGTGCTGCTGGCAGAGAAGAACAAAAACAAATGACTTAGGGCCAGATGTACACAAATGCAATTTTGCATTTCCGAAATAGCGACTTCTTAGATCTCGCTATTTAGGAAATGGAAAATGATATGTATGAAACATCCGATTTCCTAATAGCAAATCCTACAGAATAGGAATCACCAGTAGGAAATCACAAATAGTAAATTCCGTACCATTCATTTCAATGGGCCAGTTTAGCATTTCCAAAATAGCGATTTGCTAATAGGAAATCACTGTTTTGGAAATGCTAAACCAAGGATGGCTATGGGCCTAAGGCCCCCCCAAAAAAGTGGTGCACATGTAGGGACGTGCGGTTGAGCACCTATATGCCCTAGGGGCATGTGTGCGCTCTATTGCACTTCAAAAAAATGCATCTTTGGGTGCCTTTTTAAAATTGCACATGGTTACCATCGACTTGGAGTTGACAGTAATTGCATTTCCTAAATGTCCAATTTGCATTTAGAAAATGCTTTGTGTATAGGAATCACAAATAGGTAATCCCTATTTGCACTTTCCTCCTTAAGGGATCGCAAATTGCTATGTCTATGGAGTAGAAATCACAATTAGCGACCGCTTAAAGGGCATTGTACATTTGAAAAGCCCATTTAGCATTTCTTAATGGCCGAAATAGTGATTTGGACCTTAAATAATGCTAAATGGCTTAATAAGTCTGTCCCTTAGTTATCTTAAGACACTTTAATAGCATTACAAAACCATGTGTGTGCCCCTGAAAGTTCAACCTCGGACTGCTCTATAAATAAACAAAATAATCACAGCTGCATGGAGGGCAAACACTTTTTTGTGGAGACACACAAGTTCTGCCCAAACATAATGTGTATTCCTGACTCCTAATATGTGGGCAGAGCCAAAGCCCCCTACAGTGATGCTCAGATAATTGTCTGGAGACCTCTGCGCTCTCGAGACAGACCATAAAAGGGTTAAAAAACACAAAACTGGCCTTCTGCCAATGGCTTTCACCAGACTCTGAACAAACCTCCTTCCGCCCAAACTGGAAAACAAATGTTTTTCTCCTGCCACCACCTCCACCACCCTCTGTACACTCCCACCCGCTCCCAGATGAAAGTCTCACACTCTGCAGGGCCATCTCTCCACTCTCAATTTGACAGCAATGATAGCGGAACTGTGAGAGCCACCTGTCAGCACGGCTCCATATACCCACTCAGCACGGGTCTGAAGAAACCCACGGTGCAGTGCTTAATTTGTAAATAAAAACGTGCCTGTGCCCAAAGGTCTCCTCTTAAACCCACGGCTGCTGCAATTAAATGTGGGAGCACAAAATACTGGGGCAGGGTAATCCTGAAGCCATCTTGGGCCTCTTTAATCCATTTTCAGCCACTCCCAGCCCCTTCAGCTCACTCTTGCAGCTTTCTGCTTTCTACCTTTGTGACGCTTTTTCATTTTTCTCTTACTCTATCTTTCCCATATGTGTCTTTTGCTCGCAGCAAATGCTTGAGGCAGAAGAATAAGCGCCGGCCCTCAAAAATTAGTGGCGGTGCTCAGCACTGGAAACAATAAGCACAAATTAAGCACTGCCACGGTAACAGGGTAGAAGCTGGGTGTTGGGTGCACAGTCGTGTCTGTGTTCTCCCATCTCCCTTGGGTTTGTGGAGACCCGGGGAAGGTGGGTGACACCACCAACCACCTTTTTACGCCTGCACCACAGTTTGTGGAAACTCGTGAGAGGTGGTGGAATGAAAGGGAAGCGAGTGATTCGCCGAGTAATGTCATAACAGTGGTTTACCACCTTGGGTAATCACGGTTGTGAGGTCACTCCAGTGAATAACTAGATTATATGCAGTTGTTTTAAGTGAAGGCTTCCTATGGAAGCCACTGACAGAAAAGTAATATCGGGGGAAACAAAAGGACAATAACAAATGCCACAATAACTCTGGACAGGAGCAAATGTGACATGGGTCTGCGACTGTTCCTCCAAAAAGGAGGTCTGGGCGAATCTTGCGACTATGTACTGCCCGTGGGGCGAGAGGAGGAGTAAGGAAGACAACCGAACAATTTGAAGGAGAATAAAAATATTTCTTTTATGGTGCATGTCAGTTGCCTAAAGGGAGAGGACTCCATTCAGGGAAAAGGGATGGGACAAGGAACCAAGTAAGGAATTACATTGACATACAATATATGTCTGTGATATACATCTACATTATTACCTCAGGTTTAGGTTCTGAGTTGAAACCAGGATTTAAGGTCTAACCAGCTGCGGCTTGCAGGAAAGAAAAGGGGCTGGGCGGCACAGTGCGTGGCGAGTGGGGGAGACCCAAAAAAATGAAAAATAAAAAAAATAAAACGTAACTTTTTTCTGTGCGGCACCACTCCATCCGCTCTGCTCTGTCGTTGCAGGCACAGGCCCCCAGCCTGCTCTGCGGGAATGGCCGAGCACCCAGCCAGGACGCTCCCAGGCACACTGGGAGCCTGTGCCTGCTCTCTCCAGTCTGGCAACGCAGAGCAGGGCTGGAGAGAGCACAGCACGCATACATGCGCACTGAGGGGGGAGTGGTGTGCACTCCCCTCTGTCTCCGTCACACCCATGGTCCCGTCCACTTTTATAGTAGAAAAATAATAAATGGGACGTGGTCCTGTCCACTTTTATAGTAAAAACATAATAAATGGAGTTTATTATGTTTTTACTATAAAAGTTTTGCAGCTTCTGCTGCAGGGCGGAGGGTGACGTTCTTCCACCCTAGCGGAGGAGCCGCCCCTGGGTCTAACCAGAATTATGCCCCAATTTGCTGTTGACAGATACCCATTAGTTTGTCACTTAGCTCAACACGCCTTAGGGGCAAGTATACTAAGCTTCCTAGGTCTGACTTGCAGTGTGATGTAGGAGATACAAACTACCCTAGCACATGTGAGACAGAGTGGTGGGTTAACGCAACAGCTGCAAAGATCCGAATGGCATACAGTAAGGATATTTAGGTTAAAAACTAATAGGCTTGAGCCCTTTATTCAACTTTCTTTTCTGAGATCAATGAAGTGAACCATGTGAAATTGGGCAACAATTTTTAATGGGCTTCGACATGCGTAACACTGACGTCACTGGTAGAAGAGTGTGCACATGAAAATTAATAAGCATTCATAAGGGAAGCCCTCCCTTGATGCTTCTCTCTCTTTCGGATCCCATATTAATTTTAATACAGCATCCGGTATGATGTCAGGACACCACGGGCAGGATAAAGCCCCTACTAAACCCACTCCCCCCCATGCCCGCTCATACAGATTACACCGGACTACCGCTAGGTTGTACCCAAGCTGCCAGTGACACAATGCCGTCTGGATGCCCAGCCTCAAGTCTGATCAATAGAGCATGGATAACACATCAACCAACCTTGCTGCAACTCCAATGACTTCCCATGAAATCACACCCATCCTTCAAATATCTGTGCATTTATCCAATGGGCTGAACACTAAGCACCACCCCCCGGTATGACTGGGGCAGAAAATAGGGCCGGGCACCAAGCTAAAAGTGCCCACCAGTAGCAGATCAGCCAGCTAAAACAGTGGCCCACAACCAGGACTTTTTTAAACACGTAAAACCAGACTGTATATGTTTTCTGCATGGAATGGGAGACTTCATGCATTTGTACTTGCTGCAGGCCATGTTTGCGGTAAAACATAAATCAACAGTAAATAAAAGGCCTACCTTACTATAAACAGGTGCATAAACAACCAAAAACCTGGCCCATACACTGACCTGTGAGACAAGCATTAGGGCACCACCCAGTTGCCCCGCAGGCCAGTCCGACCTTGAATACTTCCACTCTGCAGGCAGACCCTTGCCTCTGTGGCAAGATCTCACCACACACCATCCAAAAACTGGAAAAACAACTTGGAGGGCACATATACACTTTAAAAAATGGCCTACCAAATCTTTCAATTCATTTGTTAGCAATAGCAGTACATACTGGGAGAAAGGACACAATTCACAAATTTGTATATCAAGATTTCGATAGACGGAAAAGTGCTTCCAATTAACAAATTCTGGGTTTATGGGAGAGGCACATATTCTACCAGTCTGAGGGCACCTGGATGGCATAGGAGATGAGGACAACCTTCACCCAGCAGCTTTACCTACAAGGATTTGGCCTGAATCGAACTAAGATCATTCACATTCATATGAATGATACTCCTAATCCATATGGGACCTCCATGACTATGATCGTCACTGTACTAACCGTGACCTGATCAGTCCCGCTGGGGCTCTGGCCGGTGATCTGTAGATTACAGTAGATCACCACACTGGCATCCTTTGCGTACTTTGATACATAGAATCTTTCAATGGACTAGTCCGGATATCCTCTCTGGAATCTTTGCCTGGCGGAGGATCTTTCCGGGTGATCGCAGGGGACTCTTTGGACTTTGTTCTCTGTGTGAAGGCCTCGCCCTGCCCTCGAGGGCCCCTCGAGCTCTTGAGCTGGGCCAGGGCCGTCGCTTGGTCAGCAAGATTTGGGGTGTGTGTGTGTGTGTCTCAGATTTCCTAACAATCAAACTCGTTAAAATACATTATACAGGAAGCCGGGTAGGAAGGCGGCTTTAAGAGCGACAGGAAGGGAGAGGAGAGCAGATTGTGAAGGGTACTTATAACTCAATGTTTTGTAGAATAACCATTTTGAGACCTTTAAAACAGAGACCAGTGTGTGTGTTTTTGTGTGCATGTGCATGTAAAACTTCAAAGTGAAATCCGATAAACACCTCACCATACCCCACTTAACGCACCTGTACCCAACTATTTACTACAGAATACATTTATTAGGGTGGTTGTAACACCCCAAACACCCCCCCTGAAGCTACACCCCTGAGCAGGGCAGTCGTATTCGTCAGACCTTATGAAGGCAGCCATGTCCTTAGAAACTTGTGAGGGCAGCCATGTCCTCGGGACCTGATCGACTGCCCCGGAGTACAACTCAGTTGATAACAACAACACAAATCAATAGCACAATTAAGTGCAGCGGAGCGTAATGCGCGTCTGGTGCCGGGGGAGACGTGTGCGCGACTGTTGATGGCTTCATTGAGGAAGCAGAGGTGGAGCCAGGCCCACCGTGTCACCTCTGCAGCACTGGACGGACCCGAGAGGGACTGCACAACCAGGACCGCTTATTTCATGTTTCTTATGTTTGTTCATCACAGAGCTCCCCCTGCAAGTTATCTGCAGAAAACAGTCTCCATTATGCCTTTGGAGGCAATGTGTCCAATGCTCTCTTTAACAAGCATTGGCAACGTCAACTGATCTCACCTTTGTGACCTATATGCTTTGCCAATGGTTTTTTGCCACACTGCTCAGCGTTCATAAAGCTCGAGGAAAAACCTCAAAAGCCTTTGACCAGGTTCGCACCTCATTTTGAAAGGGCCAAGCTTTCAATGCCTACAAAATGGCACAGAGGCTTTTTTTTTTTAGTTACCAATCCAAACTGGAACCAACTCTCCCCAGGCTTTAGGTGCCAGAGGAACCACCCCTACCCAGGCTTTTGTGTCAGAGGAGCCATCTGTACCCAAGTTTTCCAAGCCACAGAAGCAATCTCCACTCAGGCTTTTTATGCAGAAAGAGCAATCTCCAACTAGGCGTTCTATGCCATAGGAGCAATCTCCAACTAGGCGTTCTATGCCATAGGAGCAATCTCCACCCAGGCTTCCTATGCCAGAGGAGCCATCTCCACCCAAGCTTCCTATGCCAGAGGGGCCATCTCCACCCAGGCTTTCAATGCCAGAGGAGCCATCTCCAACCAGGCTTTCTATGCCATAGGAGCCATCTCCACCCAGGCTTCCTATGCCAGAGGAGCCATCTCCACCCAAGCTTTCAATGCCAGAGGAGCCATCTCCACCCAGGCTTTCTATGCAGAAGGAGCAATCTCAACCCAGGCTTCCTATGCCATAGGAGCCATCTCCACCCAGGCTTTCTATGCCATAGGAGCCATCTCCAACCAGGCTTTCTATGCCATAGGAGCAATCTCCACCCAGGCTTCATATGCCAGAGGAGCCATCTCCACCCAAGCTTTCAATGCCAGAGGAGCCATCTCCACCTAGGCTTTCTATGCAGGAGGAGCAATCTCAACCCAGGTTTCCTATGCCAGAGGAGCCATCTCCACCCAAGCTTCCTATGCCAGAGGAGCCATCTCTACCCAGGCTTTCTATGCCATAGGAGCAATCTCCACCCAGGCTTTCTATGCAGGAGGAGCAATCTCAACCCAAGGTTCCTATGCCGGAGGAGCCATCTCCACCCAAGCTTCCTATGCCAGAGGAGCCATCTCCACCCAGGCTTTCTATGCCAGAGGAGCCATCTCCACCCAGGCTTTCTATGCCATAGGAGCAATCTCCACCCAGGCTTCCTATGCCAGAGGAGCCATCTCCACCCAAGCTTTCAATGCCAGAGGAGCCATCTCCACCCAGGCTTTCTATGCAGGAGGAGCAATCTCAACCCAGGCTTCCTATGCCGGAGGAGCCATCTCCACCCAAGCTTCCTATGCCAGAGGAACCATCTCCACCCAAGCTTCCTATGCCAGAGGAGCCATCTCCACCCGGGCTTTCTAAGCCAGATGAGCCACCCCTACCCAGGATTTCTATGCCAGATGAGCCAACCCTACCAAGGCTTTCTATGCCAGGGGAGAAATGCCCACCCAGGCTTTCTATGCCAGAGGGGCCATTTCTACCCAGGCTTTCTATGCCAGAGGAGCCACCCCATCTCATGCTTTCTAAGCCAGAGGAGCCATCTCCACCCAGGCTTTCTATGCCAGAGGAGCCATCTCCACCCAGGCTTTTTATGCCACAGCAAACAATTCTGGGAATCCTTACAGAAGGACGCAAGAGCAATCCAGAAAGCAACAGGGAGAAGAATACAAAATATTAGCACAGAAGCCATTTACTTAAAATGGTGCCAAATCTGTTCCAGGGCAGAATGATGCTGTAGTGTTATATTATTGAGTTGTGGTGTCTATATAGCACACATACGGCCAGTGATGTGGCCTTGTGGTTGTTGTGGTAGTCCAGTGACTATCCAACGTGTTATGGGGTCACCGTTGAAGAACACAATGTAAATCATACTGTGATGCTCTACTGTGGCATTTGTGTGCTCATTGTATTCTAAGCGCGTGTTGGGTATCCTGAGCTTCCTGTGTCCTCAGGATCTGCAATGATTGGCTCTGGGTCCGGTCACTCTGCTAAAAGTCTAGTCTACTGCTCCTGCCCTGGTGCTCTGGAAAAATGCATCTGGCACCCAGGCGCTCTGTGAGGGTGAGAGAAGAATTCTATTGGCTCTCAGGTGCCCTTTGAGGACATGAGAACCAAACTCTCGTCCTCCAAGGGCTTTATGAATGTCAGAGAAGAATGTTCTAGGATAGCAGGGGCTCTTAAAGGATGATATACAAATTTCTTGGGATGGAAAGTGCTCTGTGAAAAGAGAGGAGTCTCTGAGCCCCTCAGGCGCTCGGTGAGGGGAATAGCAGGATTCTCTGTGCCCCGGGTACTCTGTGTGGATTAGCGAAGAACTCTGTGAGGCTCAAGATGTTCTGTAACGTTGAAAGAAGGATACTCGAGTAACCAGTTGATTTTAAAGATGAGAGGAGGATTCAAGAAGAATTGGAGAAGACTAAAGATATTCTGTGACAACGAGAGAAGGGTTTCTGAGGGACAGCTGCTATTTAAAGACAGGCGATGGATTATTGTATCCCCAGGTACTATGTAAGGATGAGAGAAGGGTTTCCTGGGACTGAAGATGCTCTGTGAGGATGAGAGGAGTCCTTCAGGCCCCAGATGCTCTGTCAGGGTGAAAGAGTATAGGTCCCACACTTCTTCTTGCACCAAAGATCTGTTTGAATCCACAAACCTAGAGATAGACTAGACTAAAACAGAGAAGAGTGTTTCGTGGTCCTAAAAAGAGGCTGCAATTATCAGTCAGACGGCTAAGTCTGCAATCAAAAAAGAACCGAGGTAGTTACAGAGGCCCCACATCCCAATGGGAGATACTGGCTAATAGCCCATGTGCCACCAAAGGCCAGCCTTATCCAATGTTCAAGGACTTAAAGATGGAAGGTGGAGGGTTCTGCTTGACACCACAGCTAACTAATGGAGAACGGGTAGTTGTTTTTACACCCACCCAACTAATGCAAGATGGTTCTGCCTAATTACCCCACCTAACTAATGCAGGGGCCTAACTTTTTCCTGACAAGCCACTTCAATGCATGGAATTCCATCTGATACCCCTACTTCTCTAATGCAGAAGTATCGATCTGACAACTAGCCTAATTACAGCAGGGCAAATCTGTTTGACTGCTCACCTAACTGATGCCCCCCATGCCCGCTCATACAGACATACAGAAGACCTTGTCTGATAACTCACCTAGGAAATGAAGGGAGTTTCTGTCTGACACCCTACATTACTGATGCATGGGATCTCGCCTGCGACTTCACTTAACAAATACAAATGATTTTGCCGGACTACCCAACTAACTATTCCAGGGGCTTTCTGTCTCCCACATCTATTATCTAATGCACGGTGACACTGCATGGCAGATCATGTAACTAATGCAGGGACATCCAGTCTGCCACACCATCTAACTAATGCAGGGTGACACTTCCTGGCACACCATCTAACGAATGCAGGGGCATGCTGCCTGGCGCACCATCTAACTATCACAGGTGACACTTCCTGGCACACTATCTAACGAATGCAGGGGTATACTGCCTGGCGCACCATCTAACTATCGCAGGGGACACTTCCTGGCGCACCATCCAACGAATGCAGGGGCATACTGCCTGGCGCACCATCTAACTATCGCAGGGGACACTTCCTGGCGCACCATCCAACGAATGCAGGTGAATACTGCCTGGCACACCATCTATTGCAGGGGACACTGCCTGGCATATCATGTAACTAATGCAGGGACATTATGGGAGTCATTCCGACGGGGCCGGGGATGCGGGAGCACCGCCAACATGCTGGCGGTGCCCCGCAGGGCATTCTGACCGCGGCGGTTTGGCCGCGGTCAGAACAGGAAAACCGGCGGTCTCCCGCCGGTTTTCCGATGCCCTCAGGAATCCTCCATGGCGGCGCAGCTTGCTGCGCCGCCATGGGGATTCCGACACCCCATACCGCCATCCTGTTCCTGGCGGTTCGCCCGCCAGGAACAGGATGGCGGTATGGGGTGTCGTGGGGCCCCCGTAAGAGGGCCCCACAAAGAATTTCAGTGTCTGCTCATCAGACACTGAAATTCGCGACGGGTGCAACTGCACCCGTCGCACCTTCCCACTCCGCCGGCTCCATTCAGAGCCGGCTTCCTCGTGGGAAGGGGTATCCCGCTGGGCTGGCGGGCGGCCTTCTGGCGGTCGCCCGCCAGCCCAGCGGGAAAGCCAGAATGGCCTCTGGCAGTTCCCTCCAGGCGGGCGGCTCCCGCCGCCCGCCGAGGTCTGAATGACCCCCTATGTCTGCCACAGCACATTAAATAATGCAGTGGGCACTGCCTGGCACATCACGTACCTAATGCAGGGGAATACTGCCTGGCAAACCATCTAACTAATGCAAGGCATGCTGCTTGACACCATTTAACTAATGCAAAGGATACTGGCTGTCACACCAACTAACTAATGCAAGGAATAATGCATGGCACACCATCTATTTAATGTAAGGCATACTGCTTGACACACCATTGAACTAATGCAAAGGATACTGGCTGGCACACCAACTAACTAAGCAAGGAATAATGCCTGGCACACCATCTAACTAATGTAAGGCATACTGCTTGACACACCATTTAACTAATGCAAAGGATACTGGCTGGCAAATCAACTAACTAATGCAAGGAATAGTGCTTGGCACACCATCTAACTAATGCAGGGGATACTGCCTGGCACATAAACTAACTAATGCAAAAGATACTGCCTGGCACATAAACTAACTAATGCAAGGGATATTGCCTGGCACGTAAACTAACTAATGCAAGGGGTACTGCTTGGCACACCATCTAACTAATGCAAGGGATACTGTCAATTACATCATGTTACTAATACAGGGGTATACTGTCAGAAACGTCACATAATACTGGGGGACACCGCTGATGCATCACATAACTAATGTAGGGACATACTGCCTGATGCATCACATAACTAATGCAGGGGGTACTGCCTGATGCATTACATAACTGATGCATCACATAACTAATGCATCACATAACTAATGCAGGGCATACTGCCTGATGCATCACATAGTTAATGCAGGGCGTACTCCCTTAGCCATCACATAACTAATGCAGGGTGTACTGCCTGATGCATCACATAGCTAATGCAGGGCGTACTGCCTTATGCATCACATTACTAATGCAGGGCGTACTGCCTGATGCATCACATAGCTAATGCAGGGCGTACTGCCTTAGCCATCACATAACTAATGAAGAGTGTACTGCCTGATGGATCACATAGCTAATGCAGGGCGTACTGCCCGATGCATCACATAGCTAATGCAGGGCGTACTGCCTTATGCATCACATAGCTAATGCAGGGCGTACTGCTTGATGCATCACATACCTAATGCAAAGCGTACTGCCTGATGCATCACATAGCTAATGCAGAGTGTACTGCCTGATGCATCACATAGCTAATGCAGGGCGTACTGCCAGATGCATCACGTAACTAAGGGAGAGTGTACTGCCTGATGAATCACATAGCTAATGCAGGGCGTACTGCCTGGTGCATCACATAGGTAATGCAGGGCGTACTGCCTTATGCATCACATAACTAATGCAGGGCGTACTGCCTGATGCATCACATAGCTAATGCAGGGCGTACTGCCTTAGCCATCACATAACTAAGGCAGAGCGTACTGCCTGATGCATCACATAGCTAATGCAGGGCGTACTGCCTGATGCATCACATAGCTAATGCAGGGCGTACTGCCTTAGCCATCACATAACTAATGCAAGGTGTACTGCCTGATGCATCACATAGCTAATGCAGGGCGTACTGCCTGATGCATCACATAGCTAATGCAGGGCGTACTGCCTGATGCATCACTTACCTAATGCAGAGCGTACTGCATGATGCATCACATAGCTAATGCAGGGCGTACTGCATGATGCATCACATAGCTAATGCAGGGCGTACTGCCTGGTGCATCACATAGGTAATGCAGGGCGTACTGCCTGATGCATCACATAACTAATGCAGGGCGTACTGCATTAGCCATCACATAACTAATGCAAGGTGTACTGCCTAATGCATCACATAGCTGATGCAGGGCGTACTGCCTGATGCATCACATACCTAATGCAGAGCGTACTGCCTGATGCATCACATAGCTAATGCAGGGCTTACTGCCTGGTGCATCACATAGCTAATGCAGGGCGTACTGCCTGATGCATCACATAACTAATGCAGGGCGTACTGCCTGTTGCATCACATAACTAATGCAGGGCGTACTGCCTGATGCATCACATAACTAATGCAGAGCGTACTGCCTGATGCATCACATAGCTAATGCAGGGCGTACTGCCAGAAGCATAACATAACTCATGCTGGGGCATACTGCTGAACACGAAACAAAGAATGCAGGGGGATACTGCCTGACACATCTTGTGACTAATGCAGGAACATTCTGTCTGTCACATCACATAACTAATGCAGGGGAATACTCCCTGGCACACCACCTAACTAGTAGAGGGGGATACTGCCTAACATGTCACATCAGGAATGTGGAGGTAGAAGGACTGATACATCACTTAACTAATGCATTGTCATTCAACCTGACACCCTGTGTAACTAATAAAGGGGATTTTGCCTGACACTTTAGGTAACTCAAGCAGCTGGGGTTTGCCTCCTAGCAATTCTTCCAATTAAGTCAGCGTGTCACAAACTTGTAAACAAGGAACAGTAACATATTGAAAAACAAGTAAAGACTTCCTAATGCTTAGGTATGGATAATTTTATTTCCTCTCTTAAACAAGCATTTGCAATGCAATGGGTCTCGCATTTGCTCGAGTTAGAGTTATTAGTAATTTGACTTTTCTTGCCACATAAATTGAAAATTAAAGATAAAACAGTTTCACATAAGCGAGACGATTCACAGTGCCACGGCCGCCATGAGCATCAGCGTGAAGAGACACACAAAAGGAAAAAGAAGTTCACTCACAGTCAAACTTATCGGCAAAAGTGCAATTGTCCATGTAACAGAGGCGATAGCCAAGGTGGTAACAAAACCTCCCCAAGGAGGTACAAAAGTAAACCATTTACCAGTGTCAAAGGAGTGTTGAAGGGCAAGCCCACGAACGAGTGGTAGTGATAGGCATGAGGTGGGTGTGGTTAAAAGTCCACATACATACCAACATGTCAGAAAAGCAGCGCTTGCATACGGCTATGCTCGACCTACAAGGTAACTCATCTTCTGGGCACAGAACTCTCACGGACTATAGCGGGGCCTGTAGTTGCAGATAATCTGAGTGAACTTCAGCAGGAGAAGGGGGTGGCCTTGCCTTATACAGAACTTTTGACAACAATGTACACAGCACCTGGGTGTATGACTATGAGCAGCCCTAGACAGAAAGCAACACAAATGGAAACCAGCGGCACAACAATCATGTCACTTGCAAGAGGTTTGTGAGAAGCAGTATGATGCATGCCTCACCACTGCCCAGCGACTCTAGATCGGACCATGCACAGAGTATGGGGTTGAAGCATCCCTTAGGCTAAGAGATTCTTTGCCAGCAGATTCAAAAGAACAAACCTTTTCCTGAGTTTATTTTTCAATTTAATTGGGACTCACTAATCCGACAAATTAAAAGCCTTTTGACAAAATAGTTTTGGAGTTTGACAACCTACATCTAGATCATCTTTTCATAGAAAGCGACTCTGAACGTACAGAAAAGATGTCACTGATTACCTACTGCGGCTGTCACTCTACACGCGAAGGGGATAAGGATGATCTACTATGGATGTGAAACAGATGTAAAGGACATACCTAGCCCCTAATTATCTACGCAGTGTGATCCTGGACATGAGGTAAACATGTCCCTCAACCACCGACCTCAATAATCTGCTGAGTCTGCGATGCTTGACAGGAAGAACACACCAGATCCTTGATGTTCTTCCTTTGTGGTGGTACAGGGCATCCTAAATCTGAAGCTTGGATCATAGGAATGAAGGGCACATCGTGATCCAGAGGATCTTCGGCAAATGTGATCCTGGGTAAAAGGGACACATCACAGACCCAATCATCTACTGAGGCCTAGATCATGACATTAATTGAATATATGCCCCTGATCGTCTAATGAAGCTGCCTGTATAGGAATGACACTCCTCTCCATCGCGATCATCCGAGGCTTTCATCCTGAGCACAGAGGGCACAACACCCCAGAGGCCATCTTAAGATGAGATACTGGAGGTTTAGGACATGTATCCCTCATCATCTTAGGACGTGATCCTCGACATGGACACGCTGTGCCTCTCATCATCTCGTAAGGCTGTGATCCTGAACATAATGGAAACTCTGTCTCCAGTCACGTAGCAGGGCTGTCATCTGGGACATGAATGACGTGTTGTGTCTCCTAACAGCTCCTGAAGCTTTGATCCTTAACACGATGGATACTCTCTCACAGTGTGATCATGTACTTTACAGATCCTATGGATTTCTCATCTCGCCAGGCTGTGATCCTAGACATGAAAGGCAGAGTTTTTCTCCAATGATGTCCTGCAGCTCAGACCTCGCGAACATCTACTAAGTCACTCATGATGGGGAAAAAATGAGGAACTGGACACATCTTTTGAAGCTGAGGTCCTGAGTATAACAGTTCTTGAGAATAGGCTGTCATGACAGTGTGTGTCTGTGTATAGCCCCATTTGCACTCCAATTAGGGGAAGGGACATCACTGTTTTTGGCAGATGTCCTGCATCCACCAAACCCTAAGGCCCATGGACCCAGATTTACAGCCCTGTGCATTTGTACTGCCCGGAGCTAGGCAATGAGTATTTTCATATTCCCAGATCATGACTGTTGGGGATAACAATATAGAAACAGACTTTTGGTTCCACCCAAGAGATATGCCTTAGATGGTGTGGCAGGATGAGCGGTGAGATCTTGATTATCCAGACACATGAATGAAATGTTCTCATTGACAATGTTTTCTTGCTTGGTCTTGGTGAAACGCCTCAATGCCCCTTACATTACTAACCATATTTAGAAGAGTACTGTTTTGGCTGAAAATGAAAGCCAGGTCATTTCTGGGAGAATGAGGGCAGCACATCACCTGTGTCTCCTTCCACTGAACTGTGGGCAATTCTGCAGCCACGATTCTTGTCTCCGAGGGGCAAGCAGGCAGGGTGTGGAGAGGGCCGGTGGATTTCTACGGACTTATTGAGATCTGGGTACCATGGGGGGTCTGAAAGGTAAGGTTCCAAGTGACAAGAAAGGATTGAAGAGAAACCAGGATCAAAGAAACAAGGAGGGAGTGTAACCTTGTGGAACACCACACCCTGAGAGCGAGGGGCCCACGTGTGAGAGGCTGGGGTAGAAGCTGGGCCTGGGGGTTCACAGGGGTGATTAACCTCTAGGGCCACCTATCCTTCTCTGTGTGTGGTCACAGATGGGCAGAGAGGAATGGAAGGCTACATGTCTGCCCTCCCCCACTTTCCCATTCTCAGCGCCTCCCCCGCTCCAGGTTTATGTGCTTAGATGGCGCTGCAGGGCTCAGTATCGGCTTCACTTTCCAGCGGCCTCAGGCAGGTCCATCTGTGCATCAGAGAAACCAATTACACAAGACATTCAGTTTAATTACAGGAGGAGGGCCCAGCGGAGACCCCTTTCCCAATGAGAAGCAGAATATTCAGCTCTCACTTTCACACTGCAAAGTGCTCTGTGGTGGCCCCTGCACTCTAGGTGCTGACTGTCACACTGCAGACAGAGTGCTCTCCTGCGGGCCCTGCTCTCTCAGTGCTGACTGTCACACTGCAGACAAAGTGCTCTGTGGTGGCCCCTGCTCTCTCAGTGCTGACTGTCACACTGCAGACAGAGTGCTCTCCGGTAGGCCCTGCTCTCTCAGTGCTGACTGTCACACTGCAGACAGAGTGCTCTGTGGTGGCCCCTGCTCTCTCAGTGCTGACTGTCACACTGCAGACAGAGTGCTCTCCTGCGGGCCCTGCTCTCTCAGTGCTGACTGTCACACTGCAGACAAAGTGCTCTGTGGTGGCCCCTGCTCTCTCAGTGCTGACTGTCACACTGCAGACAGAGTGCTCTCCTGCGGGCCCTGCTCTCTCAGTGCTGACTGTCACACTGCAGACAAAGTGCTCTCCGGTGGCCCCTGCTCTCTCAGTGCGGACTGTCACGCTGCAGACAGAGTGCTCTCCTGCGGGACCTGCTCTCTCAGTGCTGACTGTCACACTGCAGACAGAGTGCTCTCCTGCGGGCCCTGCTCTCTCAGTGCTGACTGTCACACTGCAGACAGAGTGCTCTCCTGCGGGCCCTGCTGTCTCAGTGCTGACTGTCACACTGCAGACAGAGTGCTCTCCTGCGGGCCCTGCTCTCTCAGTGCTGACTGTCACACTGCAGACAAAGTGCTCTGTGGTGGCCCCTGCACTCTCGGTGCTGACTGTCACACTGCAGACAAAGTGCTCTCTGGTGGTCCTTGCTCTCTCAGTGCTGACTGTCACACTGCTGAGAAAGTGCTCTCTGGTGGTCCTTGCTCTCTCAGTGCTGACTGTCACACTGCAGACAGAGTGCTCTCCTGCGGGCCCTGCTCTCTCAGTGCTGACTGTCACACTGCAGACAAAGTGCTCTGTGGTGGCCCCTGCTCTCTCAGTGCTGACTGTCACACTGCAGACAGAGTGCTCTCCGGTAGGCCCTGCTCTCTCAGTGCTGACTGTCACACTGCAGACAGAGTGCTCTCCTGCGGGCCCTGCTCTCTCAGTGCTGACTGTCACACTGCAGACAGAGTGCTCACCTGCGGGCCCTGCTCTCTCAGTGCTGAATGTCACACTGCGACAAAGTGCTCTGTGGTGGGCCCTGCTCTCTCAGTGCTGACTGTCACACTGCAGACAGAGTGTTCTCCTGCGGGCCCTGCTGTCTCAGTGCTGACTGTCACACTGCAGACAGAGTGCTCTCTGGTGGTCCCTGCTCTCTCAGTGCTGACTGTCACACTGCAGACAGAGTGCTCTCTGGTGGTCCCTGCTCTCAGTGCTGACTGTCACACTGCAGACAGAGTGCTCTCTGGTGGGCCCTGCTCTCAGAGCTGACTGTCACACTGCAGACAGAGCGCTCTCTGGTGGTCTCTGCTCTCAGTGCTGACTGTCACACTGCAGACAGAGTGCTCTCTGGTGGGCCCTGCTCTCTCAGTGCTGACTGTCACACTGCAGACAGAGTGCTCACCTGCGGGCCCTGCTCTCTCAGTGCTGACTGTCACTCTGCAGACAGAGTGCTCTGTGGTGGGCCCTGCTCTCTCAGTGCTGACAGTCACACTGCAGACAGAGTGCTCTCTGGTGGTACCTGCTCTCTCAGTGCTGACTGTCACTCTGCAGACAAAGTGCTCTCCGGTGGCCCCTGCTCTCTCAGTGCTGACTGTCACTCTGCAGACAAAGTGCTCTCCGGTGGCCCCTGCTCTCTCAGTGCTGACTGTCACACTGCAGACAGAGTGCTCTCCTGCAGGCCCTGCTCTCTCAGTGCTGACTGTCACACTGCAGACAAAGCGCTCTCCTGCGGGCCCTGCTCTCTCAGTGCTGACTGTCACACTGCAGACAAAGTGCTCTCTGGTGGGCCCTGCTCTCTCAGTGCTGACTGTCACACTGCAGACAAGTGCTCTTTGGTGGTCATTGCTCTCTCAGTGCTGACTGTCACACTGCAGACAGACTGCTCTCCCGGTGGTCCCTGCTCTCTCAGTGCTGACTGTCACACTGCAGACAAAGTGCTCTGTGGTGGTCCCTGCTCTCTCTGTGCTGACTGTCACAATGCAAAGAAACTGCTCTTCTGTGGGCCCTGCTCTCTCAGTGTTGACTGTCACGCTGCAGGCAAAGCGCTCTCTGGTGGCCCCTGCTCTCACGGTGCTGGCTGTCACACTGCAGACAAAGTGCTCTCCGGTGGGCCCTGCTCTCAGTGCTGACTGTCACACTGCAGACAGAGTGCTCTGTGGTGGTCCCTGCTCTCTCTGTGCTGACTGTCACACTGCAAAGAAACTGCTCTTCCGTGGGCCCTGCTCTCTCAGTGTTGACTGTCACGCTGCAGACAAAGTGCTCTCCAATGGGCCCTGCTCTCTCAGTGCTGACTGTCACACTGCAGACAGAGTGCTCTCTGGTGGTACCTGATCTCTCGGTGCTGACTGTCACACTGCGACAAAGTGCTCTGTGGTGGCCCCTGCTCTCTCAGTGCTGACTGTCACACTGCAGACAGAGTGCTCTCCGGTAGGCCCTGCTCTCTCAGTGCTGACTGTCACACTGCAGACAAAGTGCTCTGTGGTGGCCCCTGCTCTCTCAGTGCTGACTGTCACACTGCAGACAGAGTGCTCTCCTGCGGGCCCTGCTCTCTCAGTGCTGACTGTCACACTGCGACAAAGTGCTCTGTGGTGGCCCCTGCTCTCTCAGTGCTGACTGTCACACTGCAGACAAGTGCTCTCTGGTGGTCCCTGCTCTCTCAGTGCTGACTGTCACACTGCAGACAGAGTGCTCTCCGGTGGGCCCTGCTCTCTCAGTGCTGACTGTCACACTGCGACAAAGTGCTCTGTGGTGGCCCCTGCTCTCTCAGTGCTGACTGTCACACTGCAGACAAGTGCTCTCTGGTGGTCCCTGTTCTCTCAGTGCTGACTGTCACACTGCAGACAGAGTGCTCTCCAGTTGTTCCTGCTCTCTCAGTGCTGACTGTCATACTGCAGACAAAGTGCTCTGTGGTGGCCCCTGCACTCTCGGTGCTGACTGTCACACTGCAGACAAAGTGCTCTCTGGTGGTCCTTGCTCTCTCAGTGCTGACTGTCACACTGCAGACAAAGTGGTCTCTGGTGGTCCTTGCTCTCTCAGTGCTGACTGTCACACTGCAGACAAAGTGCTCTCTGGTGGTCCTTGCTCTCTCAGTGCTGACTGTCACACTGCAGACAGACTGCTCTCCCGGTGGTCCATGCTCTCTCGGTGCTGACTGTCACACTGCAGACAAAGTGCTCTGTGGTGGTCCCTGCTCTCTCTGTGCTGACTGTCACACTGCAAAGAAACTGCTCTTCCGTGGGCCCTGCTCTCTCAGTGTTGACTGTCACGCTGCAGGCAAAGTGCTCTCTGGTGGCCCATGCTCTCACGGTGCTGACTGTCACACTGCAGACAAGTGCTCTCTGGTGGTCCCTGTTCTCTCAGTGCTGACTGTCACACTGCAGACAGAGTGCTCTCCAGTTGTTCCTGCTCTCTCAGTGCTGACTGTCATACTGCAGACAAAGTGCTCTGTGGTGGCACCTGCACTCTCGGTGCTGACTGTCACACTGCAGACAAAGTGCTCTCTGGTGGTCCTTGCTCTCTCAGTGCTGACTGTCACACTGCAGACAAAGTGCTCTCTGGTGGTCCTTGCTCTCTCAGTGCTGACTGTCACACTGCAGACAGACTGCTCTCCCGGTGGTCCATGCTCTCTCGGTGCTGACTGTCACACTGCAGACAAAGTCCTCTGTGGTGGTCCCTGCTCTCTCTGTGCTGACTGTCACACTGCAAAGAAACTGCTCTTCCGTGGGCCCTGCTCTCTCAGTGTTGACTGTCACGCTGCAGGCAAAGCGCTCTCTGGTGGCCCATGCTCTCACGGTGCTGACTGTCACACTGCAGACAAAGTGCTC
The DNA here is from genome assembly GCF_031143425.1 of Pleurodeles waltl. NCBI lineage: Eukaryota > Metazoa > Chordata > Amphibia > Caudata > Salamandridae > Pleurodeles > Pleurodeles waltl. The sequence goes on from NC_090449.1 coordinate 69,012,345, forward strand.
TCTGGTGGGTCCTGCTCTCTCAGTGTTCGCTGTCACAAGTGCAGAAAAAGTGCTCTCCAGTTGTCCCTGCTCTCTCAGAGCTGACTGTCACACTGCAGACAGAGTGCTCTCTGGTGGTCCCTGCTCTCAGTGCTGATTGTCACACTGCAGACAAGTGCTCTCCTGCGGGCCCTGCTATCTCAGTGCTGACTGTCACACTCCAGACAAAGTGCTCTGTGGTGGCCCCTGCACTCTCGGTGCTGACTGTCACACTGCAAAGAAAGCGCTCTCTGGTGTTGTCTTCTCTATAAGCGTTGACCGTCTCACTGCAGATGTAGTTCTCCCCAGCTGCTCCGCCCGCATGACTGATGCAATGGATAAAGACCCTTGCAGCGGTCAATGCTCCACTACTGATGTCTACCACGTAACAAACAGGCAACATTCTCTCCAGTGCAACCTCCGTCCGCCAACTGCATCGGTGCTCACTGTCTATCAGGAGATCAAGCTCCCGCAGGCGGCCCCGCCTTCCAGTGCTAGCTTTCAACCCCGGATGAGAGAAAACACAGGTACATGACGGGTGCGGCTTCCCCATTGCTCATTGTCACATTGCTAACAGCTCCATAAGGGGGCAGGCAATGCCAGGGGCCACTCTCACACTGCAAGGCACTCCATGCGCCAACAGATGACTAGCGCCAAACATCATAGCACTCGCTGTCACGGAATACACGAAGCACTCTCCACAGACCCTTTCTCCACACTGTCACAGTGTTCCCATAAGGCTCTCAAAGGACCAAACCCAAAAGCAGTGCTCACTGTCACACTGCAGGAAAAACACATGTTGCAATGTCCACTGCCACACCAGCGCTCATTGTCCCACAGCAGGAAAAACACAGGGTGCACGATCCACTGCCACACTATTGCTCACTGTCCCACTGCAGGAAAAACACATGCTGCAATGTCCACTGCCAATCCAGCGCTCACTGTCACACTGCAGGAAAAACACAGGCTGAACGGTCCACTGCCACACTATTGCTCACTTTCCCAGTGCAGGAAAAACACATGCTGCAATGTCCACTGCCACACCAGCGCTCATTGTCCCACTGAGGAAAAACACAGGCTGCACGGTCCACTGCCACACTATTGCTCAATGTCCCACTGCAGGAAAAACACATGCTGCAATGTCCACTGCCACTCCAGCGCTCATTGTCACACTGCAGGAAAAACACATGCCTCAAGGTACACTGTCACACCAGCGCTCACTGCCACACTGCAAGGAAAAACACATGCTGCAATGTCCACTGCCACTCCAGCGCTCATTGTCACACTGCAGGAAAAACACAGGCTGCACGGTCCACTGCCACACTATTGCTCAATGTCCCACTGCAGGAAAAACACATGCTGCAATGTCCACTGCCACTCCAGCGCTCATTGTCACACTGCAGGAAAAACACATGCTTCAAGGTACACTGTCATACCAGCGCTCACTGCCAAACTGCAAGAAAAAACACATGCTGCAATGTCCACTGCCACTCCAGCGCTCATTGTCACACTGCAGGAAAAAACACAGGCTGCACGGTCCACTGCCACACTATTGCTCACTGTCCCACTGCAGGAAAAACATATGCTGCAATGTCCACTGTCACACCAGTGCTCATTGTCACACTGCAGGAAAAACACATGCTGCACAGTCCACTGCCACACCAGTGCTCACTGTCCCACTGCAGGAAGAACACACGCTGCAAGGTCCACTGCCACACCAGCGCTCACTGTCACACTGCAAGGAAAAACACATGCTTCAAGGTCCTCTGTGCACCAGTGCTCAATGTCACCCAAATTCAGGGGTCTTCAAACTGGGGGCGGGCCCCCCAAGGTGGGCCTCAAGTGATCCCACGGGGGCGCCAGGCTCTGGCCAAAAGAAGCATTACTCAGATAACAGTGTTTTTTTTTACTGCATTTTTAAAAAGTTAACAGTACTGCAATGTCCCCTGCACAGTAGTCCTCACTGTCACACTGCAGGCAAAAACACATGCTGCAAGGTCCCCTGCCACACCAGTGCTCACTGTCACACTGCAGGAAAAAACATGTGCTGCAAGGTCATCTGCACACCATTGCTCACTGTCATGCTGCACTGCAGTGCTCACTGTGACACTCCAATAGAATACACATGCTGTATAGTCCACTGCCATAACAGTGCTCACTGCCACACTGCAGGAAAAACGCATGCTGCAAGGACTTACGCACACCAGTGCTCACAATGCAGGAAAAATACATGATGCAAGTTCACCTGCAAACTAGTGCTCACTGTAGGAGAACAGATGCTGCAGGGTCCTCTGCACACTAGTGCTCACTATCACACTTCGGGAAAAAACATATGCTGCAAGGTCCTCTGCACGGTCGTGCTCATGCAGAAAAACACTGGCTGCAAGATCCACTGCCACACCAGTACTCACCGTCACACTGCAGGAAAAACACATGATGCAAGGTCCACTGCCACAACAGTGCTTACTGCAGGAGCAAAACGTGCTGAGAGGTCCCCTGCCACAACACCGCTCACTGTCACATTGCAGGAAAAATACATGCTGCAAGTTCCACTGCCACATTAGTGCTCACTCTTACACTGCAGGAAAAAATCTTATGCTACAAGGTCCCCTGCACACCAGCGCTCACTGTCACACTGCAGGAAAAACACATGCTTCAAGGTCCTCTGTGCACCAGTGCTCACTGTCACCCTAGAGGAAAAAGCACATCTTGTAAGGTCCTCTGCACACCACTGCTCACTGTCCCACTGCAAGGACAAAACATGCTGCAATGTCCTCTGCACACTAGCCCTCACTGTCATACTGCAGGAAAAACACATGCTGCACAGTCCACTGCCACACCAGTGCTCACTGTCCCACTGCAGGAAGAACACACGCTGCAAGGTCCACTGCCACACCAGCGCTCACTGTCACACTGCAAGGAAAAACACATGCTTCAAGGTCCTCTGTGCACCAGTGCTCAATGTCACCCAAATCCAGGGGTCTTCAAACTGTGGGCGGGCCCCCCAAGGTGGGCCTCAAGTGATCCCACGGGGGCGCCAGGCTCTGGCCAAAAGAAGCATTACTCAGATAACAGTGTTTTTTTTTACTGCATTTTTAAAAAGGCAACAGTACTGCAATGTCCCCTGCACAGTAGTCCTCACTGTCACACTGCAGGCAAAAACACATGCTGCAAGGTCCCCTGCCACACCAGTGCTCACTGTCACACTGCAGGAAAAAACATGTGCTGCAAGGTCATCTGCACACCATTGCTCACTGTCATGCTGCACTGCAGTGCTCACTGTGACACTCCAATAGAATACACATGCTGTATAGTCCACTGCCATAACAGTGCTCACTGCCACACTGCAGGAAAAACGCATGCTGCAAGGACTTACGCACACCAGTGCTCACAATGCAGGAAAAATACATGATGCAAGTTCACCTGCACACTAGTGCTCACTGTAGGAGAACAGATGCTGCAGGGTCCTCTGCACACTAGTGCTCACTATCACACTTCGGGAAAAAACATATGCTGCAAGGTCCTCTGCACGGTCGTGCTCATGCAGAAAAACACTGGCTGCAAGATCCACTGACACACCAGTACTCACCGTCACACTGCAGGAAAAACACATGATGCAAGGTCCACTGCCACAACAGTGCTTACTGCAGGAGCAAAACGTGCTGAGAGGTCCCCTGCCACAACACCGCTCACTGTCACATTGCAGGAAAAATACATGCTGCAAGTTCCACTGCCACATTAGTGCTCACTCTTACACTGCAGGAAAAAATCTTATGCTACAAGGTCCCCTGCACACCAGCGCTCACTGTCACACTGCAGGAAAAACACATGCTTCAAGGTCCTCTGTGCACCAGTGCTCACTGTCACCCTAGAGGAAAAAGCACATCTTGTAAGGTCCTCTGCACACCACTGCTCACTGTCCCACTGCAAGGACAAAACATGCTGCAATGTCCTCTGCACACTAGCCCTCACTGTCATACTGCAGGAAAAACACATGCTGCAAGTTCCGCTGCCACACCAGTGCTCACTGTCACACTGCAGGAAAAACACATGCTGCATGGTTCTCTGCACACCAGTGTTACTGTCACACTGCAGGACAAAACATATACTGCAAGGCCCCCCTGCCACACCAGTGCTCAGTGTTCCACTGCAGGAAAAAAAACACATGCTGCAATGTCCTCTGCACACTAGTCCTCACTGTCACACTAAAGGCGAAAACACATGCTGCAAGGTACCCAATCACACCAGTGCTCACTGTCACACTGCAGGAAAAAAACAAGTGCTGCAAGGTCCTCTGCACACCATTGCTCACTGTCACGCTGCACTTCAGTGCTTGCTGTCACACTGCAGGAAAAACACATGCTGCAAGGTCTTCTGCACACCAGTGCTCACTGTCACACTGCAGGAAAAATACATGATGCAAGTTCACCTGCACACTAGTGCTCACTGTAGGTGAACACATGCTACAGGGTCCTCTGCACACTAGTGCTCACTGTCACAATGCGGGAAAAACATATGCCTGCAAGGTCCTCTTCACAATAGTGCTCATGCAGGAAAACACATGCTGCAAGGTTCACTACCACACCAGTACTCACTGTCACATTGCAGGAAAAACACATGCTTTAAGGTCTACTGCCACACTACTACTAACTGTTACACTGCAGAGAAAAACATATGCTGCAAGGTTCCCTGCCAAACCAGCGCTCACGGTCACACTGCAGGAAAAAACACATGCTTCAAGGTCCTCTGTGCACCAGTGCTCACTATCACCCTACTGGAAAAAGCACATCTTGTAAGGTCCACTGCACACCACTGCTCACTGTCCCACTGCAGGGACAAAACATGCTGCAATGCCCTCTGCCCATTAGTCCTCACTGTCACACTGCATGAAAAACACATTCTGAAAGGTCCCCTGCCACACCAAAGCTCACTGTCACACTGCAGGAAAAACAAATGCTGCAAGGTCCTCTGCACACCAGTGCTCACTGTCACACTACACTGCAGTGCTTTCTGTCACACAGCAGGGAAAAAAAACTGCAAGGTCCCTTGCCACACCAGCGCTCTGTCACACTAAAGGAAAAACACATGCCGCAAGATTCTCTGCACACCAGTGCACACTGCAGGAGAAAACAAATGCTGCAAGGCCCCCTGCCATTACAGTGCTCACTCTCACACTGCAGGAAAACTACATACTACCAGGTCCTCTGCCACATCAGCGCTCACTGTCACACTGAGAAACAACACATCCTGTGAGGTCCCCTGCACACCAGTACTCACTGTCACACTGCAGGAAAAAACACATGCTGCAAGGCCCCCTGCCACACCAGTGCTCACTGTCACTCTGCAGGAAAAAACGCGCTGCAAGGTCCTTTGCCACACCAGTGGTCACTGTCACAATGCAGGAAAAACACATGCTATAAGGTCCCCTGCCACACCAGTGCTCACTGTCACATGGAAGGAAAAACACATGCTTCAAGGTCCTCTGTGCACCAGTGCTCACTGTCACCCTTCTGGAAAAAACACAGGGTGTAAGGTCCTCTGCACACCACTGCTCTCTATCCCACTCCAGGGAAAAACATGCTGCAATAGTCTCTGCACACTGGCCCTCACTGTCACACTTAAGGCAAAAACACATGTTGCAAGGTCCCCTGCCACATTAGTGCTCACTGTCACACTGCAGGAAAAAACGCATGCTGCAAAGTCCTCTGCATACCAGTGCTCACTGTCACGCTGCACTGTAGTGCTCACTGTCACACTGCAGGCAAACACATATGCTGCACGGTCCCCTGCCACACCAGTGCTCACTGTCACATGGGAGGAAAAACACATGCTTCAAGGTCCTCTGTGCACCAGTGCTCACTGTCACCCTTCTGGAAATAACACGTGGTGTAAGGTCCTCTGCACACGACTGCTCTCTATCCCACTGCAGGGAAAAACATGCTGCAATAGTCTCTGCACACTGGTCCTCACCGTCACACTTAAGGCAAAAACACATGTTGCAAGGTCCCCTGCCACACCAGTGCTCACTGTCACACTGCAGGAAAAAACACATGCTGCAAGGTCCTCTGCACACCAGTGCTCACTGTCACACTGCACTGCAGTGCTGACTGTCACACTGTTAGTCAAAAACATATGCTGCAAGCCCCCCTGCCACATCAGAACTCACTGTCACACTGCAGGAAAAAAACGTGCCGCAAGGTCCCCTGCCACACCAGTGCTCAGTGTCACACTGCAGGAAAAACACATGCTGCAAGGTCCTATGCTCAACAGTACTCACTGTCACACTGTAGGAAAAAAACACGTGCTGCAAGGTCCGCTCCACACCAGTGCTCACTGTCTTACTGCAAGGAAAAAGCACATGTTGTAAGGTCCTCTGCACACCACTGCTGACTGTCCCACCGCAAGGATAAGCACTTGCTGTAATATCCTCTACACACTAGTCCTCACTGTCACACCGTAGGAATAAACACATGCTGCAAGGTCCCCTGCCACACCAGTGCCTACTTTCACACTGCAGGAAAAAACATGTGTTGGAATGGCTTCCGCCCTGCAGTGCCCACCGTCATGCAGCAGGAAAAGGCACATGTTGCACGGTCCCCTGTCGCATCAGTGCTCACTGTCACACAGCAGGAAAAACACATGCTGCATGTTCCCCTGCCACACCAGTGCTCATTGTCACACTGCAGAATAAACACATGCTGCAAGGTCCCCGCCACACCAACGCTCTGCACACTGCAGGGAAAAACACATGCTGCAAGGTCCTCTGCACACCAGTGCTCACTGTCACACTGCATGAAAAAAACACGTGCTACAATGTCCTCTGCACATCAGTGCTCACTCTCACACTGCACTGCAGTGCTCACTGTTACACTGCAGGAAAAAATACATGCTGCAAGGCCCCCTGCCACACCAGTGCTCACTGTCACACTGGGGGGAAAACACATGTTGCAAGGCCCCCTGCCACACCAGTGCTCACTGTCACACTGGGGGGAAAACACATGTTGCAAGGTCCTCTGCCACATCAGGCTCACTGTCACACTGCAGGAAAAACAGATGCTGCAAGGTCCCCTGCTACCCCAGCGCTCACTGTCCCACTGCAGGAAAAATACATGCTATCAGGTTCTCTGCAGTCCAGTGCTCACTGTCACACTGCAGTCAGTGCCTTCACACTACCTCCGCTCTCTTCCACACTGCAGGCAAAACGCCCTTTACTGCCGAGGCTGAGGGTCCACAAGGTGTTTTTTGAGGGGTTATGAATCCCACTGTCAGCTGTCACACTGCAGACAAAACATCCCGCCAAGGATCTCCAGCAAGCCCAGTGCTGACCATGACACGGTAGGTGCCATCATAGGTGCCCGGATGCTTCAACTTCAGCGTTAGTAATTCACACCAAATTCCAATCTAGGCACCCTGAACCGCGTGCAGGTGATTAGAATTGGAAACCCTAGAGAACACGTGTGCAAATCTAAATTATTTGTTCTTAGCAAATAAAATACTATAAGCCATCTGCCGAAACCCTGTGGGCACGAGCACATGGACAAATACCACATTTCCACATGGCACACGGGCAAATACTACAGTTCCAAATGGCACACGAGCAAATGCACCATTTGCATTTGGCACATGGGCGAAAACTACATCTGCAATTGGCTCACAGGCAAATACCACATTTGCAATTGGCACATATGCAAATACCACATTTGTAATTGGTTCATAGGCAAATACCACATTTACAATTGGCACATGGGCGAAAGCCACATTTGCAATTGGCACATGTGCAAATACCACATTTGCAATTGGTTCATAGGTAAATACCACATTTACAATTGGCACATGGGCGAAATCCAAATTTGCAATTGGCACACAGGCAAATACAACATTTGCAATTGGCACATATGCAAATACCACATTTGCAATTGGCACATGGGCAAAAACCACTTTAGCAATTGACAAAAGGACAAATACCGTCCAATCTGGGAGTATCCGCTTGAAACGGGAGCAGCAACAAGGCTGCAATCTGGACCACACTCTTCTGCAGACACATTTATATCTCTACCCTATCCCTCGCCCCACCAGCATAGACTGATGCTTGCCTGCTCAAATTCTGAGCTTCATTGCCTCATTATGAAAAGCTACCAAGTCTCCAGGGATAATGATGTCAAGGGGAGCTGTGCCACCTCTTTACCTTGGGCCTACACCTGCTGGCACCTTTTAAAACAATGAGAACTTCGTCTTACAAAGGGCCATATGTACGAACACATTTTCCCATAGACATAGAATGGGTAAAACCCTTTGATACATCTGGCCCAAAGTTCCTTGTTTGTTGACTAAGCCGGGAGGGCTGAAACGGGTAATTGTTGCTTGGAAAGAAAGTGTGGTGCAAACTATTCGCAAGTGGTTATAATTTTCTCAAGTAGGAAGGCATAAGCCGGTCTTTTGTTGAGAAAAGTGTCTCCATTTGGAAAAAACCCTTTAATGAACACTCTAACCACCATAGGAATCTTTGTAGAGCAATAGATGGGAAGCATTTACCACCCACGCAGGTTCTCTGCCAGAAACTAGCTCATTTCCTCTCGAGAGATGTTAGAAATAGGTGGCCCAGCAGAGAGCAAGTATAAAACTTCATGCCCAGTCAAATATACCCCCCCTTGTCTTAATCTTAGACTACACCCAGTGAGAGAGAGATGCCTGGATTTACATGTAGCAGCATCTTAAAGCCACTCCTATTGGCTTTGCAAAAGCTTGCTTACAACATAGTTCATGATGGAGTCTCGAACAAAAGGCCTCCTGGCTCGAGATCCCAAAAAATGACTAGTTAAGCCTTTATGCAATCTAGTCAAGCCTCCGTTTAGCCTAGATATGCCTCTATTTAGTCCAGTTGAGCAGGGCCGGTTTTAGGGCAGTGAAACCGGTGCAGCCGCGCCTAGTGCTGATTTTATTTAGGGACGCTGTGTTTAAAAATAGCTACTGGTTTGAAAGTGGGCGAGGTTCCATGTGGGTCCAGCACTTTTCAGGAAGTAATAAAAATGTGAAGATAGCACTGGTTATTAATGTTCCTACTAGTGAGAGATCGAAATTTGTCTAGTGGGCAGTTCTGACGTCATAAATTGGTGCAGAGGGTTAACGCGACTGATGCAGAGAGCATGTGCCATGCAGATCACGGAACTGAGTGTGAGTGAACTGTGAGCAGCGCTATACAATGAAATGTGTGTCAGAGAGGTTAACAGTGGTCTCCAAACTTTTTAATGCTGCCTCCACCATCCTGAGGTGAAAAATAAAAATCACTGCCCCCCCCCCCAGAATTTTTCACAATTATTTTATAAAGATGGCAATGCTTACATATGTCTAGACCTATTTAAACATTGCAGTTAAGTACTGTTACCGTTTTTTAAATGCTTCTTCTTAAAACAAAGCCCTGTTATCTGTATAATGCATCTTTCGGCCAGAGCCTGCCCCCCCCCCCCCCCCCCCCCCCCGATCACTTAAGGACCCCCTAGGGAAGCCGCCCCCCAAGTTTGAAGACCTCTGGGTTAAGGAGAGATGAGGGGCACTGTTGGAGAGGAGGTCATGATTGGAGGTGGGGGCTGGGTACCAAAAAACACGGCTGTCACCCTGGGCGCCACCAGCCGTAAAGTCGCCCCGAAGTTGAGCTTCTTTTCAAGTCAAATGATCGCAAAGTTCGGCCTAGTTTTTTGCCGATCACCCTTCTCCCTGCCCCTTTCCAAAGTTCTGGGAAAGATGGAGCCTGATCCGGTGCAGGGACGAGGCGTGCTTCAAACTTACTCCCCAGGACAGTCCAATTACCATCCAGGCCACGCATGGTGTCGGGGTCCCACCTGGAGGAAAGTGCGTTAGAACAGACAGCAACACGACTCTCTGCACAAACAATTTAAAAGACTGATTTGCACGTTTTCGCTACTTCATGGAGCAAAATCTGAAATCGGATGCATAAGAGCGATGTGTGCAAACTATAAGTGTATTGTCAATGTTGGCGCACGAGGGCTCTCCTCCGACGCGCCCTGAAGGCCGTGTTGAGCTCCTTAAATCACAAATGTTAAATTACTGGCGTGGCAGTGCGAGGCCATGGTACAGCGTTCATGGGGGGGGGGGGGGGAGTCATGCAGGCTGAAGCATCTTTTGGGTGAAATATGCCCTAATCCTTACAATCCAGCGCGACCATTTTGCCCCGTCGTTAGAATCCTTATTCACTGGCTCGGGTGTGGTTGGGGTCTGGTGTCCGGCGGCTCCGGTCCCTAGTGGCCCCAGGCGGTACCCGGCCTAGGGCCTGGGTATTAACGCGGCGGTAAGAAGCTTACCCGGCGCGCGCAGGGGCCGAGCAGCACCGTGACTCATCACCGCCGACGAACCGAGGCACCCCTTGTTACACGGCGCTGTCAGGGACATGTATCCCTGTGCGACACGTCCGATCAGAGCGGATTCATATTCCAGGCCCGCGGTGCCTCCGCGGACAATACGCTGAATCTGGAATCCATGCATCTTCTCGTTAGATTTTTTTTTATATATATCTTAAACACAATCCGAACCATACCATTTATTTAGCATTTACACATATACCCGTTCAAGCCAAAATATTTTCCATAAAGCCTGCACAGACATCTTGAATCCGCCTTTCAGCATAAGAAAATCATTTTAATGTTTTTGTAGCTTGAGGTATTCGGTTAGCCGTTGAAAAAAGTAGCAGAATATAATAAAAAAAAGTGCGCAGTAATTAATTTAAAATTAATTTACTAAATTGTGACAAAACAGGTAGGCAGCTTGCATAATTATTGATTCCGTATCCCTAGATCTTTTATAATGGCTGCAGAACAACGATAACATTAAAAAGTCATCACGTTTGTAGTAGGTGGTGTGTTTGCCATATTTATTTATTTGTTTACAAGTCTTCGCCTGCTTAGTAAATAATCGTTAAAAACACAGGACGGCGAGAATCTAAAATGTTTATTCTAAAGGATTAAACACTGAATTCAAAGAGACACCTCTTTATTTGTTCAAAACAATCATTACATACAAGTCACAAACAAATCTGCAAAACAAAAAATGTTTAAACTGCAGCTTAATCCCACCAGTCGCAACCACAGGAGCAATACATGTCCATATTTCCTGACTCTTGTGGTTACCAATAAGTTAAAGATGCCTCATATTTGGGGATTCAAATTGTAAGATATTTCGAAGTCCCCATTCCAGCATCAGCAAGTGGAATGCTTGGGCTTGCAAGAATGCACAGAAATAAAATTAGCCCCCGGGGTGTCACAGCATTTCACACACAATTTGAAAGTACTGTCACGTATATGGCCTTAGCTCCAAGGCTTACGCCCATAGTATTTGTGACCAGAAAGTTTGCACACAAAAAAAAAAACACTAAGGAGTACGCCCAAGTGTAGCCTCACATGGGTGAAACTTGGCACAAGCCAGTTGAAAATAGGAATGCCAAGGCACCACTAAGGTCTGCTGAAGACCGGCCTAGCGCCACCTCAACGCAGGCATAAGGCACAGAATATCCTCTTATTGGTTAAACAAATCTTAACTTTTTTTTTTAGAAGACTGCCCAGACTGGCATGGAGGTCCTGTTCTGGGCACATCTGCTATGACAAACTAAAGGGGCTTAATTAGAGGCTGGCGGACAGGGCACTTTACCACAAAAGTCGAGCAGCCCGTCTGACAAACTCAAAACAGTTCACAGTTCAGGAGAAATACTCCATTTTTACCCTCTGTTGTATATACATGTGCTAATAAATGTTTAAACGCAGCGCGTGCTTTTAGTTGTTAGGTTGTGCATGTGCCATTAGGCTCAATAAGACCTTGAGTTTTTTTCTGTGTTCTGAAACTGGCTCTGCCAGCCTTTAAGGAATGTGATGATTTAAGTTCAACTGAGTTTCTCTGGCTGGTCCAGCTTGCCTGTTACAGCAGTTGACTTATGACCTCAGGAGCACTGCTGTTTATCTTTGTGGGCTCTTGTATGTATGCAGCAATAAAATATCTTTTACGGCATCAGACATTTTCGTTTCCCTGAACAAGTTATTGGAGAAGAGGCATACAACACCCTCGAACATAGGACCATCAGCCAAAGTACCTCAGACCATCCTCCCAGTTTAGGGAGACAGTCTGGAGTATCTTTTTCTTGTTCAGGACACCAGATAAAAGCCTAATGGTCACAATTATAAAAGCAAAGAAATAATCCCCATACACTAGGGAAACATTCTCAACGTGTCAGGGCCACATGACATTTGTCATTCAAAAAAAAAAAAAAAATCCTGTTTTGGGAGTTAAAAACTCTGCTGTACTGGAGCATTGAACATTTGTGCCCACACAGCTAAGCGTCAGTGCCTTCTGCAGCTCAGATATTCCTGCCAATCAGGTGGAGATCTCTAAAGATGATGGGCTGTACTCTGCCACGTCAGAGGAGTATTTCACCTGCGGAATGGGGTACAGCTCACCAGACGCCAAATATGCCCCTAAGTCAGCGCTATCAAAAAACACTCCTGAAAACCTGTTTAGAAAATGAAAGACAAAATACAACAGAAAAAATCCTTCAAAGTCATCTGCCTTTGGTCGCCATCAGCAAGTCAACAATGGGCACACAGATAAACATAACCAAATAAAAGCAAACCCAAGAATTCAAATAGGTTAACTTGTCCGTGTCAAGAAGGACTAACATGGCCACCAAGGTCCATGTTACAAACAGTGCCCCTGGGTGCCAAACAGGTGTGTGTGTATGTTTTCTGCACCCCCCTGGGCACGGATGCATTACAGAAAAAGGTGCAGACACATGCACCCGCTTCTGTAATGCAGAGTGCCAGAGTACATAGTATGCCAGCAGTTTCATCGTAGGGTATTCTCTCATTGGCATGGGGGTGTGGCTCAATGATAATGAGGGAATCAATTTGCCTTACGTCCACCCCCCCATTATGTACATAGACACAGAGGAAGGCCCCCGGTGTACTGAAAACACATGGCAACATCGTTTGTGCAGTGGCGGAAGAATCCACCTTAGCGGTGGAAACATCCACATGCAGGCTGGTGTCGTCACTCACTGTACCTGCCTGCAGGGAGAGCTACATGCCACCCTCAAAGTGCAGGTAGCTGCAGCCTGCCCTATGAAACATGGAATGGCTTGTAAGCAGCCACTCGTATTTCAGTAAATACTCTCCCCCAGGGCAGCAATACGCTCCCCCAAGGCTGCTGCTTGATTGTAAAAAGGTGCACCGCTCCTGTTTATGTACGATGGACCTGCTTAAAAGTGCACCGTGGTGCAGAGACAATGCACCCATTATATAATACGGGCCCAAGACTACATATTATCTATGAGGCACCCTCAAAAGAAGAAAACAAATCCTTAAAATACTTAAGATGAAAGCAAGGAACATCTAATGTCCATTAGCTTTCCTCTTGGCAGAAAGGTATAGCAAAAAAAACTAAGGTAACATTTGTGAAGGAAGCTTGGGAACTCAGATCTCAGACATCAACAGCAAATGTGACGCGGAATGTTGTGACTCAGAAATGACCAGCTTAGTCTTCAAATATAGATTAAAATACCCTGGAACCCAAGTGAAGATGGTCAACAAGAAAAGTATCCAAGGGAGGTCTGCAAGGGAACCTCGGGGTGAAAACAAGAACTTAGAAAATAAGGAACTGGACTGAAATCAAAGTATGCAAATAATGACATGAGATCAGCTTAGTTCCCCTAAGGATGCTGCACTCCACAAAGCTGTAAGAACTGGCACACCTTATAGCCAACCTCTGTAAGTATGCCGCAGACTGCAAACTGACTGAAACTTATCAGGTGAGGGCACACCAAGCTGTGCACTCAGTGGTTGAAGTGGGCGGGGGAACAATGTTTCCCAGCTTTATTCATTTGATCAAAACAGTTCCACTACTTTATTTAAAATTAAAAAACACCCATTCCTCACTGATTGTGTCTTTGTGAGTTGAAAGTGGAGAAGTGTCTGCCCTACTGTGAAGTGAGAGACAGCTAAAGAAGAATCAAGCCTACTCCCCAGAGGGCCTGCTACCTAACAGAAATGTAATGAGTGCAGCTGGTTAATCAGCACATACAGGCTTTAAACGATAGAATCTGGAATAGGCCAATTTAATGGAAAACTATGAAAATGGTTTACACTAGGAACAGTCAGTGTCTTACTAAAAACATAACTTTTGAAAGCATTGTAAGCATTTAAGAAGTCTTCTTTACACATTCTGCAACAATTCATTTATACTGTGTACAACGTTATACTGTCATATTTGTTTTAAATTGGCACACATTCACAGTGCTTTCTATCAGAGGCCTGAGCTTCATAGCACTATAAATACGCAGCACTATCTCCCCAGTGCATAGACCAGAATTCGAGCCAGTGACTGCCTGGTTACACTCACACACAGCTGAAGTGACTGCATTAAACAACTCAGCTTTTCTACCAGAAAAATGCAATTTCCACTGAATGTTTTAAGTTGCGTTTAATTTTCATTTAAGGTGTGGGCATTACATTTAATATGCAGTTACCAATATGTAAAATGCCAACAAAATAATCATAGAATATTTTGTTCTTTTCAGCCATGTCTCCGTCTATATTATTGTTCCTGGTTTCTCTGTTTTATGTTAAGTTTCTATCTATGGTTGGGCCTTTAAACTGGATAAATCCACTCTTTCTGTATTTTTATGTCGACCGTCTAACACAATTTTGTTTGATTCCTCTGTATGCCTTTTATAACACCTCAGATGAAAACATTACTCTCTGTTATACTAATTCTTTCATTTTGTTTCCTCTCACTTTCATGACAATGTTTTTACATTGCCCTGAAAAAATAAATGGGTCCCATACAATAAAACTAAACGGGACATGACAGCCATACAAGCTGCTGACGACTGTCACTGTTTCACCGAGGAAATGCAGTGATGGATTCACACAATTAGTACACATGGCTGGTCTCAAGGTGGATTCTCCGAAGATGTGACTTCTCTGCCCCCTGCGCAACCAATGACAATCCCACCTGAGACATTAAACGATGAAGCAGCTAAACCCTGTTTCCCATACAAGATGCTTGTAAGGCTCAAATGCAAAACACATCTTGGTAGCCTACAGTTCCACAAAGTACGCCAAGGTCTTTATTCTTGCAAATTCAGAATGAAGGCCCAAGGCTGTATGAAGTCAAAACTTATAATGTAAGCTACTTTCCACTCACACCCTCAGCTTCATGGAGATGCAGGCTTCTGTATAAACACAGTAAATGCAAAAGCAGTGGGAAGGGCAAACCTACAACCCTAAAAACTCATTTTCCACTGGACAAGAAAAATACTATTTTTGATTTTGAAAGGTATGGAAGGGGATTTGCATTGATTTAGAGAACTCCCTACAGAACTCAAATTGCTTTTATTATAACACTAACTTCCATTTGCAAGATAGAGATTTGGCATTTTGGTAAATTGATTGCGCGGCACAGAAACGTGATGAGCATTTCTGCTGACTGCGTTCCCACAGCCCGGACATAAGAAACTGTAGTGCTGAACTACGATAGTGTGGGGTTCCTGCAGGCAACTGATTAGGAGGTGAGTGGACTGCAAGAACCCCCCTGGTGGAATTAAAGGTTATATGTAGCGCTTTGCGGCAGGGCAGTGCCTGGTGGTGTGGCAAGCTCACCTCTGGGGCGATGTAGTCTGGCGTACCGCAGAAAGTCTTGGTGGTTACACCATCCCAGATGTTTTCTTTGCACATCCCAAAGTCTGCAATTTTAATGTGTCCTTCAGAGTCCAGCATCACATTATCAAGCTTCAGGTCCCTGCAGGAGAAGCAGCATCCTTAGTAAGCATTCAGAGGACGGGCACGTCTCACACGATGAGGCAGACAACTACACAGAGACTTACCTTATGTTCCTCACAATAAGGCAATCAGAAGTGTTCTGCACCCCAATACCTCTGAGGAACATTCCTGATCTACAAGGACAGAGAACCCCTTTGTCTCAGAACTCTCCCCCAACCTCATGCCAGGGAAACAAATCGTATAAATAAGGGGATTTCTGTTTTTCCCACTTCAGAACAGAGTTTCTTTTCTTTCTGCAATTGTCTCCCTTATCCATTTCCACAGTGGGGCAGGCTTCTTTAAAGTAGTATCACTATCACCTATACCTAAAGAGGAGCACCAATCTTAAAGGATGCTTCACTCCCACTCATCCCACCCACGCCTAAGTTTAAAACACTTTTCATTAAGAAGGCATCTCTCACCCATAGTCCTAGTTGAGCAATCTTATTTAAGGAGGATTCTTACATACTTATATCTAGAGTGAGGTGTCTTTGTTTAAAGACTGTTCACTCTTAATGATATCTAGAATGTTGTATCTTTCATTAAAGAAGTTTCGCCCTTATTCATATTAAGAGTTGACCATCCTTTATTTACGAGGTCACTCTTTTTGCCCATATCTAGAATGGGCACCTTCCTTTAACAAGGCTATTTGCCAACCTACATACTGAATGGTGTCCCTTTAGTTAAGGAAGTTAATTCTTAGCTATTTCTAGAGTGGATCGACCTTTGCTAAGAAGGCGTCTTGTTTACCCGTATCTAGAGTAGACATCTTTCTTTAAGGAGGCTTCTCTGTTGTTTCTAGAGTAGGCCACCTTTTTAAGAAATTATCTGCCTTACCAATAGTTACAGTATAACACCCTTCGGTTAGGTGGCCTTTCCCTTTCCCATATCGAGATTAAAGCATCCTTTCAAAGGCGGCTTCTGTGTTGCCCATTTCTAAAGTAGAGCTACCTTCACTAACATGGTGTCTCCCTCGTCTATATTTCGAGTAGAGCACCCTTCTTTAATCAGACAGTGTCCTTTACCATATCTAGACTAGAAAAGAATCATTTAAAAGTGTATCTCCTCCATATCTAGATAGAACCACAACAAGGATTCTCTTTAACTGATATCTGCGGTGGAGTAACCTTTTATATGTAGACACCCTATCTAGAGTGGAAACCTCTTTTTTGAGGAGGATACTATCCGACCCATATCCAGAATGGAATCCTCTTCAGTAAGAAGGCTAATAATGTCCTAATAGCTGGAGCATCTTTTGTTAAGGAGGCTTTTCTTGGCATATCTAGACAAGGGCACCCACCATTAAAGAGCCTCTACCCTTTGCCTGTATGTAGAATGGAGCATCTTTCTTTGGGCAGAGAAGGGAAAGGCATGGAAGTCAGAGTGGTAAAAAGCAACAGGTGTAGAAAAGGTGTAGAAAAGGAAGAAAAAGGGTCCGAGAGAGGTGAAAACAAAAGGACAGACTACAGAGCAGGGGGAGCACAGAGAGAACATCAAGGTAGCACATGGAGGCAAGAGGGCGGAGAAGAGGGGAGAATAAAGAGGGACAAGAATGAGGGGTAACATTTGTTTGGTCGTGCTGGCAAGAGGCAAAAAATAAGGAAGAGCCCAGGAGGTGCAATGAGGATTGAGACTGGGAGAGAAAACAGAGTGATTTTTGTTTACTAATACCTTCTAGAAGCACACTTTCGGGCTCTGGTGAAGCCACTAATAATTGGCAATGGTGAAGAGTGCATGGGTGCTTAAACATATCTTAGTAAAAATATTAACTCACAAAGTCATACTTTTACAATGTGAGTGTTTCTTTAGGTAATATTCAGGAAAACCAGCATTTTTAAGAGAATGGATCATTCCCTCCAAGTGCTGTAAATGTGTAACTTTTTTTCTCGAGACAGAAAATAAAAACACCTCCCTATCACATTAACACAATTAACAACTAGCAGGCAATGGTCACAATTCTCTAATATTCAAGGTTGGAGACAGGTCTCACCTGATAAAATTGCAGAAAGAGGGGAAGAAGATAGGAGGGAACACAGGAAGAGGACTGCAAAGCACAGAAGAGGATAAACAGAGGAGAGCAAAGAAGACAGGGAGGAGCTGTAACACTAGCAGAAGGAATGACTTGGGACAGAGAGGGGGCAAAAACAGAAAGGACAGCAATAAGGAGAGCAAATAGGGGTGAATGAAAGAGAGAAAAAAGCAGATAAGTTAAAGGGGAGATGAGCGAAGACTCAAGAAGGAGATTCTGACTCACCGATAGACTATGCCTTTGGAGTGCAGGAAGAAGAGGCCAATAGCAATCTCTGCTGCATAGAACCTGCAAGGAGAGATGAGACAAAATGGAGGTTAAGCAACAAGAAAGCATGAACAAAAGTAAGACAGTTGTCTGATGTTCAGAGAACACCATTAGAGTGCTGGGGAAGTCACTGCTGAGACATCAGAGCTAGGGTCTGACAACGCTGGAGAACCAAGAAAAGTATCAATGGAATTCAATGGGAAAGCTCCTACTAGGAGACAATGAAAAACAAAAAGTAGGGGCAAATGCATGTCTCTGTCCATGGTCTGGGATTTCTATAGAGTAAACTCGGCTGCAAGAAATAGGGGTGCAACACCCCCTATGTGAGACAAGACAGTAAGATTTGTGCACATGGTTAGGGACACAACAGGGTGTATGCTTTAGAGTAAAAGGCACAAGATGCCGGGAGGCTCCTTATGGATGACAGACAAGATGTTCCTTGAAAATGTGCATTTTCAGCTCCTTCCTGAGGTGAGGGAGAGGAAAGAGAGGCTGGCTATTAACTCCTAATCTGGGTGCATAAACTGAGAAAGCCTTATATTATGTTTTTTTTCCTTTTTGCATCTCTTGAGTTCCAAACTGTCAATGTCACTGCTTCATGAGCTGCTCTTGCCTCTTGAGATGGCCCTCGAATCTGGTCAGGAAGTCTGGACTGTTAGTTGCTTCTGCCTTAGAGGTTGCATGACCGGTCCTGAAGATGACTTCTATGAACCTAGTACAGTTCCAATTAAGGGCCAAGTTTGACCAGCTATCAAACTCTGGATGCCAAGTAACCCATCCTCCGAAGAGCCAATCCCCCCAATTTACCAGCCGCTCCTGAGACAACCAATCGCCCAACTGACAGACATGTCATGGATCCAGCATTCAAGTGCCATAAAGTGGACACAAGGTGTGAGGATGTAAGTGCCTGGTTTGTGCTGTGAGCAGCATCTGCCTCAATTTACACATTTCTGGATCACCCTCCTATTCCCCATTGTCCGTACATCCTCAAAACATAGTGAGACTATTGGCATTTATACCCTAACGTTACGACCAGTGAAGCACATTCTCTGTGCATTACTGGTAATATATAAATGATGTAGGAACCCTGAGCTGTACCACAGTGTATAATTTAGGAATACACATTATGGATTTGGGTACTTTTATTTGCACATCAAGCAGTAGTAAAAATCACATTTCACAGGGGACTGTCAAACATGGTGATATTTCACAGTATCCTGTGAAAGATGGATTTTGTCATCATAGTAACAGTGCTCACACCGCCCTGTAGAGCTTCACCCTCGCCAGAGCTACTAAGATCATGCAGCATGGAGGACAAAATAATGCCACACGTTATCTAAATTATGTGGCAATAGGTGCCAATTTTGCAGCACATCTGCTGGCAGAATTATTTTCATGTAGTTGAGATAGAAATGTTTTTTGAGCATCTAAAAGTTATGGAAATTATCTGAGAAATATGGTAGATGCATAAATATGCAGTAAATGCTGCAGCCACATAATCTACACTGGCCCTCAGCATTGACCACAGTTTTATCTAAAATGCGTTAGTAAAAGGTAAATTAAGCCTAAATATTCTGATTCCAATCTTTGTCCATTGTTATCTACACTTCAAATAAAACTGCTTTTTCAAGATAACTACCACAAAACATTCACTTAACATAAAAAACACATAAAGGGTAATGTGCAATATGTTGTCATCGTGAGACTCAGGTGACAGATGTAAAGCCATTCACGTGAACTGATCAACTATGAACCTAGCAGGAAGCTGCAAGACCTCCAGCTGCCACTTAAGTGCCAAGAGATGAATGAGACTCAATGGAATCCAATATCTCAACAGCCAATGAGGTACAGCTTTGCATAAACAATCAGGGGCCTTCTCTAGGAAATTATCCTAATTTGCATCACAGAGCAAGATACCGGGTACTATAAGAGGGGTTCTCGTGCACACACCAGAAGATGGTGCCCGGCTAGCTGGATGGGCAGCATTGAGATGTGGCAGAGGCTGCCCACAACACCCTGTAAAGTGCTTCAGACCACTGGCCTATGAGACTTTCTCACATAGGCCAGCACATTTCTGCAGACCATTAGGACCCCAGCGGTCGTTGTAAATGTGGCAGTAGTACTGCCAACAGGCTGGCGGTACATACCGCCACATTATAAACTGGCGGTTTGGGTTTAGCCAACCCGCCAATATACCACACCGACCGCCATGGCAGTAGCAACTGCCGGGCTGGAGATAATCTCCAACCTGGCGGGCGCTACTGTATCGCCCGCGGCATTTTAACCCTGCCTACCGCCATGGTCTTTGTGGCGTTCGTAACACCACGAAAACCATGGCGGTAGGCCCTACCAGTGACAGGGAATTCCTTCCCTGTCACTGGTAGGAGGCCCACCCACCCGCCTTACTCTCCCCCAGACACCCCCCACCCTCCCTCCATCCACGCTTCCCCCTTCAAATCCCCCCAATACACGCACATTCGCAAGCACACACCACGCATTCACACACTCACTCACACAGGTATACACACATTCATACATGCATGCATCCATTCATTCACGCACGCACCCGTACACACATTCATACTGACACACAGACACGCATTCACATTTCCATTCATACACGCATTCTCACACATGCATACACCCATGCAAACAACACTACACACACACATTCGCATTCACGCACACATGCACACATTCATGCACACCCCCCCCACACACAACACCTCCCCCCCCCCCCAACCTGCTCCCCCGTCGGAAACCTGACTTATCTGCATCCAGGGGTCTTCCAGCAGGGGACAGGATGGGGTGCTGCTACCGTCAGCAGCGCCCACCAGCAGAACACCACCAGGCCGTATTATTTGACATAATATGGCTGGCGGCGGTCTACTGGCATGGCACTGCTGGTGATAGCAGCGCCACCTTAACACCATCCGCCAGTATGGCCTCAGCGGATTTCCACCCTTCTTGTGGCGGAAATCCGGCTGTGGGCATATTTTTGCTGACGGATGTTAGCCACGTCGACGGTCTTTTGGCGGCCGGTGGCACTTACAGCCAATGTTATAATGTGCCCCAAAGAGTCTTAAAATAGCCGAGAGGAAAGCTGCCTGGCCCAGCTGTGCCAACACTTGCTATGAAGATAGAGCTCCCAAGCATGGATGTATGTAAATGACCTAATTTTGTCCACAAGTTGGAAAGGGTTAATGTTGTAAACCATGCACTTTGGTTACATGTGCTTAAAG
This sequence comes from Pleurodeles waltl, assembly GCF_031143425.1. Classification (NCBI taxonomy): domain Eukaryota; kingdom Metazoa; phylum Chordata; class Amphibia; order Caudata; family Salamandridae; genus Pleurodeles; species Pleurodeles waltl. Next base: position 69,033,713 of record NC_090449.1, read on the forward strand.
GGCAAAGGCCCTTCCGGTCATGTTGCCAATCTATACAACTGCTTCATCCCAAAGCACCCCACCTACTTAAACAACTAACAACAATGTGTGCGGCTATCTTTAGACTCCCCACTGGACCGGAGAGCTACTACTGACTCTGTCAATACAGTCCTGAAAACCATGACTTGTTCTAACCCACTACCTGCCCCATCAGCTTGTGAATGAGGAATAACAGTTGCTTTAGCATCAAATTACGGAGTGGGCGGCTGGGATGGAGGTCTGGAGGGAACAAGTCCTGGTCAGATCCCTCACAAGCAGGGCGCGGGGTGGCGAGCTCCCCAAGAATGGATTCTTAGCCTCCTGAGATCGACTGGCCCCCTAGTGATGCTGTATCTTGATATTCTGAGCAGGCTGGTATCTGCACAGCCCTGCCTGCTCCACTGAAGAAGCTAGCTTGTGCATAATGCATGAACGTCAGCACGGACGTGTCCTCATTTCACCGGCACTGCTCGAGCATTGGATGACACAACTTCAAGCTGAGAGCAATAATTAAACACCGCGGAGCACTGAGGGGTGGGGTGCACGGTTGCAGCGTCTTGGGAAGCAGCAGTTTGGATGGACACACCAAAGAGCTGCCCCGTTGCTTTGCTTTGTAAATATATAGCGCTTTAAGTGGAGAAGCAGGCTACTCATTAATCCAGTAATTATTGATTACTTTTGTTTTCTGGGACTAGCCTCGTGCTAGAAGGGCAATCAATCCACCCATTTGCTCCAGTTTCATTGTGGTAGGTTAGATTGCAGGGAGTGGTCATTCGTGGGGTGTGTTGTGAACCATGGAGTAAACCACAGTGGGGTGGACAGGTGGGTTACAGGTGAGAAGGTGCGCCTAGGTAGCATGGATGTTGGTTCGAAGAAGGGGAGGCTTTGGTCTATGAAATGAGCTGTAGGCATTTTGCAGAAATGCATTAGAGGAGAGAAGCATGCAATCTAGGGTAGGCTTTTCTCCGATCTCTCGTCCAATCAGTTAAAAGGAACTAAAAAAATCAGTGATTCTAAAGCTTCTGTGGCATGACTGCTTCCCATCTGAGAGTGTTGACAATAAACAGACTTCCAGGTCACAGGTCAGAGCACTGCACACTGAAATCTATCTCTCTCTCTTGCAGCAGTGCATTCTGGGACATGGGGAATAGTCTGTCTGTGAGCAGATCAGGACCCAACATCATAACACACTCTTCTGAGATTTCTAATAACACAAACAAAAGTATCATATTCTGAAACTATCACACTAATTTAAAGCGGGGAAGATTAAATGATACACTTTCAGTAACTCGTCATTTTCACAACTTAAACAGCTCATAACGTAAAAATCTCCAGTTGCAAAATTCACTATCTCATATAGCAAAAACCACTTGTGGAACACGTAGAGGTAAGAATATATGTTGGGGGTAGACCGTGTTTCGGTGCAGTACAGGAATATGCAAACAGTTGGGGTAATTAAGGAGTAAGGTTTAAGGAGACTGCAAGGTATGGGGTTATTGATAGATCTAAGGTTTGAGAAAGAGTTAAGCGTAAGGTTATAGTACGATGGAGTTAGAAAGTTCAGTTGACTTTAGGAAAAGCTTTAAGGTAAGAGTCTGTGGACGAGGAGCAAATGTTTAAGGGTTACAATTGTGACATATTATTAAAAGTTACAAAGGCCACCAATTACCCTGAGACATCTGGGAGAGAGAAGTGATGGAACTCAACAAACAAACGCACTGGCTCGTGGCCACCTGCTCAGATTGTGACGTCACGCTACTCTAGCCCTCGGTACAGAGCCTGGATTGAGGTTCTTTCATTTTCCCAGGTGGTCAGGCTTCCTCGGGAACAGACTGCATGGCTTAAGGTTAGATTTTGGGTTAAAGAAAAAAAAAGGGTCATGGTTTGGTATGAAATAAGAAAATGGAAAACTGAAATTAAATCGGAATTTTTTAAAAAACATGGTTTGAGGCGCTTGAGAAAGTAATAATATTAAGAATCCATGATTTCCCACTTGGATTAAGACCTCAAAAAATCAAATAGAATCAAATGAAAAAGATGCAATAGCTCTTCAGCATGTGTATAAAACTGATTTTAGAATATTCTCCTGGCTTACAAAGAGACACAAACCACTTTCTTGCATCACTTTTGCAGCAACTTTGCTTCGTTTACATCTGGCCCTGGCTTTTTGTCATGTGACGGGATTTCCATAACCCTATACCTCGGAGACAACCTTAAATAAGCAGGATATATGGAGCACTTTGTGGAACTGAAGACAGAGAGGACCACAAAGGTTTCAAAGCCATTGGCCGATGCACGAGGCCTGTCCTGCACGGAAGTAACTGTTTCATCTCCTGCCGATGATTTACATTAGTCACCTGCATTTAACATGTCATAAGATGCAGGCTAGAGTACGCGCCATTCCTAGATCGGAAGAAATTTATCAGCCCCATAGTCAACACTTGGGTGGTCATTACGACTGTGGACCGCCACGGTGGAGGTTTCACTGCCGCGGCCCGGAGCTGCGGACCACCATATTGTGAGCACAGTGGTGTGGCAGCCGCCAGAAAGCCACAGCAATGCCAGGCCAGCCAGTGCGGGTGGCCTGCCGCAGCCGTCGGGGGCCTTCTCCGTCCTGTCGGCTTGACCAACACCGCCAGCCGTATTACGAGCATTCATACCGCCAGGGTTTTTGCGGCAGTCGCCCCCCACCAAAACCCTGGTGGTAACCCACCCGGTGACAGGAATTTGCATTCCTGTCACCGCTCCACACACACTCCGACACCTCCACACACCCGTACACACACACACACACCCCACATACATGCATGGCACCCCCCCCATTACAGTCGACCCGCCAACCTGACAGGGCCACACTGCAGCCACGTCGAGGGGGTCATCTGGATGGGGGAGATAGCAGCGATGGCCACTGCATACTTGACCATTACCGCTGGTGAAGATCGTCATGGGCCCCAGTACCCCATAGCAGCAACGCAATTCGATTGGACGATGCACAGCGGTGCAAACCACCACAAGTTCAATGCCGTACAGGGACCGCTGTGCACAAAAGTGCCACGTAATATGGTGGTTGGTGTTGGGCTGTTTTACGGCTGACTCCCCTTTGTGACTCGTGATGCGGTGGTCACTGTACCGCCAACACTGGGGGTCTGGTGGCGGGTTTATGCACAGCGATCCGGCCCAAAAAACACTGTTCTCGTAATGAGGGCCTTGGTCTTAAATCTAGGATGGGGTTTAGAGAAGGTATGACTGATGTCGACACTGTTACTCAACAAATACCCTCAAACAACAAATGTCCACACACAAGTGAAGCATTAGCATCCTAGACTGATAGAGCGGCCAACTTTGGAACTAGGGAACCAGGTTCTCTGCGTCTTCTCAGCATCCTGTGATTCTGGGCAAATCACTTAATTTGCCTGTGTCTACAAAAATAGGAATTTATGTGTCCTTTTGTAATGTAACTGGTGCTCATGTAAAACACTCTGATACCTTTGTGTAGTTTGCGGTATATAAAACGGCAAACAAATATAAAAGAAAAGCACTTACATCACAAAGGGGTGTCTAGAAAGGGCTAAACTGATTTTGCCTCTTAGACTTAAAGTCCGTAAATAAGCATCTGAAACTATAAAAGTAGTGGAAGTCTCAATATACAAAGGCCGTGCATTCCAAATGTTCTCACACTATGCCCCCCCCCTCCCTGAGCCCATGTACTGTCCTGGGGACCTCATCTCCTGGGACCAATTTGCCTGTCCAAGCCTTGGAGTAGCCTGGGGACCCCATCTTCCCAGGAAGGGAAGACTTTAGAGCTCCCACCCAGCAGAAGCAAGCAAAAAGGCTCCCTCTGATTGGGAGTTGAAAAGATTCTCCCTGTCCCTGAGAGCATTAGGATTGCTCAAAGAGAGAAAAGCTGCTCCCAGCCAGGCGGGAGCAAATCCGGATCCGACAGCACTCAAGGTTGCTGGCAGGTGAGCCGGTGAGGCCATGGGTCTCCCCTCCTGGCCCTCAAAGTTAAAGAAGTTGTTGGGTGCTCTAGGTGGGATCAGGACACCCAATTTAAAAAAAATGTAAAACAAACAAAAAAATAGAATGGACAGTTCCTGCATGGCCCTATTAAATAGGGCTGCTTGCAGGGAGCAAGTGGGGCTGAAGGATCCCTGCCCCCCGCAGACTCCCAAAAAAAGCTGTGGTTGTCCGAGGTGGGGCATGTCTTATGGCTGCACTACAGGGCTTGAAAAGTTTTTTAAAAGACTCTAAATACCTGTTAAATGTTGTTTTCACTTCAAATGCTTTAGCTAATGGTTATTGATAGACATTAGAAAGACCCCTTGAAAAAGATATATGGGCTGGTCTCGTATATATTGACTGCGACTTACATTAAAAAAAAAAACTGGAAGTTCACTGAAAACCAAAGATTAAAGTGAAGTTACAGTTGGGGACAATGTCAGTTGCATCTTTACATTTTAAACTAAATAAAACACTGAAATTCACCCGTTATAGTTAACTGATGTAACTCTAACTCGCATCACCGCCATGCACTATTTATACCCTCACATACTGCATCACTCATGGCATGTTCAATGACAGCATTGATAACATCATTGATGTGATGACATCTGAAATTATATCATTGATGAAAACTCTGCGTATGGTGGAAGTGGATTCTAAATCTGCGATGCACAAGTTGTAGTTACTTCTGGGCTCGAAATATAATTACTTCAGTTATTTATAACTGTAAATTTCAGTGGTTTTCTTTTTAGTTTAAAATGTTATGTTGCAATGGATGTTGTGCAAATTGTAGTTACTTCAGAACTCGAGTTATAGTTACTTCAGTTATCTATACCTGGTGAATTTCGGTGTTTTTTTTTTTTATGTTATGTTGCAACAGACGTCATCTAAATATAAAGTCACGTTAACCTTTGTTTTTTATATAAACTACCTTTGCAATACTGCAGCTCTCAATATTTGACCACAATACTTTTACAGGTTGATTTAAAATCTCAATATTTTGGCAGAATACCGAGCTCAGATTTAATTTCCTCCAGCATTGCACCACCCTCTCGTTAAGGATGTTTAGGATTGTTCTCAGACCCTCACAGATGACACTTGGCGCTTTTAGCCTTGAGTGGCTTCTAATGATAACCGAGGGTTGCACTTCTCAACTGGTAAAATCCACCAGCAACCAGACAGTGTAATTTAAGACAGACTTGATCAGTTCCAACAACACGTTCTCTACATGTTAACCTTCTTCCAAGAAATCAATACAATGTGTCAGCTTATCCCACAGGCCTCTGCTTTATGTGGGGATGAGGGTGCCTAATTGGCTGTGTGGAGTTAGTACAAGGGATCTTCCTTCCCGACCATCCATCTTCTGCCTGGAGAAGAGCATGCACTGGATTCCCCCGGCTATGACCACAACTCCACGGTCAAGGGCAGAGTGACTACTAAAAACAGGAAAAACAGTAAAAACCGTACTGTAATTTATTTTCAGTAAAGGCAGGTAGGATAAGATAAACGCAGTGGGGATCGAGCTCTGTAATCACTGCACATATTTGCCTAAAATTAGAACAGTGGGAGAAGAAGGACAAAGGTCTCCATTTAGAAGCACTCGGTTTCCTCAGTCTGTGCAAGAGTAAACCCTACCATTATGTTGCACTTGGGAATCACCCAGAAAAGGCTAACGTATAATTAGTGGGCTCTATCTGGACAAAGGCGGAATTATGTACACTCTCTGGGTTCAAATTGTATTTAATCACATGCTTAGAATCAACTTCTTTATAGTTTTACACATTTGGTTTCACAGAAGGTATACTAATGCCTTTCTTGAAATGTAATCCCAGAAGAGGTTGCGAAGAATGACTTTGACATCGAAACATTCCTCGATGCCGAGTGCTCTCTTGATGCTCAGAAGCCTCCAAATATCAGTAGCACTGAAAACTGAAAGGCTTCTTAATGCCGACATTTCTAAAGGGTTTGCGTGTTGGGCGGAACTTGCCCTCAAAGGTCTTGGCCGCGACAGAACCAAACATCTTGAAATGCTAGATGAAGTAAAGGAAAGTCAATGGTACAGATATTCATGGTCGAAGATGAAGAAATGTATTTTGAGCTGTTGCTACCTAAGGTACCTGTGTACAAGCTAGGAGGACTTTACAGGTGGCTGCTACATATGCTTCAATTGAACTCTTTATTGGTTTTACAGCTCAACCTCTTTTTAGGTCTGGCTTCACAGCTCAGCGGTCTACAAGGTGTATTTTAACCAGTTATTTAAAAGAGACATAGATGGGTTGTTGCCTCCACACAGAAAAGTATTATTCTCTCACCTCATGTAATTGTCAATTTGATTTATAATTCCACCTTCCATGAAGTGCTTCCCTTTGAATGCATGAGGGACTTTTTTACATCTGAAAAGAGCACTCAATCTGGATGCAGTTTGTCATATTCAATTCTTTATCTCTCATACGCATTCTATACAGAATGCAATCAATTGCTAAAATGTTTTTCCCCTGCATTTGCTAAGCCACAAGGGCAAGCTTTAATGTGATATAACGCATTTACGTATGCAACAAATGTGAACGGCATTTGTGAATGCCTGTGTTTATGTACATTGGCATAATAAAGCTTGGCCAATTGGCTTTGCAATGTCCGTTTAATATTTTGTTACGCCACTATTATATGGTGTCTGTACACCTCCAAAGAGTTCATAGCCTTGCAATTGAACGAAAAGAACTATGGGTCTGGTTCACAAATGAAGCCTACACTTTTGAGTAAGAGTACACTTTTGTAATTCAGAAATTCCAATAGTAAACTTATTACTAAAGTGCACGTTGCATGTCTTCAGCCCTTGAGATTGTAACTGGTTTACTCTGTGTGGTTGGGTGATGCCCCTTCCTATACCCCTCCCTGGCCCCACCTAACCCGCTCTCCCTTCTTCCTAGTCCCATCCTGCTTGTAGTGAGTGTGCCCCTTCTTAAAGTTCCTCCCCAGTGTCCCTCCCACATACACTACTAAAACTTCACTTATGTGTGGAGAGACTCCACAGTCATGGAGGAGAACTCAGCTCACTTAAGTGTAAGTAACACAAAGGCGTAAATATCTGCACATCGCTTGTGAATTGCAATTTGTAGTACACTTTGTAGTACAACAAAACATATTACAAAGTGCAGTTTGTATCCTAACATGGAGCTGGCTATAGTCTAGGTGCAATGAATTGTTCCAGAAAGAAGGAGGCACAACTAAAAAAGGCTTTGCTGCCCCTTGTGCTGTCTGAATCGCCGAGGGTGACTGGTCAAAACAGGACACCATCTTCTTCACTTTAAGTTCAGTTTTAAATGTTTTAATCAGAAATGGGGCATTTCTATAAAACATGCCAGTTAGAAAAGGCAACTTCATATCAAGTGATTTAAAACATATCCTTTAGTGATAAAATGCATCAACTTCCCATGATCATCATACTATATAACAGTTTTCAATTAGTCATAAAAATTACAGTTTGTACAAGTCAAACACCCAAAAGGTGATGGGAGGAATGCTTGCAATAGGTCTAACCACTGGCAATCACATGAGTAGCATTCCATTGTTCTTTGGTCCACCACGCTACCTCAGTTTAGACCCAGCCTCATGCAAATCAGTCTTGACCCTGCTCCAAAAGGAACAGCTAAACCAGAACTGCCAGGCCAGGTCCTTTCTTAACTGGAACAATAACAACCATAGGCATGTTTTGGCCGTATCATGGTTTTTCAGTCAGGTGTAGCTTAATTCCAGTGACACAGTGAGCATGTGAACCCCATATGGGCACGCCTAGAGAACTGGTCCTGGGTTGCTTGTGTTCCAGTTCAGGGAGGCCTTGGGCTTGACTCTTCCCAACGGAGCAAGGTCAGGACTGATTTGCATATGGCTGGGTTCAAATGAGGTGTCATCATGTCAAAATAATGATCGTCTAGGATGCAGGCCCTGAGCAGTTACCCATAGCTGAGATTAATTCAAGCATTCCATCCATCACTTGTTTCTATACTTCAGTGTAATTCCCTAAGTGGGACGGGTATGCCCAAACGTGCGTCCAGTGCACCCTCTGCCACTGGAACTAAGCTGTACCTGGCTGTTGAGCCCGAATAGGAGTGAAACCAGACCTGAATTGCTTTTGCTTCGATTCAGGGAGGACCTAGCCTGGCAGTTGAAGTTAGACTGTTCCCACTGGAGCAAAGACAAGACTCATTTGCATATGGTTGTATCCAAACTGAGGTCGCATGGTGTGCAAAAAAACGATAGACTGGGATGTGGCCCTGAGCAATTACCAACGTCTGAGATTAATTCAAGCATTCCATCTGTCAATTGTTTGTGTACTTCAGTTTACAAAAGTGACAGGCATGCCTGCTCTTGTATAGATAATATGGGCCTCATTACAACCCTGGCTGTCAAAGACCGCCAGGGCTGTTTTGGCGATTGCACCGCCAACAGACTGGCGGTGCAATCTTGCCTATTACGTCGCACTGCCGAGACCGGCAGTTTACCGCCATGGCTGTACCACCGGTTTTAATCCTCCAAGACAGCGCTGCTTGCAGCGCTGCAAAGGGGATTACGAGTCCCCTTCCCGCCAGCCTATCCATGGCGGTAGAGACCGCCATGGAAAGGCTGGCGGGAAGGGGAGTCGCGGGGCCCCTGGGGGACCCTGCACTGCCCATACACTTGGCATGGGCAGTGCAGGGGCCCCCAGGCACAACCCCACACTGATTTTCACTGTCTGCACAGCAGACAGTGAAAAGCCCGATGGGTGCAGCTACACCCGTCGCACGGCCGCAACACAGCCGGCTCCATTAGGAGCCGGCTCCCATGTTGTGGCCGAGATCCCCGCCGGCCCAGCGGGCATGTCAAAATGGGCACAGCGGGAGGGTGGCCACACGGCGGTTACACTGCCCGCCAAGGTTGTAATGAGGCCCTATATGTCTTGCCTCAGAATCCAAGCTCTCAATCTATAGCTACTGATGCACACTCACAGACAAGGAGTTCTGTACTTTTAGAACGTTGAAGTGTCTCCTTCCTGAATCCCACTTTACAATATTTGTTGTTTACAATGTTTATAATTTAAAGGCTTATTGAAATGTATACAGGGTAGCTCAGCGAGTTAAACAATCACTACTGAAACATGCAGAAATTGAACGGTCACAAGCTGGATTCCCGGCAAGGCTGGTTCGGCTTGCCATCCCTCTGAGGCCACTTAACTCAGAATCATTAAACTGGGTAGCAGAAACATCTGTTATTCAAAGTACCCAGGAAAAGGGAGAAGTGCACCATATAAAAACCAAGGTGGTTTTATTAATAATGCTGCCAAAGTTACAGCTTCGTGTACCACAATACCAGGGATTATCTCGGAACAAAATTCTGGCTAGGGAGAGTTCCCAGACGAAAATGTATATTTAGCTTTCTCAAATATGCCATATTACCTGGTAAGATAGGTCTCATAGCCCACTGTTGCCTATGTCCGAGCTCATATAATACCCTCTGTGCTATTGCTAATAGGACCAATTTGTCTGCGTAGAGTCAACATAGGGACATGGGGACAATGCTAATGGCGCAGTCCCCATTACACCCTTTTAAATATTGATCCATGTTGTTGCTATAGACATTAAAGCTTGTTGTTGGCAGGAGGCAGCCTTTTCTTAACCCCTGACAACTTTAAAGGATCTTGTTTATTCATTTTTGACACCAACTTCTGCAAGAAGGTTCGCAAACACAACAAACTGTACCTTATTGGAAACCAGATCAGAAAAAAGAAACTAGAGCAACGGGCAAAGCAAAAAACATACAAACTCAAATCGGTGAGCACTTATAACCACAGCCACCAACACATTTAGCACAACTTCAATCAACCACAAACTGAGGGTAACAAGAAAGAAATAATCTTTTACAACATAGTTAGGGGATACAAACAGGCCAAAGATGAAGCCAAAATTCATTCTGCCAGAGATGTATTCCTGTTCTCTGTACCTTTCAAACCTTTGGCAGCTAGGGACAAGGCACCAAAGTAAGGCCATGTCCCACAGATCCTCGCTGCTGCTGACAATTACTGGGTTTTGTAGGAGCAAGCTTGAGCTAGAAGATTGAGGTACAATCCTTGAACGTAGTGTTAAAATTGTGTTGGTGATTTGAAAAGTTCATTGAGTAATACTTGTGACAGAAGCTACAAAAGTGAGTGAGACACGATAGTGTTGTCCAACCCAACTTTTTCGATGGTGAGAAGATGCAGTCTTTGAACAGCTTACAGAAAACGTGTCATGGAGTGATAAAGATCTGAAAAGTCTCACATGTGATTTTTCATAGGGTGGGAACCACTCATGCCAGGGGTGCCCTTGCTATGTTTGTAAACATGCATTTTATTAAGCATGTAATTTGCGTGTGCTTGTATTGCACATGTAATTCTGGTACATGATGCCCTGACCTACAGATGAGACCACTGCTACTTTAACAGACTTGGGGTATTTTAAAACCCCTGGAGGTGCTCTCACACCTCCCAAGAGTGCAGCCCCTAGATGTCGCTGAATGTCACTCAGGGATGCATTTCAGAAGATTGCAGTAACAACGTTGACTACTGCAATATCGCTTACAACAGTAAATACTTATGTATGTGCATTGAAGTAAAGGAAAAGATAACTGAGAGTGCGGTGAGTGAGGAACAACAACACTTAACCAAGGCAAGAAGCCTCCAGGTGCACGATCACAATGTATGGTCGACTGTGTCCAATGTTCAAGCAGGTCCAACTGGACCTCAGCGCTGATGCTTGGGACATCAGAGTCCATTTTAAGATCATTAAGTCCCAACAGACATCCTGAGGAGACTTAAAAGCCCAACCCAAAGCGAAATGTGGGTAAAAAAGAGGGCATAATAGTGGATGTAAATAGCCAATACTTACACTGCATGAGGCTCCTTAAATCGGCCAACCTGCTGGATCTGGTACATGAGATCGCCTCCATTCACAAACTCCATCACAAAGTACAATCGATCCTGAGCAGAAAAGGAAACAAAAGGAAGAGATTATCTCCCCAAACACCTTTTGAGATCAATCTGCAAAAAGCAACAATTTCTAGGCAGTCAGTGGTGTGCATAGAGTGAATGGCGGTGGTACACCGATGCAGAACTGAACCTGGCAGAGAAGACTGGAGATACCCAAACCCTTGTCACAACCAAACTCATTCTTCATAATCTCATCTAAACCATGTCCAGACAACATTAAGGAGTACCAAGACTGACGGCCACTGATTATGTGTGCACGAAGATTTATTAGTCAATACATCTCACAGAAGATCTCAAGCGGTGTTCTGTACCGTTCCCTCTGTCACTGTGAGACTCCGTAAGACTTGCACGCTTGTGAGCTAGATGCAATAAGCTAATACACTTCTGAGGTCCTGAAAGAGATCAGATTAGCATAGTTGCATCCAATTTGGGCTCAAACAGGATCACACAGAAAGCTGCTTTGAATGGTATGAAATGTGCAAGACGTACCATGTATGAACCTCTTGGAAAGCATGTTTGCATTGGAGAGCGGGTCTCCGAACTTTCTTTCTTGTAACTACCTGTGTTCAACAAACATCATCCTGAGATGCCAATATTGTTAGTGTTGTAACAGTGCGCACATCAGACAAGTTTATATGAGTGGCCACCCCGTGCAACACTACCAGCAACGATGACTCTCCCTGCATCAATTGGGGCGGCCACCAGTAATGCAACAGAAGGTTTGCATTTTGGAATGCCTTGACATGGATAATACATAACAGCCTTAAATGCATCACTAAGTGGTAATATTCATAATATGTATCCTCAGTGTAAGTTGAGTTAGCACTAAAATATCAGTTTTGAACATATTTTGGAAATTCAACATTTTCTTCAAAACATCATTCTATGAGTTCCGAAAATACCCACATTTTCTCAAATACACATAATACAGTTGTCGATTTCCAATTTGTTTCGGTGGGTCGGGCTGACAAGTTTTTTTTTTTAACTATAAAGTCCCAGTAGAAGCCGCTGAAGGATTGCAAAGGAAACAGCAGAGGAAATGTTCCCCAGCTGGAGCAAAGCAATTTAATGCAGAACACCCAGTTTGATATTTAACTATTTATTTCACACAATAAATGTTCCATAAAACGCTCAGTATAGAAAATCACATTTGATACAATATTGCTACAATTTAAAAATATAGAGTTTAGCAATAGCAAATAAACATCAACAGCTGCCTAAGATAAAGTGCAAATGATTCTCTTTTCTGAGCAAATGTCCCGAGGGGAACAAGGAAAACATGGACTGCAGAAAAAAACTAAATCAATTCCGAGTGCCTTTTCCTGCAAATCCAGGCACTTCCGTATATCATCCTCAGTACAGAACTAAGGACCTATTTAGATCTCGGCGGATGGAATATTCTGTCACAAATTAGATGGATATCCCACCCGCTGTATTACGATCTTCAAAAGATATAATGGGATCAAGATATGGCGGACGGGACAGCCATCACGTTTGTGACTGAGTATTCCCCGTCGCCAAGATATAAAACTACATTTTTAATAGATCAGTCTTTTTACATATGTAAAGTGCATCTTTCCATAACCTGACATGAAGCTTTATCGAGAAATGTTTCAGCCAGGCTTTTCATAAATTGATATAGAAGGGACACAGTGAGATAAAATAAGTTTAATCTTCAAGTACTCCAGAGAAAATCGCAAGAGATGTCAGCGAACCGTCTTGATTTGATACTCTTAACTGGTGATGCACTCTAATGAAATCTTAAATATAAATTACACATAGGAGCTGAATCATGTTGTCCGAATACATATCTTGACTAAGCTACTGTGAAACAGATGACTGTTGCTTGGGGATCTGAGATGCAATATGATTACATCCTTCAAAAGAGAGTATTTCCAAAATGTAGTCTTTATGAGTTGAATGTCAGCTTTGTTAATCCCAGTAGATTCAGCCGATGACTCTCTCCAGGTGTTAGTGACTCCAATGGAAGAGTGCTGCCGGCATACGAGCACCTGGTAACATCTGGACAACGATGCAGCTTTTGAGGTTGTTACCCCATCTGCAGCGAGAGCCAGTTCAGTGGTTCATTATGGATGAAATGCCGTCACTGCTCTACTCCCCCCACCCATTTCACTCTCTTCTTCTCATTGGGCCCCTCTTGCTCGCCGTAAGTCTTCCTAATGTCTCCCCGTGTTTGCATCCATTGGTCTCATTCCCCCGTCTCCTTACTCCTCCCTCTCCTGCCATCTCCCATGTCTCTTCTCTTTGTAACCCGAAAATTAGCATTGAGGTGGTCTCCACAGGTTTTCTGTAAGCTATTTTCAGCAGAATAACAAACTACAGTTTAATTAAGATGGATTGAGTAATTAGACTCCTGACAGTGAAAACTTTGCGGTTTCTAAGGAACGCTTTGAGGCCATTAGGACGATAATTTAAGGCGCATTAGAGGGCATTCCCAATGCAGAAGCCCCATCCTGATGCCCTAGAGAGCTTGCTTCAATCCAGCAAATGGGAAGTCAATTTAACCATGCTTCACAAGATGGCCACTTTGGCCAATGCACACAAGAAGGGTAACGTATAATGAACCACTGTCAGGACAGCAGTCTGAGATGCACAGTCGCACAGAGGTGTGGCAGGACGAATAGCTGTTAATGCCACTGCGTGATTCTGTGCAAACCAGACACAGGGTGTCAGAGGATGCCAACGGATGTTTTTAATTTATACAGAGGGAACTTCAGTCTGGATAGATGGCAATATACTGGAAAGCCCGTATCCGACACCCAAAAAGGGTATGAGAAGATGTGATTTCCAGCATCTGATCCTGTCTAACCCACACACAAGGCATTGCAGGGCTGGCTGTCAATGTGCAACAATATGCCCTGCACGGTTACCCATGCACGCTTGAGTCGCACACAATTTAGCGACACAGGATCTCCAGAAAGCACAGTTTTCAATGCATGCACGGGACCTGTGCAACACCACAATGAAACAAGGGATCTGTAGAAGTTTCCTCACCAGGAACCCTGTGCTTTGCTTCAAACACTTACTCTGTGACCTGAAGCGTTGGAGATACTTGTGCATACAGGCTATACAATATCTAGATTGACAGTCATGTCTAAATGTTTGTGTTGCTTGGGTTAGTGTGCCCTCTTAGGCACCATCCAGTGTACAGAGCACCAAGAGAACAAGTTGATGCCAGTGTCTGCTGGGTGCAATCTCATATCTTACCTTTTCTTGCATGCTTTAGTGATGAGCGTTGCCCGTTGGCTCATCTCCAGCTGTTTCGCATGATAGTCATGTCCAAGGTTACTCTTCAGTTTCGATGCAGTCCTTGTTGGACAACCAAGCTACAAGGCAGGTGCATGGCTATCCTTTTCCTCTCTCCCACAGAGACCTGGAATCACCTTGAAATGGTAACTGAGATTGGTGTCTCAGAGGAGGGCCTAATGCCAGCCTTCTTCAGATTTGCATACAGCTGGGTCTAATCTTGGGTGGCACTGTGGACAAAAGCACAGTGGGTTGGAATGCTTCCCCGAGCGTTTGCCAATGGTTACACGCATTGCAAGCATTTCACGCTTCACTTTTTGTGTGTTCAAAATTTTAATTACACCAGCGAAATCTGCATAATTTCCAAATTTCACATTACACAATTTCATGTAATTTTTTACATGCAGAAGACTCTTCTGTCACAATATTTTCTGACTGTACAAGCCTGCTGCTGGTGTCCGATGTACTTTTCTTTTTACGCAAATTGCACGCTTGTGTGAAAAAAGTTACCTGAGATATCAGCAAACCACATTTTGCTCCACAGGTATCATTTTGTGTAATTTTGTTACATTTTATAGAATTTCTTTAAAAATATGCAGTCTCGCACACCCACGCTGTTTATTCAACACAGTGCCCTGAAAACATTTTCAAGTCGCTGTTTTAGAACTCAGGAGTGGAGAAGGGGACGCATTGTGTTAAGTGGTGTTTGTATGCAGCGTGGGCGCGCCTGGCGCACTCCTGGCACGTCCAGGTGGCATTAGTATGCAGGCGAGAGAGTGGGGCTTAGCATCTCTCGAGAGATTGCTTGAGGGATGAGCCTGGAATTCTCTTGTGATGCTACACATGTGCGCAGCTAGCCACGCTGTGCATCAATCCTGCTCAGCCCGCGACCTCTATCCTCGCTGCGACAAAGCCACCATGAAACGACAACTGGCCACACTTGGGGATTCTAAGCAAGACGCCTTGGTGAAGCGGAGAGGGTGGGAGACGGCCCTTCATGTTCATTGCAGCAGACACCCTGGAATAGCAGAATGGCTTGCATGCAGAACCCGCCCCTGTGTGCGCGACGAAAGGTCAGTCCATTCCTGCAGCACCTGAGGAAATGAAGGAAGGCCAGACTGACTCCTCCATGCACCAAGTCCGATGCGGTAGGGCCTGGAAACACGTCGGAGAACCTTTGGCCTCTAGGACCCAGGGGAGCATCCTACTCAGGCGCCCAAGTCGCTTCATTACAGATTGCCTATCATCCCAGAGATCACAAGGACACCGACACTGTTCTGTGACATGACAACATCAAGTATTGCGCGCTGCTCTGCGACATCTGATATTGTGACATAGATCACTTTAAGCTACACTGTGACATCACATCCTGTGGTGTTGAACACTACATCCTGCTGTGGCCTTGCATATTGTGCTGTACATCACAGTCAGTGGCATCACATCCTGTAGTGTACAGCACTGCACACTGCTCCATGACCGTGTATTGCGCCACATATCACTCCATGCTGCTCTGTGACATCACATCCGGTAATGTAGAGCACTGCTCTCGGACATATTGTGCCGTAGGTCACTGTAGGAGGCTGGACTGGCTTGTAGTGAGTACCAAGGGGTACTGCACCTTGCACCAGGCCCAGTTATCCCTTATTAGTGTATAGGGTGTCTAGCAGCTTAGGCTGATAGATAATGGTAGCTTAGCAGAGCAGCTTAGGCTGAACTAGGAGACGTGTGAAGCTACTACAGTACCACTTAGTGTCATATGCACAATATCATAAGAAAACACAATACACAGTTATACTAAAAATAAAGGTACTTTATTTTTATGACAATATGCCAAAGTATCTTAGAGTGTACCCTCAGTGAGAGGATAGGAAATATACACAAGATATATATACACCATAGCAAAAATATGCAGTATAGTCTTAGAAAACAGTGCAAACAATGTATAGTTACAATAGGATGCAATGGGGAAACATAGGGATAGGGGCAACAAAAACCATATACTCCAAAAGTGGAATGCGAACCACGAATGGACCCCAAACCTATGTGACCTTGTAGAGGGTCGCTGGGACTATTAGAAAATAGTGAGAGTTAGCAAAATAACCCACCCCAAGACCCTGAAAAGTGAGTGCAAAGTGCACCAAAGTTCCCCTAAGGACAAAATAGTTGTGTTAGAGGGAGAATGCAAGGAAAACACAAATCAGCAATGCAACAACGATGGATTCCTGTCTGAAGGTACCTGTGGAACAAGGGGACCAAGTCCAAAAGTCACAAGCAGCTCGGAGATGGGCAGATGCCCAAGAAATGCCAGCGGTTGGTGCAAAGAAGCTCTTACTAGGCTGAAGAACTGTGAATACTGCAGGAACGACAAGGGCTAGAGACTTCCCCTTTGGAGGATGAATCCCCCACGCCTTGGAGAGTCGTGCAGAAGTGTTTTCCCGCCGGATGGACGCCAACAAGCCTTGCTACACGCAAATCGTGCGTTTGGCGTTTTTGGACGCTGCTGGGGCCCAGGAGGGACCAGGAGGTCGCAAATTGGACCTGCAGAGAGAGGGGACGTCGAGCAAGACAAGGAGCCCTCACTGAAGCAGGTAGCACCCGGAGAAGTGCCAGAAACAGGCACTACGAGGATGCGTGAAACGGTGCTCGCCGAAGTTGCACAAAGGAGTCCCACGTCGCCGGAGACCAACTTAGAAAGTCGTGCAATGCAGGTTAGAGTGCCGTGGACCCAGGCTTGGCTGTGCACGAAGGATTTCCGCCGGAAGTGCACAGGGGCCGGAGAAGCTTGCAAAGTCGCGGTTCCCAGCAATGCAGCCCAGCGAGGTGAGGCAAGGACTTACCTCCACCAAACTTGGGCTGAAGAGTCACTGGACTGTGGGGGTCACTTGGACGGTGTCGCTGGATTCGAGGGACCTCGCTCGTCGTGCTGAGAGGAGACCCAAGGGACCGGAGATGCAGCTTTTTGGTGCCTGCGGTTGCAGGGGGAAGATTCCGTCGACCCACGGGAGATTTCTTCGGAGCTTCTGGTGCAGAGAGGAGGCAGGCTACCCCCACAGCATGCACAAGCAGGAAAACAGTCGAGAAGGCGGCAGGATCAGCGTTACAGAGTTGCAGTAGTCGTCTTTGCTACTATGTTGCAGGTTTGCAGGCTTCCAGCGCGGTCAGCGGTCGATTCCTTATCAGAAGGTGAAGAGGGAGATGCAGAGGAACTCGGCTGAGCTCATGCATTCGTTATCTGAAGTTTCCCCAGAGACAGAGACCCTAAATAGCCAGAAAAGAGGGTTTGGCTACCTAGGAGAGAGGAAAGGCTACTAACACCTGAAGGAGCCTATCACAAGGAGTCTCTGACGTCACCTGGTGGCACTGGCCACTCAGAGCAGTCCAGTGTGCCAGCAGCACCTCTGTTTCCAAGATGGCAGAGGTCTGGAGCACACTGGAGGAGCTCTGGACACCTCCCAGGGGAGGTGCAGGTCAGGGGAGTGGTCACTCCCCTTTCCTTTGTCCAGTTTCACGCCAGAGCAGGGGCTAAGGGGTCCCTGAACCGGTGTAGACTGGCTTATGCAGAATTGGGCACATCTGTGCCCAACAAAGCATTTCCAGAGGCTGGGGGAGGCTACTCCTCCCCTGCCTTCACACCATTTTCCAAAGGGAGAGGGTGTCACACCCTCTCTCAGAGGAAGTTCTTTGTTCTGCCATCCTGGGCCAGGCCTGGCTGGACCCCAGGAGGGCAGATGCCTGTCTGAGGGGTTGGCAGCAGCAGCAGCTGCAGAGAAACCCCAGGAAGGGCAGTCTGGCAGTACCAGGGTCTGTGCTACAGACCACTGGGATCATGGAATTGTACCAACAATGCCAGGATGGCATAGAGGGGGCAATTCCATGATCATAGACATGTTACATGGCCATATTCGGAGTTACCATGGTGAAGCTACATATAGGTAGTGACCTATATGTAGTGCACGCGTGTAATGGTGTCCCCGCACTCACAAAGTTCAGTGAATTGGCTCTGAACAATGTGGGGGCCCCTTGGCTAGTGCCAGGGTGCCCTCACACTAAGTAACTTTGCACCTAACCTTTACCAGGTAAAGGTTAGACATATAGGTGACTTATAAGTTACTTAAGTGCAGTGTAAAATGGCTGTGAAATAACGTGGACGTTATTTCACTCAGGCTGCAGTGGCAGGCCTGTGTAAGAATTGTCAGAGCTCCCTATGGGTGGCAAAAGAAATGCTGCAGCCCATAGGGATCTCCTGGAACCCCAATACCCCGGGTACCTCAGTACCATATACTAGGGAATTATAAGGGTGTTCCAGTAAGCCAATGTTAATTGGTAAAAATGGTCACTAGCCTGTTAGTGACAATTTGAAAGTAATGAGAGAGCATAACCACTGAGGTTCTGGTTAGCAGAGCCTCAGTGAGACAGTTAGGCACCACACAGGGAACATATACATGCACACCTATGAGCACTGGGGCCCTGTGTGACAGGGTCCCAGTGACACATACATATAGGCCACAAACCTATGAGCACTGGGGTCCTGACTAGCAGGATCCCAGTGACACATAACAACCATACTGAAAACATGGTGTTTTCACTATGAGCACTGAGGCCTGGCTATCAGGATCCCAGTGAGACAGTGAAAACAGTGACAAACACCCTGACATACACTCACAAACAGGCCAAAAGTGGGGGTAACAAGGCTAGAAAGAGGCTACCTTCTCACACAACCCCCCCCCAAACGAAGGACAATAAGGCTAACCTTGGCCAGTTGAGACTTTATTGTCTAAGTGGTGATAAGTAGAGAGTAGCTCTGCAATAGACTGGTTACTCCCTTTATCATCCACTATATGGTTACTTCCCTGTGGGGATGTAAACCACCCTGTTTGAAGTTTTTTAGCTAAGCAACAATGTGAAGATGTATTTTCAGAGTTTCTATCAGTAAGTTTTAGTTTAGAGCAGTGAGAATTGTCCACTGAACCTATTTGTAGTGATGGAAATGCCAGACAGGGATGCTGTCTCAGAAAAGCCATAGCTGGGCAAAAACTTTGTCCATCTGGCTGGAAGAGAGAACAGGGATGCTGTTTCTCTTGAGTTGGAGCAGGGCAGGGATGCTGTCCTATGAGCTCCACACTAGGGCAGGGATGCTGTCCTAAGTGTTGTGAGGTAGTGCAGGGTTTCTGCACTAAAGTTTCTCTGGGAGGGTTGGAGGGATGCTCCATGTTAACTAAAATGGTGCTGTTTTTCTCACCAATGTTAGTTATCCCACAGAGAGGTACTTCCACCTCAGGGAGTCTAGCTTTGCCAGCTGATGATTCCCTTGGAACAGGTGCCACCCCAGGAGAGGTTTCTCCCACCACAGGAATAGTATCCTGAATGGTAGGGTGGTTAGGGGATACTGTGATACCCTTTTTACCTGTTGATGGAGAGGGATCCTGAGTTTTCAGGCCTTCTCTCCTTTGCTTTTTCATTTCACTTGAAATGAGAGGGAACAATTCCTCAGGGATGCCCAGCATGGCTGCATGGGCATAAAACTCTACATCAGCCCAACCTGAGGCCTCTAGGTCATTACCTAAGAGACAGTCTACAGGTAAGCTAGGTGATACCACCACCTGCTTAGGGCCAGTAACTCCACCCCAACTAAACTGAATTATAGCTAAGGGAAGAAACTTAGTGGAGTTATGGACATCAATAATCTTATATTGTTGTCCAATGATGTGTTGTTCAGGAGGCACTAGGTTTTCAGTCACCAAAGTGAAACTGGCACCTGTGTCCCTGTAGGCCAAGGCCTCAACACCATTTATTGAAACTGTCTGCCTGTACTTATCCATTGTAAGGGGACAAGCAGCCAGTGTGGCAAGGCCAATGCCACTAGGTGTGACAGAAACTGTCTTGGGACTGATTACATCAGTTTCCACTATGGACCCATAAGTGAACCCAACTACACCCTTTGCTTGACTGTTGCCAGCAGTCCCACCACTAGTACCACTACTGCTAGGGGCACTAGAGCTTGATGTATTAGTGGTGGTAGGCTCAGGGGGTTTACCTGGACAGGACTTATCCCCTGGCCTATGGCCTCTATTTTTACACACAAAGCACCAAGGCTTTTTAATGTGTGCAGGTTGGGAAGAAGAGGAAGAATTTGTTTTATCCCCACCCTCTGAAGAGTGTTTAAGATTTGAAGTGGGATCTTTGGTTTTACCCTTATCCCCATGCTTATCTTGAGATTTTTCACCATCTTTCTTCTTATTGCCATCTTTGTCACCCCCTGTATGAACTTTTCTGTTCACCCTTGTTCTGACCCATTTGTCTGCCTTCTTTCCCAATTCTTGGGGAGAGGTCAGATCAGAGTCTACCAGGTACTGGTGCAACAAATCAGACACACAATTATTAAGTATATGCTCTCTCAGGATTGTGTTATACAGGCTTTCATAATCAGTAACTTTACTGCCATGTAACCACCCCTCCAAGGCCTTCACTGAATGGTCAATGAAATCAACCCAGTCTTGTGAAGACTCCTTTTTGGTCTCTCTGAACTTTATCCTGTACTGTTCAGTGGTTAAGCCATAACCATCCAGGAGTGCATTCTTAAGAACTGTAAAATTATTGGCATCACTTTCTTTCACAGTAAGGAGTCTATCCCTACCCTTTCCACTAAATGATAGCCATAGGATAGCAGCCCACTGCTTTTGAGGGACATCCTGTACAGCACAGGCCCTCTCAAGTGCAGCAAACCACTTGTTAATGTCATCCCCCTCCTTATAAGGGGGAACTATCTTGTGCAGATTCCTGGAATCATGCTCTTTTGCAGGATGACTATGGGGAATACTGCTGCTGCCACCATGGGTATCTAAACCCAACTTCTGTCTTTCCCTCTCTATTTCTAAAGACTGTCTATCCAAATCCAGCTGTTGCTTCTTGAGCTTCAGTCTGGTTTGTTCCACTCTCAATCTATTGAGCTCCCTTTCTAACAATCTGTCATCAGGGTGGGTGGGAGGGACATTTCTAGATACAGAGGTATGATGGGAATGAACAGAAGGAGACCTGTCCCTTACAGAGGGCACCCTAACAGCTTGGCTACCAGCATAATGTGAGATCACATCCTCAGTATGGTGTGATTCAACCTCTGTACCAACTATGCTAGACTGTCTAGTAATGGGCAGGCTGAGAAGTTTCTTTCCTGAACCTTTTCCTGGGGGAGTCCCTGGATCAGATTGAGAACCATTAGCTACTTTTTCTACAGATTGGGCACTTATGGCCTTATCCTGTACTCTAAGCATATTAATTAACAGTTCTAAGGAAGGATTCTTCCCTACACTCAAACCTCTCTCTATGCAGAGACTCCTTGCTCCTTTCCAGCTAAGGTGATCATATGCAAGTTTGGACAGTTCAACTTTTTGGCCTGTGCCAGACATTTTTTAGAGAGAGTTAAAGTGATAGCAAAAGAGAAAAAAGTTTTCAGAACTTTTTGGAAAGACAGAAAAAAACTTTTTAAACTTTTAAGAACTTTTTGAAAGTTTAGAAGTACTTTTCCGCACTTAGAAAAGAGTGAAAAGAGGAAATGCAAAACTTTTTGGCTATGTGTATATACACTGACCTTGTTTTGTATATTTTTCTCTTATGAAAAGTACAATGACAAGAGTGGTAAGTAGTCTCAAAGCACTTATCCCACCACTGCACAACCAATGTAGGAGGCTGGACTGGCTTGTAGTGAGTACCAAGGGGTACTGCACCTTGCACCAGGCCCAGTTATCCCTTATTAGTGTATAGGGTGTCTAGCAGCTTAGGCTGATAGATAATGGTAGCTTAGCAGAGCAGCTTAGGCTGAACTAGGAGACGTGTGAAGCTACTACAGTACCACTTAGTGTCATATGCACAATATCATAAGAAAACACAATACACAGTTATACTAAAAATAAAGGTACTTTATTTTTATGACAATATGCCAAAGTATCTTAGAGTGTACCCTCAGTGAGAGGATAGGAAATATACACAAGATATATATACACCATAGCAAAAATATGCAGTATAGTCTTAGAAAACAGTGCAAACAATGTATAGTTACAATAGGATGCAATGGGGAAACATAGGGATAGGGGCAACAAAAACCATATACTCCAAAAGTGGAATGCGAACCACGAATGGACCCCAAACCTATGTGACCTTGTAGAGGGTCGCTGGGACTATTAGAAAATAGTGAGAGTTAGCAAAATAACCCACCCCAAGACCCTGAAAAGTGAGTGCAAAGTGCACCAAAGTTCCCCTAAGGACAAAATAGTTGTGTTAGAGGGAGAATGCAAGGAAAACACAAATCAGCAATGCAACAACGATGGATTCCTGTCTGAAGGTACCTGTGGAACAAGGGGACCAAGTCCAAAAGTCACAAGCAGCTCGGAGATGGGCAGATGCCCAAGAAATGCCAGCGGTTGGTGCAAAGAAGCTCTTACTAGGCTGAAGAACTGTGAATACTGCAGGAACGACAAGGGCTAGAGACTTCCCCTTTGGAGGATGAATCCCCCACGCCTTGGAGAGTCGTGCAGAAGTGTTTTCCCGCCGGATGGACGCCAACAAGCCTTGCTACACGCAAATCGTGCGTTTGGCGTTTTTGGACGCTGCTGGGGCCCAGGAGGGACCAGGAGGTCGCAAATTGGACCTGCAGAGAGAGGGGACGTCGAGCAAGACAAGGAGCCCTCACTGAAGCAGGTAGCACCCGGAGAAGTGCCAGAAACAGGCACTACGAGGATGCGTGAAACGGTGCTCGCCGAAGTTGCACAAAGGAGTCCCACGTCGCCGGAGACCAACTTAGAAAGTCGTGCAATGCAGGTTAGAGTGCCGTGGACCCAGGCTTGGCTGTGCACGAAGGATTTCCGCCGGAAGTGCACAGGGGCCGGAGAAGCTTGCAAAGTCGCGGTTCCCAGCAATGCAGCCCAGCGAGGTGAGGCAAGGACTTACCTCCACCAAACTTGGGCTGAAGAGTCACTGGACTGTGGGGGTCACTTGGACGGTGTCGCTGGATTCGAGGGACCTCGCTCGTCGTGCTGAGAGGAGACCCAAGGGACCGGAGATGCAGCTTTTTGGTGCCTGCGGTTGCAGGGGGAAGATTCCGTCGACCCACGGGAGATTTCTTCGGAGCTTCTGGTGCAGAGAGGAGGCAGGCTACCCCCACAGCATGCACAAGCAGGAAAACAGTCGAGAAGGCGGCAGGATCAGCGTTACAGAGTTGCAGTAGTCGTCTTTGCTACTATGTTGCAGGTTTGCAGGCTTCCAGCGCGGTCAGCGGTCGATTCCTTATCAGAAGGTGAAGAGGGAGATGCAGAGGAACTCGGCTGAGCTCATGCATTCGTTATCTGAAGTTTCCCCAGAGACAGAGACCCTAAATAGCCAGAAAAGAGGGTTTGGCTACCTAGGAGAGAGGAAAGGCTACTAACACCTGAAGGAGCCTATCACAAGGAGTCTCTGACGTCACCTGGTGGCACTGGCCACTCAGAGCAGTCCAGTGTGCCAGCAGCACCTCTGTTTCCAAGATGGCAGAGGTCTGGAGCACACTGGAGGAGCTCTGGACACCTCCCAGGGGAGGTGCAGGTCAGGGGAGTGGTCACTCCCCTTTCCTTTGTCCAGTTTCACGCCAGAGCAGGGGCTAAGGGGTCCCTGAACCGGTGTAGACTGGCTTATGCAGAATTGGGCACATCTGTGCCCAACAAAGCATTTCCAGAGGCTGGGGGAGGCTACTCCTCCCCTGCCTTCACACCATTTTCCAAAGGGAGAGGGTGTCACACCCTCTCTCAGAGGAAGTTCTTTGTTCTGCCATCCTGGGCCAGGCCTGGCTGGACCCCAGGAGGGCAGATGCCTGTCTGAGGGGTTGGCAGCAGCAGCAGCTGCAGAGAAACCCCAGGAAGGGCAGTCTGGCAGTACCAGGGTCTGTGCTACAGACCACTGGGATCATGGAATTGTACCAACAATGCCAGGATGGCATAGAGGGGGCAATTCCATGATCATAGACATGTTACATGGCCATATTCGGAGTTACCATGGTGAAGCTACATATAGGTAGTGACCTATATGTAGTGCACGCGTGTAATGGTGTCCCCGCACTCACAAAGTTCAGTGAATTGGCTCTGAACAATGTGGGGGCCCCTTGGCTAGTGCCAGGGTGCCCTCACACTAAGTAACTTTGCACCTAACCTTTACCAGGTAAAGGTTAGACATATAGGTGACTTATAAGTTACTTAAGTGCAGTGTAAAATGGCTGTGAAATAACGTGGACGTTATTTCACTCAGGCTGCAGTGGCAGGCCTGTGTAAGAATTGTCAGAGCTCCCTATGGGTGGCAAAAGAAATGCTGCAGCCCATAGGGATCTCCTGGAACCCCAATACCCCGGGTACCTCAGTACCATATACTAGGGAATTATAAGGGTGTTCCAGTAAGCCAATGTTAATTGGTAAAAATGGTCACTAGCCTGTTAGTGACAATTTGAAAGTAATGAGAGAGCATAACCACTGAGGTTCTGGTTAGCAGAGCCTCAGTGAGACAGTTAGGCACCACACAGGGAACATATACATGCACACCTATGAGCACTGGGGCCCTGTGTGACAGGGTCCCAGTGACACATACATATAGGCCACAAACCTATGAGCACTGGGGTCCTGACTAGCAGGATCCCAGTGACACATAACAACCATACTGAAAACATGGTGTTTTCACTATGAGCACTGAGGCCTGGCTATCAGGATCCCAGTGAGACAGTGAAAACAGTGACAAACACCCTGACATACACTCACAAACAGGCCAAAAGTGGGGGTAACAAGGCTAGAAAGAGGCTACCTTCTCACAGTCACTGCACTCCGGTCTCTGACATCACATCCTGTACACAGCACTCTATACTGTGACATCAGATGCTATACTGAAGATCAGTACTGTAGACCACTCCAGGCTGCGATGCGATGTGACATCACGCTCTATCCTGTAGATCCTGCACGCTAATCTGTGACATCACATACGGTAATGTAGCTCGCTGTACACTGATCTGTGACATCACGTTCTATCCTGTAGATCGCTGCACATCTGTGACATCACATACGGTACTGTAGATCGCTGTACACTGATGCGTGACATCACGTTCTATCCTGTAGATCGCTGCACGCTAATCTGTGACATCACCTACTCTACTATAGATCGCTATACACTGATGCGTGACATCACCTTCTATCCTGTAGATCGCTGCACGCTAATATGTGACATCACATACGGTACTATAGATCGCTATACACTGATGCGTGACATCACGTTCTATCCTGTAGATCGCTGCACATCTGTGACATCACATACGGTAATGTAGATCGCGGCACACTCCTCTGTGTCATTAGATTATATCCTGTAGATCGCTGCACGCTAATCTGTGACATCACCTACTCTACTATAGATCGCTATACACTGATGCGTGACATCACGTTCTATCCTGTAGATCGCTGCACGCTAATCTGTGACATCACCTACTCTACTATAGATCGCTATACACTGATGCGTGACATCACATTCTATCCTGTAGATCGCTGCACGCTAATCTGTGACATCACCTACTCTACTATAGATCGCTATACACTGATGCGTGACATCACGTTCTATCCTGTAGATCGCTGCACGCTAATATGTGACATCACATACGGTACTGTAGATCGCTGTACACCGATCTGTGACATCGCGTTCTGTCCTGTAGATCGCTGCACGCTACTCTTTGACATTACATCCTGTACTGGAGATCACTCCTCTGTGTCATTAGATTCTATCCTGTAGATCGCTGCACGCTAATATGTGACATCACATACGGTACTGTAGATCGCTGCACGCTAATATGTGACATCACCTACGGTACTGTAGATCGCTGTACACTGATGCGTGACATCACGTTCTATCCTGTAGATCGCTGCACGCTAATATGTGACATCACCTACTCTACTATAGATCGCTGTACACCAATCTGTGACATCGCGTTCTGTCCTGTAGATCGCTGCACGCTACTCTTTGACATTACATCCTGTACTGGAGATCACTCCTCTGTGTCATTAGATTCTATCCTGTAGATCGCTGCACGCTGGCCTTTGACATCACATCCTGTACTGGAGATCATTCACACCACTCCGTGACATTATACCTTAGATTGCTACACACGTGTGTCAATACATTCTGTCCTGTAGATCAGTGGTTCCTAACTTTTTGACTTCTGTGGATCCCCACTTAATCATTACTGGAACACGGGGACCTCCAATGAATCATTACTGGAATCCAGGGACCCCTCACTGAGTGAATATTGAAAGCTGGGGACCGAATTTGCTAATATTATTTCATTTTCTAAGAAGTCGCGGACCACTGTGACATCATAGAATGTACTGTACATGACTGCACGCTGCTGCACGGAAGATCATTGGACACTGCTCTGTGACATCATAGAATGTACTGTACATGACTGCACGCTGCTGCACGGAAGATCATTGGACACTGCTCTGTGACATCATAGAATGTACTGTACATGACTGCACGCTGCTGCACGGAAGATCATTGGACACTGCTCTGTGACATCATAGAATGTACTGTACATGACTGCACGCTGCTGCACGGAAGATCATTGGACACTGCTCTGTGACATCACGTATTGTACTGGTCACCCATGCTCAGTAATCAATGGCATCACGCCCTGTACTGTAGAACAATACGGGTATTCTGTGGCATCGTGTACTGTACTAGAGATCTCTTCACCCTGCTCTGTGGTATCACATTCTGTACTGAAGACTCTTCGGTGACGGGGCATACCACAGGTCGGCTCACACTGACCAACACTGAAACCGACACCGTACTGGAGGTCAGTACACAGTGCTCTGTCAGGCCAAGTCCTCATCGGAAGAAGGGCTGCGCTGGTCCGAGGTGCCCTGTCTGCGGTACTGAAGAGGCAGAGCAGTACTGTTGGAGTACCTCGGCCGTGAGAGGCAGGAGGAGGCGCTCTCTGACTGGCGGGTGACTTACCATCGTTTGAAAGCAGGAGTGAAGCTGCGTCAGGAAGGGCGGTTTCCCGGATAGCGCCAAGACCCGCTTCTCCACCAGCGTGCACTCCACGTCATCATCCTGGATCACCACGTCCTTCTTCAGGATCTTCACCGCGTACAGCTCGTCCGTGCCCTTCCGCTCACAGAGAATGACCTGAGGGGCAGGAAGAGCGAGAGAGGAGGTAGAAGCATAGGGCCAACGGGGGGGGGGGGGGGGACAGAGTCAGGTAGAACAAGAATGTGGTAGAGAGGACAAGGGCACCAGGAAATGACGTCAGAGAGAACGAGATGGGTGGAGTGTGGTACCAAGAAAGAGTGAACAGGCCCAGGTGGAACCGGAATGTGGTAGAGAGGACAAGGGCACCAGGAAATGACGTCAGAGAGAACGAGATGGGTGGAGTGTGGTACCAAGAAAGAGTGAACAGGCCCAGGTGGAACCGGAATGTGGTAGAGAGGACAAGGGCACCAGGAAATGACGTCAGAGAGAACGAGATGGGTGGAGTGTGGTACCAAGAAAGAGTGAACAGGCCCAGGTGGAACCGGAATGTGGTAGAGAGGACAAGGGCACCAGGAAATGACGTCAGAGAGAACGAGATGGGTGGAGTGTGGTACCAAGAAAGAGTGAACAGGCCCAGGTGGAACCGGAATGTGGTAGAGAGGACAAGGGCACCAGGAAATGACGTCAGAGAGAACGAGATGGGTGGAGTGTGGTACCAAGAAAGAGTGAACAGGCCCAGGTGGAACCGGAATGTGGTAGAGAGGACAAGGGCACCAGGAAATGAAGTCAGAGAGAACGAGATGGGTGGAGTGTGGTACCAAGAAAGAGTGAACAGTCCCAGGTGGAACCGGAATGTGGTAGAGAGGACAAGGGCACCAGAAAATGACGTCAGAGAGAGAGAGATGGGTGGAGTGTGGTGCCGGCAGAGGGAGAATAGGACGAGGTGCAACACAAAAATGGTACAGAGGGCAAGGGCACCAGGAAATGACGTTAGAGAGAACGGGATGGATGGAGTGTGGTACCAAGAAAGAGTGAACAGGGCCAGGTGGCACAAGAATGTGGTAGAGAGGACAAGGGCATCAGGAAATGACGCCAGAGATGGGTGGAGTGTGGTACCAAGAAAAAGTGAACAAGGCCAGGTGGCACAAGAATGTGGTAGAGAGGACAAGGGCACCAGGAAATGACATCAGAAAGAACGGAGTGGGTGGAGTGTGGTACCAGCAAAGGGAGAACAGGATGAGGTGGAACAAGAAAGTAATAGAGGGGACAATGATACCAGGAAATATTAACAACGGACGCAGAGATGGGTGGAGTGTGGGCCCGTCACAAAGAAAAGACGTAATAGGTCAGAAGCAGAAAATTAAAAGGGAGAAGGACACAGAGAAATGCCAATAGGAAGAGATGGAGGGAGAGAATGATACGCATTGAGAGATAAACAAATTACATTGGAATACAAAAGGGAAAAGGAAAATGGGAGCGAGGAGGGAAACGAAAGAAAGATAGTAGGGTGGACTCAGAAAGAGGTAAGAGGAGAGACGACAAAGAAAGGAGGAGGAGAGAGAAAAATAAAACAAATCGTTATTTCCATTCTGCCTTCTGCTATTTATGATTTTTCTGTAAAACTAGAGACTTCATTGAGTTAGAAATAGAAAGGAAACACAGGGAATGAAATAAGGACTCAAAGGTGCGGAGACCTGGGCAGAGGTCCATGGCACCGTCCTTGATGATGACACCTTCTGCCTTCACACCAGTCAAACACGAAATCACAAAAGTAACAGTGTGAGTTGGCCCTTTAGACACCTCATCGGATCAATGCCACCCCAGCCTCTTGAAGCCATGCCAGGACACTCTGGCGCCCATCACCACACACAGAACCATGTCCCTCAAAGAAGGGAGAGGGCAGAACATCTTTAGAGAAGCAGTTGTCTTCTGCTAAAAAAAAAAAACATTCTTGAAGCCAAAACCTTATGGTCAGAGCAACAGTCAGATATTTATGGCCTGATAGCAAAGGAAAGGGAGCTCTATAGAGCAGTACCCTGTTCTAACAGCCCCACAGATCATACTGATTCATGTTTACAACTCACTGAAAGCACGGACATTCAGCGAGTAGTCAGAGGATGAGATCCTTCATCTTTTAGGGACTAAAAGTAAACAAAATGTAAAGACCGCACTTGCACCTGACCCCTAAAGAGGGCAAGGCGTGGTCTGTGTGATACTACTATGCAAGATGCAGTTTATGTATTGTCTTCTTGCTGAGTATTGGATAGATTGAAAATAATGTTTTTGTGTCCAGTGTTTACTGAGAAGAATTAAAGTCCCATGAGCTGGCCTCATTGTCTGCCATGATGGAGCCTCAAGCCGGCTCTGCTGCCAAGAGTCCCTTGGCCTGTTACCCAAAGGACTATTGGGTTCCAAATCCAAGCATCTCTATTTATGTCACCTTAATGCACAAAAGCATCACCTTCAAATTACCAAGAAACAAGGTGTTTCGTGAGAAGGAACTTGGCAACGACGACTTGCCTTGTTTACACCGCTTACTCTGTGCTAGTCCACTAATGGCAACACTGGGTCCCTCTAACTAGCCAAAGTACCAAAGCACCTGCTTAATCAATGATTGCAACACACATCCTTATGGCACCTGACAACAGACTCCATCCAAGAACAGAGCACAAGCCCCTACCTCAATCACCAACGCAAGCACCTCAACCCCCTTCCCAAGGAGCATCTACCCTTCCAGCATGGTCCCCTTCAGTGCTCCAATGCCTGCCTGTAACAGTACCACAGCTTACGTGACATCAGTGCCAGCCTTTTACGGTACATGCATGCCAAGTAACAAAGCACCCACAGTACTGCAACACTGCAGCACACCTCCGGGTGACAGTACTAGTCTTCCGAGGCACCCTGCCCAGCACAGGAGCTGTCTGCCTACGGAAAAAGAGATCAAAGCCAGCGTTCAGTCTGTTGACGTTACCGGTCTTTCAGGGCCCTACCACCTCTCCGGAGCGCGCGGATATCCACTTAACTTGCCCATATTTTTTTAAAACATTTTGTTAACTTTCATGGCAAGATGATATTGACAGTACAACTCAAGCCAGTATGCACATCTTTGATGCATGCACTTTAGAAACCCATACAGTGTTCTCCATATTTCAAAGTCACATCTCAACTCCCCCCCACAGCATCTTAAGAGTGTTTGCATACACCCTGGCATTAGCTCGTGCCATATTTTTAAGTGTGCATGTTGGGAGTGCGGGGCAGGTAGATGAGGAGGGCGGCAGAGGGCACTTCTCACAGAAACCTGGACACCTATCGTCTAATAAGCAGTTAATATTGCTTTGCCCACTCTGTAGGCTTATATTTTGATATCTTTTACCCCATGCCTCCAACCACGCCGCACATCTTTTTGAATTCGTGGGGACATCACCCATCTGTATAAATTCGTTTCCGGATTGCCACACAGCTGTCCATCTCTCTCTCCTACCTCTCACGTGTGGTCCCTCTGCGCATCCCCATTTCTGCGCTATTCTCCTTCTCGCCACAGCTCAACCTGCTTAATATTTGTTTGCAGCTTATTGCATCCAATAGTGTCATAGGTGCATTTACAGCTGAGGGGGTTTGTGTGATTGCACTCAGATGCTGTCCCACTGCTCCCCAGGATTCTTAGATTTTAGGACAGCTCTGTGTTATGTGATAACATGTGCCTTCCCGTCCATATCTTCTGTTACATTGATCATTGCACACTCGCCCCTATGAATGGACTAGTAAATTCTCTGTATTTTCAACTCTTTAAGTACGAAGCTATTTTTATTAACTATTTCTGTGGGGAATCCGGGTGCATCTGCCCACATGTCATCATCCAGTTCACTAATATATTTTTCCCATCACGTTCTTGGCCCCTGTAAGTCCTTCTGCCTGTTCAACACGAGGGTGGTGTATCTATACGAGATTGCTTCTTCTGTCATTCTACCTTCTAGGAGTCATCTCTCCAGCAGAGAGGTCTCCACGGTTTCCTCCTCATTTGGTATTTGGGCTCTTGGGGTACATTTGTATTGCTGATACATACATTTTCAGGAGAGGTCTAGCTCATATTCTGCCTCTAGAGGAACAAATGGTAGTATGTTTGCATTCCATACTTCTAATGAAAATGCACAAATGTCATCTCATATTTTTAATTTCTGAATCCTGGACTCAGGGATACTTTCTTCAGGCATGTACCCACCCATGTAGGTGAGGCCATACGTCAGTGCATGGGTGTAGCCAAGGTGGGACTCACTTCCTATTTCCCCCTCCTGCAATATATGCAGCTATCTACTGTCCCCAATCATGTGGCTGTCCACTTTGTAGGCAGGGGCATCTATGGGTGCATGTCCCCATCATTTTCTGGGCAGAGCCGAGATGCTTCATAGTGTTTCTGGATGTTTGTGTGTGATATTTCTCCTTCATATGTGGTCCGTTGCAGTGTTGTTAATACAATGCATGGCGTCACACCTGCACATTTCAGTGTCCTTACTATGTGGTCGAGTTTCTGGGAAAAAAACAGTTTTTGTATTTTATACAGACTGTTCTGTAGAATTTATATAAATCTGGGAAGAACAATCATTTTATTAATGGTGGTTGCACCAGTAATGAGATCAGAATATTGTACCAATCTTGCAAATCCTCCCCCAGTTTGAGAAGTAGGGGGTTAAACTGTTTTCTCAATAATGAGTCTGGGCATTTCTTGATATCCACAAACCCAGATATTTAAAGTGATAGGTTCATTTCTCAAAGGCAAGGGCATGTTCTCACAGCCCATGCTCCTACTGGAAAATCAACAATTTCTCCAAATGAATACTCAGTCCTGTGTGTTCACAGCAGACCTCAAATATTTGCTTGAGCTGTTGCGCCATGGTAGAGAGGTGCCTAGGTAAGCTAGATATAACGGAATATCATCAGCATAAAGCAATATTCTCCATCCCAGCCCACTCCCAGATCCATTCCTGAAGCTGTGGGTATAGTCTAATCCAATTAGCCAATGGCTAAAAAGCGGGGACAGCAGGCACCCCTGTCTTGTGCCCATTTAATCTAAAGTTCTCGTCATAGTGCGACTTTCGCCACCTGGTCTTTATAAAGCAGCCTGATCCATTTTATGAATTTTGTTCCTAAGCCCATTTTTTTCCAAAATGGCAAAGAGGATGGACCATTCAACTGAATGGAAGGTAAAATGCCCATATGATTAATCTCCCCACTTAGCAAGACCTAAAACGCACACCTGAAGATAAACTTTCACCAAATATTTGCAAATGAGTTAGAATAAGTAACCCCTCTTCGATTAATGGATTCTATTTCCAGGCCCTCTGCCCACCTTAGAAGGGGAGCATCCAAACATGGATGACTCTTGGAGGCAGAAAAATATGGGGAGACGTAAATGGTTAGTACCCTGGCAATAGCAGCAACCAAGGCGGCAACCTTTTTGTACTCCCGCCAGGAGGAAGATCTGGTTGAGCGCCGAAGTCATCACTTATCCCTGGTGGGGGGGGGACTCTCGCCGCGCACAAGATCATATGTTCTGAGGATAGTCTTAAGTGATCGTGCCGATGTGGAGATTTATTTAATAGAACGAGCCTGGGCTCCAGGCGGCTCCCACTGCCCAAATCCCATCTCATTAATCACACCGAAGCGGCTGGAGCTCCCCAGGGCCCAGTGACACCACCACCATTATGAAGATGCACAGTTTCAATTTAGCGCATGCCGAGGAACCAGAGTCGCCAGGATAACACAACGTTGCCTCCATTTTTGTTTCCTTTCTGGTCAATACAAACATTTGCAGCTACCAGGCCAGCAGAATCTCTCTCGTCTTCAAGGCATGGCCAGCATGCTGGTGTCCTTTAACTGAAGCCCCCCTGAAAATTCCTAGAAAAAGAATTGCTAGAACTTACAGTTCCTGGAACTGAATCTTATTTTTGTTGTGCAGTATAAAACAAGTTGTGAGAGAAATGAAGAAAGCGCCGAACAGCAACAAGACTACCTTCTACTGACATTCACAACAGGCACAGCAAGAGTAGACTCTGTGCAAGCACATCAACACAATACGCAAAGCAAGCTTCTTCTTCTGAGAAGACACACAACAGACACAACATTAGCACCTTATCAATTCTTGGCCCCAATCCTTGCATCATGAGGTGTGTCCACTGGAAATGGGTCCTCCACTTCCTACCTACAGAAAATTAAGCTCCTTCCACCTACAGCAGAGCTTATAACTAGGCCAACTGGAAATCTGTGATCTGACAGCCGCAGTGTTTTCCACATAAGGTATGTATCTATTGCACGTCACATAATCCATCATCTGCTGTATTATTTGTAGAATTCAACAAAAAATGTTTCAAGCTCGAACAGAACAATTATAAATACATTGGAAATCCTGGATCCTGCAGGTAGGTTTATAGGACTGTGTTTCTCACAGTTCTGACTTTCCTCCATGTCCATGTGTCAGAAGCAGGCATTTTGCTACAGTCACCCATCTTACAATAAGGGGGTACATCTAGGCTGAGCTAACAGCTTGTGATTTGGGACCCCAGATGCTACATGGTGCCAACTAGTTTAATAAGTTGAAATGCATGCTGGGAAGTGTGGCTCAAAGAATGTGATGTGGGGAAACTTCCTACCCCTCGGTTGATTATTTAAAGTGACAGGAACAGAGTGGGTTTTCTGAGTGAAAGCCATGAGAGAAACACACCTCAGTTTCACCCCAGTTAAGGGGAGTGGGTATCGGCCAGAAGTTAAACCATGAACATTCAATCCACCAATGTAGGATGCAGAGTGGCCAATATGGGCTACAGAGGCATGTATTCTAGCGAATCGAGGGGATCTTTTAGAACTGGTGATGGACCCGGGTAGGGAAAAATCTGCAGCGGCGACCCTTATGTAAAAAGGACAGGAATGCTCCTTTAGGTAACAGATCGCCAAGTCAAGCGATTCTAACATTGGAGCCAGCTGAGAATCTAACACTGGAAACCTGACTGTTACCTCAGCTCCGAGTGGGAGGGTTTGGTGGGGCAGGAGTCTGATTACACCCACAGGCAATGCGATGTCCGTCCCACTCACATTGCTTGAGATAAAGTTACTAAAGTTACTAAATCATTTTTGGAGAGATCTGCATTGGCCAGATTGGTGGTTGAGAAAATGCATGTCTAAAGGAAACTGGCACAGAGAGATCTGGGGTCAGATCGGCTTATGGCTATTGTACAAACCTCTGGATTTATGTGTCAAATGAAGAGCAAATTTTGTGTCAAGTTTCACCAGAGTAGGTGACAAGATAAGGTAAATTATGTGGCATAATGGAGCATAGTGCCAGTTTAATGCACATTGTATGACCAGTGTGCTAAGTGCATAACTACGCAAAAAGCAATGCACATGCAGAATCGTGGAACTGTGGTGTCTCTCCTTCTAGGTGAAGGAGTGGAACCAAGAAACTGGGCAAGCGTGTTGAAAGGATGAGCAATCCTTCCACGGATAATGGGGTCTAGGGAGAAAGGCCGTGTTGCTCGGATTCCCTCACTGCCACCCGGCAAAAGTGGTCCACATCTTTCTATAGCCCCCTCTCTCCCATACATTTAATTTGTCTGAAAGCGCTGGTAAGAGCTGACTTTACTAATTCACTCAGCTGTCCACATAAAATACAGATCTGTTCTTGGCAGCAGGCACTTTAACCCTCTGCACTACTTTATGTGCAGTCAAAACTGTCAATAGCAAAATGATCTCTGTCTCTCTAGCAGGCACATCAATCACAAGAGTTAGCTTGACATTTTTATTGCTGCTTGGAGGCTGGATGCCAAAGGAACTCTGCAGCAGGTGCTTTTGAAACTTAAATTATGCTAAACGCAGTGCCCCTCCTGAGGTCAGGGCTCCCCTCCAGGTCCAGTGCTGTTGCAGTGGCGTGTCTGCCACGGGATGACGGGGGGCTTCGGAAACAGGTCGACTGCTCACGTCTCGCGTCTGCACTGAAATAAGGGTTGTCAAGTAGAATGGCTGAAGTGGATTTCCCAGGAGGTTTAACCTCCTCCTCTAACAGCCCGCCTCCCACGGAGCTCTGCAGTTTGCTTGGATACAAACAGCCAGATCTCGCCTCTTAGTTGTGGCTTTCGCAGCAGAGCGCAGTGTCGACAGATAATTGTATGACCCTCTCACCCGCTTTCCATTAATACGGAACCGTCTGCTTCGGCCTTCTTCCTGCGACAGGGGCATTTATTCCTGTCATTAACTTCCCCGGCCCCCCTGCAAACCCAGTGCTCCTGATACCCGAAAAGAGTGGTTCTTAACCTGGGATCTGTCCGTGACACCTACTCAGGGGGTCCGCGTCTATCATCGTCATTCTTACAAAGCTCTAAAGACTAAAATAGGAACAAAGCGCCGCAGAAAACACAAACAGAATGGTTAAACAAGCATTGGCCAAGCCACTACGTCTCGCCTTTGGTAACGATTGGTTTTGCCAATGATTTTTTAGCAATGCTGCGCAGCATGGCTAAAGAGGAAACCAAAAAAAACAAGCATTTGCAATGCAATCGGTCTCCCGTTTGCTCGAGTTAGAGCTATTAGCGTTGTAAATTCCTAACTGAACTTTTCTTGACAGAGAATTGAAATTGACATTTGCAAGCTGATTCAAAGCGCCACAGCTGCCAGAAGAATGTGCGTGAAGGAGGGACTCAAAAGTCTCTTCTTCATGGAACAGGAAAGGAAAAAGAAGTTTGCTTGAAGTCAATGGTGCAATTATCCATGTAACACTTTGCGATGGCCAAGGTGGTAACAAAACTTCCCCAAAGAGGGACAAATCAATGACAGCAAAGGATTTTTGAAAGGCAAACCCCTGGACGAGTGATAGTGATGGGTGTGCGGTGGGCGTAGCTAAAAGTCCACAGATCGATTACAACACATTAGAGCGCTTGCACGCTCGACCTAAAAAGTGGTATAATGTAACCTCAGCTACAGTGCCACTTTGCGGGCATGTGCATCAAGCATGCAAATGCCAACAAAATGACAGGGGGATTTTTATTTACTTATCCATGCTGGATTGGTAAAAAAAAAAAAAAAAAAAGTCGCGCATAAGAAACTGATGGTGGAAGGATCACAGAGGATGGAGTCAGAAGAAACACGTAGGACAGCAGAAGTACACAAAATGGGTGCAATAGAGAGCAACGTGGATCTTGGGGGAACAAAAGCACGCAGACGAGAGCTAGTGCAAAGTGGAGCATGGAAAAGCACATGGGCAAGAAAGCAATGTAGTGGGAGAAGCGCAGAAGACAAACCACAAATTAGAGAGGCATGTGGGAGAAGCACACAGGTAACATCAACATGGAGCGTGGTGGAGGAGCGAAGAGAAGTACACAAGGCAGACAGATGGAAAACACATGCACGTACATGGAGTGCTGATAAAAAGAAGTGTCTGAAATGTATGCAGCAGAAGGACACAGGTAATGAGGCCTTGTTTCAGGGGAGGGACAAACACAAAAAGAGTAAGAAAGGTCACACAACCAGTCTTCGAAGCAGGACTGACTGCATTTGTAGGTTCCTTTATTAAAAGCATGCCACACCAAGCGATGAACACAGAAATGTCTTATTCCCACTGTATAGCAATTTAAAAGTAAAAGTAAATCAAATGAAGTTCTTGCAAAGTGAATCAGCTGAGTAAGTATTAGCCTGAGGATTCACAGGAACATCTTAACATAGAGTTCCTGCACAACTGTCATATATTGATTTCCATAGATAAGGTCGATAGATAGCACTAGGCAAGGTGTAAATAGCTATATACTACCTAGATATGTTTCTTAACATTTGACATGACTTAGCTGTACTGGATACCTAGATGAAGAGTTCCAGGCAGGAAATAGTTACTTAAGAGTAAACAAACACAAACATAGGCCACAATTTTCTATGAAAACACAATCAAGTAAAGAGTTGAAAATAGAGAGAGGGGGATTTTAGGCCACCCTACATCCTCCCAGGTCACATCACTACTATCACATCAAGTATGGTAGCTACCATACTTGATGTGATAGGTAGAGTGGAGTGTTGTAAGAGTATAGTGACGTAGAGTGTAGTGGCAGAGAGTAGAGTGGGGTCGCATATAATGGAGTAAGGTGTCGTAGGCTGGAGTAAAGTGTTTTAGAGTGAAGTGTCGTAGAGTGGATTGGAGTGCTGTTAAGTGGCATAGTGTAGAGTGGTGGTAAAGTGTTGTGGAGTGGATTCACGCAGAGTAGAGTACAGTGGCCTAGAGTCGGGCAGTGTGTTGTAGAGTGTCATTGGCATAGAACAGAATGGCATAGAGTAGAAGGGAGAAGAGAGTCGTAGAGTGTTGTGCAGTAGAGGGTGTAGTAGTCCAGTGCCATTACAATGACCATTACATTTGCACAGACTTACAGTTTCACTGATAAAACTATACAGCACACAATCAATAATGTGTAGAAGTGGCATCATCTAGTGTATTGATTTGTTTTAATCGTATTAAAATATTTGTTTCCACCACACTTCAGAATTACAAAATAAATTGATACATTGGTACTTTTCTAATTCTGATATATTCTGAAATATTTGCACAGTTCATTTACAGACATTAAAATTGTGTTGTGTGCATGAAAAAACTAACATTACACAGCCTTCCTCCAGCACACCCCCAGTATCCAGCATAATTTTCAGATAAATTCTCTCACTTGGAAGTCAGAGAATGAAAAGTAAACCCTAAGCTTCCTCAAAAGACAGAGACTGACATTTGACTTCTTTCTTTGAATACACAGCAAATGTGACAAGTAAGAACAAAATGGAAAGGCCTGTACAAAAGCGAGCCCTTGTGGAAGAATAGGGTAAACACTCTTTGCTCCATGGTAGGGACAAAGATATACTGGACAGCCTAAAACAAAAAGATCAGCAAATAGAAAGCAAGGAACTGTGAGTTACAAAACACAATGCCAATGGTAAGCAATG
This sequence comes from Pleurodeles waltl, assembly GCF_031143425.1. Taxonomy (NCBI): domain Eukaryota; kingdom Metazoa; phylum Chordata; class Amphibia; order Caudata; family Salamandridae; genus Pleurodeles; species Pleurodeles waltl. Next base: position 69,071,970 of record NC_090449.1, read on the forward strand.
GGTGGAATGCATTCCAAGGAAAGCTTTCAGAATGTCCCCAAGAAGTCTTGCAAACCAGACAGCTGCGCTGTCTAGTAGGTTTTGACCTAAAAAGGAAACCTTACCACATCAGGTGAGAGAGCTTTTAAGAAAGACGTTTCAACAGCAGAGTAGAGACTCAAAAAAAACTTGTCAGATTCAGAGGAGGTAACTCAGGAAGCAGACATCCAAACGGCAGAGGAGAGAGTTGTTGGAGAAAACATCCATACCTCAGAGGAGAGAGTTCAGGAAGCGCATATTCCAACATCAGAGGTAAGATTTCAAGAAGAATATGTCCCAAGACAAGGGGTGAGTTCAGGAGGTAAAAGGAGAGAGATCCAGAAGGAAATACATGCCTCTAGTGGCATTTCCCGGGGCTCCTAGCCAAGGAATCATCTCATTCAGGAGATAGGAGTTTCCTAGATTAGGTAGACGTAGCCCTGATGAGCATGCAGGTCACAGGCAGGACATGTACCACTCAGGAGAAGCAGAGGTGTGTGGAAGGCCAGTTATGAGAAATGAAAGAAGAGCCATGTTGAGACTCCCGGTTGTGCCAATGCCAAGGTCACCTGCCATGTACACATCCACATGAATGATGAGGATTATTTGATTTGGTGCTTTGCCATGTGCTGATCCTCTTATATGGGATATTTTTTGTGTTGTGAAGGAAACCTTCCCAGCTTATCCAACAGATACACGACGAAGACTTCTGTTAGGTACTAATAAGTGGTCTTGTTGTATCTTCCAAGAATTACCTCCTGAACAATTAGCTAGGAGTAGTTTTCTGGCTTATGTTCCACTCTAAAATACTTTGTAATCTAATAAGATTTTCATCTTGACTAAATGTGTGGATATTCATAACTTATGCAGTGGCTTGCCTCTTTACCCTACCAAAAAAGCCAAGGGAAGACAATGAAATATGTGAGCGCGCGAACATAGTGAGGGTGTCACCATGGATGGTGGTGGCAAACAGAGTGTGGCCCAGGTACCCAGATAAAGAAATAACTCATGTTTACTGAACTACATGGAAATAGGAGGCTTAGGTGCCTTCTCATGTGTCTGGCAGGAACCCAATATTTTTTTATATTTTTTTTAAAGCTTACCTTTGGGGGAGCCGCTCAGAGTGGGAGTGGGGCCTGGGCATTTTCTCCACCCGGCTGTGGTGCAATACAGCCAGGGAGAGAACATGAAAAGTGCGCATGTCTGTGTGGCCGACCCAACACGGCCGGCCAAACAGACATGCGCACTTTGTGCAGCAAAAGCACTTCTCTGGCCTCTCCCTCCCTCCAGTCCGTTCGTGCCCTTTATTCCCATGAAAAATAAAATTATAATAACATTGTGTTATCATTATTTTATTTTTCCTTTGCCCACGCCCAGCGGGGCGACGCTCCCCCGCCTTAACAGAGGAGCTGCCCCTGCGTTGTAGTGCAATTCTCACATGCTTCTGTCAAAGCTGTATGTTTAATATTATAATCATGTGAAAAAATATATCATAACTCAAATGTAGGAACTAAAGCATTTATATTTTTGGAAGGGCTTGAACGAATGAATACATACTAACGGCGTAAAGATGAAAAATCAGGGTGAGGAGTAAAAGCGAAGAGGTGAAACTCGATGTACTTCCAGGCTGTGAAGATTTCTGGGAGTATGAATTGGAGCAAGAATGATGGCCTTGGGAATGAAAGGCAAGGGAAACCCTGGCTAGCTTTGTTACACATCTGTGGTCAGTGTGGATAAACTTACAGGGTGATATCTCAGGTAGCGTTCAGGCCCGGGACAGGGTGACGGCTCTAACACACAGTATTATTCCTGCCATGTTGGAAATTTTGAATACAAAGACCTCTGGGGCGTGTTCAGTGAAGCGCCAAGCTCTCTGCACAGGAAGTATGTATCTCTGAAGTGAAACCAAGAGTAGGCTGGGACACCCAGTTCCGGTCACTGAATAGTAATTTTACATCTGTGGGAAGAGTGCTCACCCTTCAGATATCATGCACCAAGTTCACTGGTCCTCAGAACAATAGTGGAAGTTGGAAAAGAAAAGAGATCCTGGTTCCAACAATTGTAACCAAGGAGTCCCCTGTGGAACTCAAAGGATAAACGAGTCTCCAAGCCAGCTGGAAGCTATAATTACTAAATGTATTCGATGCCGCAAGAAGCCGGTCAGTCTTTCTGATGCCCCAATCCTCAATGCTGCAGCAGCCGGTGAGGGCTGTGAAAAACAAAACAAGCATTTTCAAATAGGAGCATGGATTCACATTCACATGCTCCTACACGCAGGCCTATACTTCCACGCAGCATTTATTTGGGCTCCCGAATGACCAAGGCACACGATCCACGTTTGACCTTATAACTGGTTTGCCACATGAAGGTGTTGTAGAGAGCTTAGCAGGACCTCTGGTATGAGGAAGCCTCTAGAAGTGCTCACCAAGCTGTCATTGTCCTGGACACCAAGCTGCTGATCTGTGACTATTGAAAATACCTTTGAAATGTTTGTCAAGTTCAGATCATCTTCAGCACTCGAAAGACTTACAAATGTGGCAAGGTTTCAAACCACAGAACCCATTTCATTTCAGCTGCTCCAGATGCATATTTGATTCATCCTCCTGAATCAATTTTCCAGACATTTCCATACTTTGGAACCAGTCCAACACAGTTTAATGGCCTCTGGGACTGCTTCTACCCAACACTTCCAATTAGCGGTCTACAATCTTCCGCAACAGAGGCTCTTCTGCGGCCGGTTCCAGCACATAATAATGTGCGATGGTTGGTTGTGTTTTCTTTTTTTTTATCCAGCTACAATTTCTCTTATTTGAATTTTTAATCACCTGCTGTCTTTATTTTCCATGGGACTGCATCTATGGATGTATCCCTCTCGATCATCTGATCCGATATTTGACTGTTTTACACATGAGGATTAAATATTTCACTTGTTCTCTAAAGCTGGTGGGGACCTTGAAATTAGTTTTTTGATTGTACTGTTGCTGTTAAGTGCATTGTGACATGGACAGCATGCACCTTCTCTGAGTACAGCCATGCTCACCAAGACACGCTACCAAAGGTAAGCGGAAAATGCCATGCGTGAAAACATGTTCACCTATGCAGACGATACTGTTGGGCGCAGCCCAACATGCTGGTTCCTCTCAGGTGCACACAAGTTTTAAGTTGATTTTGTTTAAAGAACTGACTGCGAGTTGACACGCTGTGTTAGTGCTAGAGTAAATTACGTAAAGTATCAAATACTGACCATAGGATGCTGATGCATGCATGGTGGCTTTTAGTTGAGGTAAAGTGTTTTTTTCGAGAGTAAAGTGCAGAGAAGACATGAAAGGTGAGTTCTCTGTCCTGTAAATAAGTATTTGTACTGGAATAATTTAACAATGATTTCAGTGTGAAATGTGAACCCCGAAGGTTGACCTCGAAACAAAGGTATATTGTTTGAGGGTCACTGATAATGATGCAATTCACACGCAGGTCAGACAGCCAGAACTTGATGGCCAGGAAGCGGGTTTCTGGGTGAACAATACTTCCGTCTTGGAGGGACTGAGTTTTCGGTTGTGGGGTGGCATGACGTCTTCAGTGTAGGTTGAACAGAAATTAAGGTGGGGGCTGTAACATTTACTGCATTATATTATAATGCAGCACTTATATAGCGCTTACTACCCTTTCGTGGAACACTGAAGTGCTTATCTATATGTGGAGCAATCTGCCCAATTAGGATAATTTTAGACAGTATTGGAAACTGTCCACATACAGTTCATATGCGTGACTTCCCCTTGAGATCCAGCTACAGAATGTATAGCATTATTTGCATGGGAGAGACCTAGAATGGAACATTCCAAGTTGAGGATCAGTGCATCATTCCCTGGTTCTCTTCGTCCTACGCCTGCTCCCCCTTTTCAGAAGACTGATAAATTGGTAATTCAATGCATCTTGACATAAGTCTACATACCTTTTCTTCTTGGAGGCAACACAGTGTCTCTATGTTTTTAGGTTGAGCGCACAAGCGCTGTGACCTGTTGTAAGTATTGTGGGCTTTTAACCATGCCCACCGCACGCCCATCACTATCACTCGTTCATGGGCTTGCCTTTCAAAACTCCTTTGTTGTCATTGGTAAATGTTTTCCCTTGGGGCACTTTTGTTACCGCCTTGGCCATCGACCCTGTTACATGGATAATTGCACTTTTGACGACATGTTTGACTGAGAGCGAACATCTTTTCCTTTTCACATCTCTCCTTCGTACTCATGCTCACGGCTGCCGCAGCGAATCATCTCGCTTATGTCAGCTGTTATACTTTTCATTTTCAATTTATGTGGCAAGAACAGTCCAGTTAGGGATTTACAACGCTAATAGCTCTAACTCAAGCAGACATGAGACCCATTGTATTGCAAATGCTTGTTTTTCTTGTTACCCTCAGATCTGTCTGTACCAGTCAGACTCAGTGTCTCTAGTCTTCTGGAGCTTCTTGCTTGTCTTGCCTTCTCCTATTGGTTCCAACCAACAAGAGGCATGTCTCTCTCCTTCTAACAGGCGTCCTAGGCCTCTATCACACAGATCTGGGTGCTTTACATGTTACAGGAGTTAGGGAGATGGGAAAACTGGGAGCTCTTCACACGGGCCACATTGAAGCAAATGAAAGGCAGGTACCGTGAAAAATAGAAAGCAAATTCAATGGGCAAAAGGTAGGCCAGCTTAAGAGGCCACTGTTATGGGGGTGGTTTGTAGGACAAATATGCAGCCAGTTACACCAGCCAATGTGGACTTTGTTACAGTAGGTAATTGGAAGCCTTTGGGAGTAGCCAGTGGTAAGCCAATGCAAAGGGCAAACTTCGTCAATGGGGAAGCCACCCCAAAGAAATCAGGGACATCTTAAGTATTTTAGGGGCTCTGGACCATCAATATTTTAGGGGCCCCTATTAGGAACTGCTTTGATTTTATGATCCAATTCAAGCTCTTTTATGTCCTCTTTGACCAGGTCACTGACAGTGCACAGGCCAAATTCGAAATTTGTTTACATAGAAGATTCAGGGACAGTGACGTGTATTTTTAATAATGTAACACTGCAGCAGCTCACTAACATTAGTGCAAATATTCTCTGTGACAGCCCCCATTTCTCATATGTGGGGTCCTGTTTTGATCTAAAAGAAACTTTTTCATGGATGTTGCATGAAACAAACAAAATTTCACTGCTAAATGTCTGCAATAGACTCTCACACATTACCCACATTAAAAATAAATTAAGGAAAACTGTATTTAAAACACTCTAGTCAAGAATTATTCAAGGTAACCAGGGCAAGACTCTCTGCAGAACAGAGCTGGCACTGTCAGGGGGTCCCATGGAAGGCTGGTGCCCTGGGCCAGAGCCCACAGTGCTTAATTTGTAAATAAAAATGTGCAGGTGCCCAAAGCTCTCCACGCCCGCTGCTGCAGTTAAATGTGCGAACACAGAATACTGAGGCAGTGTAATCATAAAGCCATCTCGGGCCTCTCTATCCATTTAAAGACACTCCTTGCCCCTTCAGCTCACTCCTGCAGCTTTCTGCTTTCTCCCTTTGTGACGCTTTTCCATTTTTCCCTTTCATCCGTCTTTGCCATATGTGTCTTTTGCTCGCAATAAATGCTTAAGTCAGAAAAATAAGTGCCGGCCCTCAAAAATAAGTGCCGGTTCTCCGCACCGGAAACAACAAGCACAAATTAAGCATTGCTTTGCCCCTGCCTTAAACCCTCGCTAACAGACACTGCAAGGACGCCCAGTCCTGCTTGTAAGACCATGAGAATGTGAATTCGTGCGCCCAGTTGATAATTAAACATTCCGTCTTTTCATGTTCAGAGCATTCACCTGCTGCCCCCCCAACACTAATTACTGCGTATTTACACACAAACAGCTGTGAAGCCTCGCTCGTTTCTTGCCGAAGTCTTTGAAGCTGAAACGCGTTCGCAACTTTCTGGTTGAAAAACTTCAAAGGAAACAAACAAACGAGACGCTGCTGGCACAATTGGAGAGAAAGACACAGCCTTCAGCCCTGAGAAGTGAGAGGAAGGGATCCTGTGGACTGAGCAGCCATCCTCACCCGGAACCGGAAGGAATACGGGTTGTATCAGGAGTTCAGCTAAAGGTGG